>NC_071510.1:104035658-104348325 GCF_027887155.1 Malaclemys terrapin pileata
TCTTTTCATTGCCTTTAGTGGTCTTTGGAAAAATTCCTAAATGTGGCTCATGCCCATTGATTTTAATGAGATTGCAATATTGCATGCATTTAAATACAAGCAGAATTATCCTGTGGAGCTGGAAGCACCTGAGAGCAGAATTTGGCTCCCGAAAAGTGAGTCCAAAAAGAGCATAGTCCTGCAGTCCTTATTCAGTTAACCTGCATAATTCAACCAAATTGTCCTCATTAACAGCTTGAAGAGTCGCAGACATATATTGGGATCATTTCCTGAATAAAGACAATAGGATATTCATGATCATGCATTTATCAGAGACTACGTTCAAATGCATATAACATTATGAGAGCCAGCTAAAGAACAGCATCCGTGTCCCTAGTTAGAATATCTTTCATATCCATCACAATAAATGAATGCTCAAAAAACACAATATCAGGCACTTTTTATGAAATGTTACTATTTCCACGGCTTAATTTGAGCAAATGAGTTTAAGCCTATTATGAAGTCTGGTCAACCTAAAAGAATATAAGGTTTGTTTTTTGCTTTACTTATTTCTGTAAATTTAGAGAGCTATGGATAGCTCATCAATATAACCGTATTGAGATTCATTTTGTTAGAGCAGATGAATAGAAAACAGTACATCAGCCAACATGTACCACTGTCTTCACATTGTATTCCACTAAATAAATGCATAAACCTCTCTGCAGTGTCCGTAGTGAGAAAAAGAAGTAGTATAATAATATTTTTTCTAAATACTTTAAGTGATAACTATGAGATTATATTGATGTGCAGTTCTATCTTCAGTATTGTTGGGGAAAAGTTGGTTTTATTTTTATTGTTTGGAAACTGTATTTTGATACAAAGGAGAGTTTTGCTACATGTGTCTTTTTTTTTTTTTAACTAAAGTTTTACCTGTAGAAAGGCTGGTGTTATTGTGATCTTCTATAACTTATTTGAGTCAATGCTTAACCAGCACTTCCAATGTTAATCGTTATTTAAGTATTAGCTGTGTATTAAAAAAAAAAAAAAAAAAAAGCAGCAGTTTTCCCATAACATGTAAAACATAGAGAACGGTCAGATTGTATTTCCTGTTCCTCAAAAAAAGTTGGCTGTTTTATAACAAAAAAAGTGCATTTGAGGCACAGCATTTTGGCTTGTAGCTAACATTGCATTTCATGGTATTTGGTTTCCAACCTATTTGTTGATGAATGAGATTTAAAAAAAAATCGACCTACAGTAGAATTTCAGATGTTAAAATTAAATTTGTAATTGAGACTGAATAGCAAAACTTGTCATATTAAGAGGGAGGTTTTCTTATTTAAATTTTTAAAGTAATAATTGCATATGACAATGTATAATGGACCACCCACAACAAAAATTAAATGTTTGGTTGAGCAAATATAGTATTGGATAACCACTTTAACAACATCTATGGTACAAACTAGGTTCTCATTTCACAGAGCCATTTACATGACTTAGGGGAGTGTATATGTAAACATTCATAATTACAGGATTTCAAAACACTAAAACAGCTTCTAGCAAAACATATCGCTGCTCACAGAGGCCAAGAAAAGAAAATATCACTTTTCTGAAGTGAGAAGAGATGGGGACAGGAGCCATTCTGTGGAACGAATGGTTGGTTCCTGATGGTTAACAAAAATAAAAAATTCTTGAAGGAAAATGATGGCCTGCACTATAGGCATGCTCTGGTATTTACTGTGGTAGAATTGTGCTGCAGACAGTCTTCCCAGAGTATTATAGTTCCTTTTATCATAAGAGGGATCTCCTGATCAAGTTAAAGAGGGTGGGTTTTTTGTTTTTGTTTTTTTAAAGGCTGATCAACAATGTACAGTATGTTATATTTAAATAAAAAATAATAAAATGCTGGGAATAGAGAATAAAAATATTGTCCTTGATTGTTTTATTAGCCTTAAATGATACTGCATAATAAAAACAAAAAATGGAAAAGGTCCATGTATGCTACAGGATGTGGTTTGGTGCTCCATAGCCCCAAAACAAAACAAAACAAAAATCACTTGAACATTTGTAAGGTTTCTTTAATTTTTTGCATGTGTGAGTCAGCTATCATCACTCTAATAACAACCAAATGCTTTAGATTCTTGCTGTAAGTGTCTAGGTCCACCTAGTTTATACAGTGGAAAAAAGCAATGAATTTAAAACAAGCATGTTTGATGAAAGAATGAAGGGCTTTAGGAGAAAGAGCATGAACTCACATTTATAAGTAAATGTTAGATAAAGAAAAATACCCTACATTTTGTAGTCTTCATCCAAGACTCTAAAGCTTTTAAAGTTCAAGTAAGGTTAGTAAGATGCAGTAGTGCAAAAACATTTGTACGTGGAAGTAGACTCCAACTTCATGTCAGTTATGTAGGCAAAAGTCTATATTAAATGAATCACAGCAAATTTAGGACCTGTTTCTGAAGTCAATCAGAGGTGAGGGTACCCCATATCTTAAAGTACGAGGTGTCATTATTTAGCTTTCTTAAATTAACTGTCTGGGATTATTCCCCCACTGCTAATTTTTTATTAAATTTTAGAAGGAAAAGAGCAACGCAGAGCACACACACACGCATGCACAAACATTTTCCCGCTGGAATTGTAATGTGGTCAAGGAGACTGCTTCGTGGAAACCATTTCAAAGCAGTTGACAATGACAACATTAAATATATACAAGAAGCTACCTGTTTCGTACCACATTATGGCCAAGAGGTTCAACACGAAAAATGCATTGTTTTTTATTCCAGGAAATTATGGTTTTATATTTGCATATATCCACCCAAGAGATGTTTGAACCTAGTATTTAACATCATGGAAGCTCTTTGGGACTGTCTTTTGGGGGTCAGGGACTATCATTTGCTACTTGTTACTACAGCACTTAGTACATTGGTGCCCAGATCCCTGATTGGGGCTTCTACAGGCTACTATAATATAACTAATAAGAAGGAAATGGGACTACAGAAGTTCCTCATCAGTATTTTTATGGAAATTGCACATTGCTTTCACATGAGAAATATATTGCATGTGATGAATAAACTGATATGCTGGTGAAATAAAAATGCACAGGTTTGGCCATTTGGTTCAGTGTGAAACTACTAGGATATCAATATCGCACTACCTAAAGGAAAGTACATCAGATACCTAAATGTATAAGGTACATGGCATGTATTACCATAGACAACATGTTGCAAGGAAATAGAAGAGCTTATGTTCATATTAGATCTTAGAATCTAGGATTCTCTTGGGATAAACTAATACATGAAGAATCAAAACATTCTATGTTCTTCATTACTGTTGTAAACTGAACATATGAATTTGTGCAGCATAGCCCATGACCTCAGCCGCAGACATACTATTTTATGGTCTGAATCATTCTACTTGGTTTTAATTATCTTATATAAATTTTAGATGGCTAATTCACCATTTTATTAATTTCGAAGTCATTTAGCCATCACTTCAGTAGTCCTTTTGCCTGTTGGCAATCTGCACAGAGGGTCTTTCTCTGAAGACAAAATTAATGCCAGCATTACACATTACATGAAGTAGATCCAACATACTATACATTTGTATGGAAGAGAAACCTTTTAAAAACTATTCAACTTTTATACAAAATGATTTTTTCAGGAAAGAGGAACATTTCCAGTGCAAGTTGAGCAATCAGTCTGTTAATTTCCACTCAGACTTAATTTATTACCATTTTAGATATTCTCCATCAAATATTTGTAACTTTTAAGTTTAGGAGAAGCCAAAGTTAAACATACAGCTAGTGGCTGGAGAATATCGGCAAGTATCACAAAAATGCTCAAGGATTACCAGGTTACTAACCATGCTCCTCAAACATGGGAGTTGAATGTTTAGTATTCAGATTCATTTTTCACCCCTCCCAAAGATGGTCTGAAGTAAGGCCAAATGAACAACCATATTTATCAGTAATCGCCATAACTAGTATTACATGAAAGGAGGAAGAAGAATAAACTCTGAATGGACTATATATTCTTCCATGAGATCCATGCGGTGGATGTAAGATAAACTGCTGATAAGACAATTTATATCCACGACAATGCAGAAATGCAGATTTTCAAGATACTTCCATACCACAAATTTCCACAGCCTGCACAAAGTGCCTAAACTGGCTTTGACCTATCTTCAAAAGGGGATGTGGTTTGGCCAAAAAGATATATTTTTATCTCACCAAACTACTAACACAGATTCTACTGTCTCATAATGGTGAAAAGCAATGTGAGAAGGCCTTCAGGTGGATTAACTGGACTTCAACACCTTCCAGTGATGTCGAGATACTATGCAGTTAAGTGATCATGCTGTGACGGGTTGGACCACCTTCTGGGATGCCATCTGATATACTGGTGTTTCACTGAGCCTCCACTGCTCAATCAGCCTGGGTTTCCTCTCCCTGCTTTGATGAATTAGGCTCTCTGGTCTCTTGCAGCGCACACACACTTAGGTAGGGCCACACCCCACTGCAAACATAGACTGAAGTCAGCTCTGTGTGAGAGGACTCCCCCAGTGCTCATGAGCACACCTCTTTTTGGGAGCTTAAACCCAAAATAATACTGTCTTGTGCTGTAAAGAAAAATCGGCACAGCACAAGCTCATAAAAATCCACCCTCTTCCTCAATGTGAAGAGAGATGTGCACACTTCTTGCCCCCCAGTTAGAAACTGCATAAACTGGGTTATATTATAAATAAGAAATAAGTTTATTAACTACTGAATTTTCAGTGAATATAAGAGATAGACGGAACAAAGCAGATTACTGAGCAAATAAAACAAAATACGCAAGTAAAGCTCAATATACTTAAGAAACAGGTTTCAAAATGTAATTTTTCATCCTAAATGTTATTTTAGGCAGGTTGCAAAGTTTCTGTGGTTCAGAGTTCTAATTATATTTCTTTTCAGACTGGACCCCTGTCTCAGTCTGGACTCCTCCTCCCTCCCCCCCTTCCCCTTCAGGTGGCTTTTGTAGTCTTTCTTCTTGGGTAGACAGGGCATGGAGTGGAGGAGTCCCGTTTGCCTTCCTCCCCACCCTTAAATAGGGATTTACATAAGGCGGGAATCCTTTGTTTTCAAAACTTGACCCACACACACCCTTTCCTTCCAGTGGAAAGTTACAAGAAGTCCCAGGTAATGTTCAGTATCAGGTGCCAAGACCACCTGACCTACTATGTCACAGTTACATCCCCAGACTGATGCCTCCCAGGAGGGAGAGAGATTAGTATCTTCATGGTCTTGTTGTTCCTTCCTTGTGGCCCATCAAATCTGATGTCCTGTCGTCTGGCGGGTATCTTCCCAATATACACCCAGTTATAATTGTTACATAGTCCATATTCCTAACTTTAGATACAGAAATGGTACATGCATACCAATTGGATAATCACATTCAGTAAATTATATCCTTTCCAATGATACCTTACAAGACCCATCTTGCACAAAGTATATCTCAGTTATGTCATATCCATATTATAAGCATATTTCCAAAAAGAATATGGAGTGCAACATCACACATGAATCTATAAAACTATATTGCTTAAATAATGTTAATGTCACAAAATAAGTATTAGCTATTATAAGAGTATCAAGTTGATTAAAATCCTTGGAAGGTCTATCCTAAGAGAGTGTATAATAGTTTGCCGAGAAAGCATTCCTGTACCTTTATGTTACATACTAATTAGAAGGAAAAGTAATAGGAGTTGCTCACATGAGACCTAAGATGTGTTCTACAACTCACCTCTCAGCATGGAGGTACTTAAAAACAAAGATGAAAAGACCTATCAAAAATCACTGAAATATTCACACCTGCTCTGTGAACTACTAGACCACATTAAAAAGCATTAAACCTAAATTATGGAATAGACCTGCACACTTACTCCTGATGTGACTAACTCTGTGAATAGATATGGGATTGAACCAAAGTCCCAGACCCAAAACACTTTGAACTTTTAGGAGGAAGGGGGAATTAGAACTTGATATGAATTTTACAGCTGACACTTTTCTTTATAACCGGACAAACCAAAACCCCAGCACTGAACATCCCCAAATTTGGAGCAAAGGCAAAATTCAGATCCAAATCTGGATCTGAATTCTATAGTATTAAGAGGCATGTATATCAGTGAATGGAAAGAAATACAAATCCCAAAACATGTTCTCTTTGATCCATCTAGCCACTCGCTTAACAATATCCAGCTAATTTGCACACTGATCTATTACAAACATATATTTGATGTGTCATATTATTTCCACTTTGCTGACGTGTATGTTACAAACTACAAACTGCTGCAATCTTGCAGCTTTTTTTTTAAACCTTATTTCTTAAATAAGCTTTGACAGAGTTCAGAAAAAGTTACATAATTGTTGACCTTTGCATAAAATTTGACATTTTTTTCAAATTGCAACCGGAATAATACATTCCAGATAATCAAATTAAATGCTGTGACCTTGGTCTTCCCGCACACACATAAATGTGTACAAATATTATTAGCCTCTTGAGAATACTAATCTGCATATGCTCAGTTAGAGGAAAGGATGGAGTAAGAGCAGTGGAATCTTGAAACAAGAACACACACATAAATCTAGCCATTGTGGCTTGTTGAAAGTTTTTGGAAATTCAACATTGCTATAAAAAGTTGTCAACATTTCAAATTTTAATTAAAAAACCCCTGGAAAATTGACAAGTTTTTCTGTGCAGTTTTTAGAGCAGCCAGTGTGGAAATTTCAGTGAAAATTTTGAATTTATGAGAGGAAAAAATATGAAAATATTTTATAATTTTTGGACCACTCTACCAAGCACATTATTCTTCAGCACTACTTTGAAAATGTAGTTTTCAATTTACCTTTACACTAGTCTTTATATTCAAAAATTTCTTTTGTGTTGGTTGCCTGGTATTTTTATTTTTTTTTTCTTTTGTAGATGTAAATATACAAAATATATAAAGGTTGGTCCAGGGGACAAGGCACCAGAATGGGAGTTGAGAGTCCTGTATATTTTTGTCAGCTCTGCCAATGGCACAAGTCATGTGACCTTGGACATCATTTAGGCTACTTTTGAAAATTTGGTCCTGTATTTTTGGTGTTCAAGTTTAGACAATTGTGGCCTGATTTTTAAAGTTGCTGATCACCCACAGCTCTATCGATTCCAGCATGTCTGAACATCAATCATCCATAGACCTCATCCAATGCTCACTGAAGTCAATGGAAACTCTCTTAGGCCTGGTCTACACTACGAGTTTAGGTCGACTTTAGCAGCGTTAAATCGAATTAAGCTTGGACACGTTCACACGACGAAGCCCTTTCTTTCGACTTAAAGGGCCCTTTAAACCGGTTTCTTTACACCACCTTCGACAAGGGGATTAGCGATAAAATCGGCCTTTGCGGGTCGGAATTGGGGTAGTGTGGACGGAATTTGACGTTATTGGCCTCCGGGAGCTATCCCACAGTGCTTCATTGTGACCGCTCTGGACAGCACTCTCAACTCAGATGCACTGACCAGGTAGACAGGAAAAGACCCGCGAATGTTTGAATTTCATTTCCTGTTTGCCCAGCGTGGAGAGCACAGGTAACCACGCAGAGCTCATCAGCACAGGTAACCGTGATGGAGTCCCAGGATCGCAAAAGAGCTCCAGCATGGACCGAACGGGAGTTACGGGATCTGCTCGCCATCTGGGGAGATGAATCAGTGTTAGCTGAACTCCGTAGCAGTAAAAGAAATGGCAAAGTATTAGAAAAGGTCTCCAAAGCCATGAAGGACCGAGGCCATAACAGGGACACACAGCAGTGCCACGTGAAAATTAAGGAGCTACGGCAAGCCTACCACAAAGCCAGAGAAGCAAATGGAAGGTCCGGGGCAGAGCCGCAAACTTGCCGCTTCTACGTGGAGCTGCATGCCATTCTAGGGGGTGCAGCCACCACTACCCCAACCGTGTGCTATGACTCCCTCACTGGAGAAACACACAGGGAAGAGGGTTCGGGGAACGAGGAAAATCAGGATGGAGGTAGCTCACAGCAGCAAGGAAGCGGAGAAACCGGTTTCCCCAACAACCAGGATATGTTTGTCACCCTGGACCTGGAATCAGTAACCCCCGAACTCACCCAAGACCCTGAGGGCACACAGGGGACCTCTGGTGAGTGTACCTTTGTAAATATTTATTACACATGGTTTAAAAGCAAGCGTGTTTAATGATTAATGATTAATTTGCCCTGGCAATCACAGCCAGTACAGCTACTGGAAAAGTCTGTTAACGTGTATGGGGATGGAGCGGAAATCCTCCAGGGACATCTCCAGAAAGCTCTCCTTCATGTACTCCCAAAGCCTTTGCAAAAGGTTTCTGGGGAGGGCTGCCTTATCCCGTCCGCCATGGTAGGACACTTTACCACGCCAGGCCAGTAGCACGTAGTCTGGAATCATTGCATAACAAAGCATGGCAGCGTATGGTCCCAGTGTTTGCTGGCATGGAGACAACATCCATTCCTTATCTCTCTTTGTTATCCTCAGGAGAGTGATATCATTCACGGTCACCTGGTTGAAATGGGGTGATTTTATTAAGGGGACATTCAGAGGTGCCCGTTCCTGATCTTCTGAACAGAAATGTTCCCCGCTGTTAGCCATGCGGTGGGGGGAGGGATGAAGTGATCATCCCAGAGAATTGGGGGTGTGTGTGGGGGGTGGTTTAGTTGGGTTTGTGCTGCATGTTAACCCTGAAACCGCAGCCTCTCCTTTTACATTGAAAACCCATTTTAAATGGCCAACCCAATTCATCCTTGATATGGGAAATGAGGGCGCTGCTGTTTGAAACCATTCCCACATGTTAAGAAGGTTAAAAAAGCCAAAAGACTGTGGCTTACCATGGCTGCCTGCAAGCCGAAATCTGTTGCCTGGCACTGCGTGAGTGATCTCTCATACCAAACCGGCAGGCCCTCACTATAAGAGGAAAAATGCGACCTTGTAAAGAAAGAGTGTACCCATTGTTCTCTAAAATGTGTCTTTTTTAACCACCTCTCCCTTCTCCTCCACCAGCTGCAAATGTTTCTCCTTCACAGAGGCTAATGAACATTAGAAAGAGAAAACGGAGGACGCGGGATGATATGTTCACGGAGCTCCAGATGTCCTCCCACGCTGATAGAGCACAGCAGAATGCGTGGAGGCAGTCAATGTCAGACATGAGAAAAGCACAATATGAACGAGAGGAGAGGTGGCGGGCTGAATCGCGGGATGAACAGAGCAAGTGGCGGGCTGAAGATGATAGGTGGCGTCAGCTTGCAGACAGAAGGCAAGAGTCAATGCTCCGTCTGCTGGAGCATCAAACTGATATGCTCCAGCGTATGGTTGAGCTGCAGGAAAGGCAGCAGGAGCAGAGACCGCCACTACAGCCCCTGTGTAACCAACAGCCCTCCTCCCCAAGTTCCATAGCCTCCTCACCCAGACGCCCAAGAACACGGTGGGGGGGCCTCCGGCCACCCAGTCACTCCACCCCAGATGATTGCCCAAGCATCAGAAGGCTGGCCTTCAATAAGAGTTAAAGTTTTAAAATGCAGTGTGTCCTTTTCCATCCCTCCTCCCCCACCCATCCCAGGCTACCTTGGCAATTATCCCCCTACTTGTGTGAGGAATTAATAAAGAATGCATGAATGTGAAATAACAATGACTATATTGCCTCTGCAAGCGGTGCTCGAAGGGGGGAGGGTGGGGTGGGGTGGTTGGTTTACAGGGAAGTAGAGTGAACCGGGTGGGGGGGGGCGGAGGGTTCATCAAGGAGAAACAAACAGAAGTTTCACACCGTAGCCTGGCCAGTCACAAAACTCGTTTTCAAAGCTTCTCTGATGCGCACCGCGCCCTGCTGTGCTCCTCTAACTGCCCTGGTGTCTGGCTGCACGTAATCAGCGGCCAGGTGAGTTGCCTCAACCTCCCACCCCGCCATAAATGTCTCCCCCTTACTCTCACAGATATTGTGGAGCGCACAGCAAGCAGCAATAACAATGGGGATATTCTTTTCGCTGAGGTCTGAGCGAGTCAGTAAGCTGCGCCAGCGCGCTTTTAAACGTTCAAATGCACATTCCACCACCATTCAGCACTTGCTCAGCCTGTAGTTGAACAGGTCCTGACTCCTGTCCAGGCTGCCTGTGTACGGCTTCATGAGCCATGGCATTAAGGGGTAGGCTGGGTCCCCAAGGATCACGATAGGCATTTCAACATCCCCAACGGTTACTTTCTGGTCCGGGAAGAAAGTCCCTTCCTCCAGCTTTCGAAACAGAGCAGAGTGCCTGAAGACGCGAGCACCATGTACCTTTCCTAGCCATCCCACGTTGATGTTGGTGAAACGTCCCTTGTGATCCACCAGGGCTTGCAGCAGCATTGAAAAGTACCCCTTGCGGTTTATGTACTCGGTGGCTTGGTGCTCCGGTGCCAAGATAGGGATATGGGTTCCGTCTATGGCTCCACCACAGTTTGGGAATCCCATTTCAGCAAAACCATCCACTATTGCCTGCACGTTGCCCAGAGTCACTACCCTTGATATCACCAGGTCTTTCATTGCCCTGGCAACTTGGATCACAGCAGCCCCCACAGTAGATTTGCCCACTCCAAATTGATTCCCGACTGACCGGTAGCTGTCTGGCGTTGCAAGCTTCCACAGGGCTATCGCCACTCGCTTCTCAACTGTGAGGGCTGCTCTCATCTTGGTATTCTGGCGCTTCAGGGTAGGGGAAAGCAAGTCACAAAGTTCCATGAAAGTGCCCTTACGCATGCGAAAGTTTCGCAGCCACTGGGAATCGTCCCACACCTGCAGCACGATGCGGTCCCACCAATCTGTGCTTGTTTCCCGGGCCCAGAATCGGCGTTCCATGGCATGAACCTGCCCCAGTAACACCATGATTTCCACATTGCTGGGGCCTGTGCCTTTTAAGAGGTCTATGTCCGTGTCAATTTCCTCATCACTCTCGACGCCGCGCTGCAATCGCCTCCTCGGCTGGTCCGGGTTTCGCCTTGGCATGTCCTGGCTCTGCATATACTCCTGGACAATGCGTGTGGTGTTCATAGTGCTCATAATTGCCGTGGTGATCTGAGCGGGCTCCATGATCCCAGTGCTAGCTATTGCGCCTGATCTGAAAAAAGGCACAAAACTAGTATCTGACGGACCAGGGGAAGGAGGGAGGGTGGGCCGAGTGACGACATGGCATACAGGTACAGGGAATTAAAATCAAGAAAGGTGGCTGTGCATCAGGGAGAAACACAAACAACTGTCACACAGAATGGTCCCCCCAAAGATTAAACTGAAAACCCTGGGTTTAGCAGGCCGTTGATTTCACGGAGGGAGGGGAAGCAAATGAATACAGAACAAATCTATTTTTTACATCTTAAGACGACAGTGCAGCATGACTGATAGCCCTCGGCATCTTCTGGGTGCTTGGCAGTTAGTGTACTAAGACTGATAGCCACATTTTTCCTGTATGATGACGATGGCCTTCGGGCCTATTGCACGATCTGCTGCTCAGGGAAGACTCTGCTAATGTGCGATGATCCAACTTGTAATAGGACGGTTACCGGTCGTAATACACCATCTACTGCCAAAAGGCAAGGGGCTGGTGCAATGCAGCCCTACGGCTGCCAGTCCCATGGCTGCCAGCACCCAGATTGCCAATGAAGGCTACCAGTCATGCTGCACCATCTACCACCAAAAGGCAGTTAGCTGCTGCTGCTGTATAGCAATGTAGTCCCACGTCTGCCGGCACCCAGATGACATATGGTGACAATGAGCTGAGCGGGCTCCATGCTTGCCGTGGTATGTTGTCTGCACAGGTAACCCAGGTAAAAAGGCGTGAATCTATTGTCTGCTGTTGCTCTGACGGAAGGGGAGGGGCCTGACGACATGTACCCAGAACCTCCCGCGACACTGTTTTGCATCATTCGGGGATTGGGATCTCAACCCAGAATTCCAATGGGCGGCGGAGACTGCGGGAACTGTGGGATAGCTACCCATAGTGCAATGCTCCGGAAGTCGACGCTAGCCTCGGTACTGTGGACGCGATCCGTTGACTAGAGCACTTAGAGCATTTTATGTGGGGACACGCACAATCGGCTGTATACAACCGATTTCTATAAAACAGGCTTCTATTAATTCGACCTAATTTCGTAGTGTAGACATACTTGACTTCAATGAGCCTTACTAAAGTCAAGATATATGAGAGGCAGAGGTACCCCAAATTAGTGGCCAGTTTTGAAAATTTGGATCTTAACATCTTGGAACTTCAGTTTCCTCCTATTTGTAAAACAGAGATAGTGTTGTCCACCCTGGTTTAACCAGGAGATCTTCAATTATCTGAAACTCAAAAAAGAGTCCTACAAAAAGTGGAAACTAGGTCAAATTACAAAGGATGAATATAAACAAATAACACAAATATGTAGGGACAAAATTAGAAAGGCCAAGGCACAAAACCAGATTAAACTAGCTAGAAACATAAAGGGTAACAAAAAAACATTGTATAAGTACATTACAAGCAAGAGGAAGACCAAGGACAGGGTAGGCCTGTTACTCAATGAGGGGGGGAAACAATAACAGAAAATGTGAAAGTGGCAGAAGTGCTAAATGACTTTTTTGCTTCAGTTTTCTCCAAAAAGTTTAGTTGCACTTGGATATCTAACATAGTGAATGTCAGTGAAAATGAGGTAGGATCAGATGCAAAAGTAGGGAAAGAATAAGTTAAAAATTATTTAGACAAGTTAGCTATCGTTTAGTCACCAGGGCCAGATGAAATATATCCTAGAATTCTCAAGGAACTGACTAAAGAGTTATCTGACCCCTAGCGATTATCTTCAAAAAGTCATGGAAGACAGATGAGATTCCAGAGATCTGGAAAAGTGCAAATATAGTGCCCATCTATAAAAAGGGAAATAAGGACAACCTGGGGAATTACAGACCAGACAGCTTAACTTCAGTATCCAGAAAGATAATGGAGCAAATAATTAAGCAATCAATTTGCAGACACCTAGAAGATAATAAGGTGATAAGTAACAGGTAGCACGGATTAGTCAAGAACAAATCATGTCAAGCCAACCTGATAGCTTTTTTTGACAAGGCATCAAGCCTTGTGGAGTGGAGGGAAGTGGTAGATGTGGTATATCTGTGGTATATCTTTAGTAAGGCTTTTGATATGGTCTTACATGACCTCATAAACAAACTAGGGAAATCCAACCTAGATGGAGCTAGTATAAGTGAATAACTGGGTGTATATCTGGTTAGAAAACCGTTCCCAGAGAGTAGTTATCAGTGGTTCACAGTCATGCTGGAAGGACATATCAAGAGGGGTCCTGCAGGGATCAGGTTTGGGTCCGGTTCTGTTCAATATCTTCATCAACAATTTAGACCATGGCATAGGGAGTTCACTTATGAAGTTTGCAGACGATAGCAAGTTAGAAGGGGTTACAAGTGCTTTGGAGGATAGGATTAAAACTCAAAATGATCTGGACAAAATGGAGAAATGGTCTGAAGTAAGTAGGATGAAATTCAATAAGGACAAATACAAAGTACTCCACTGTGGAAAGGTATCTGGGGGTCATAGTGGATCACAAGCTAAATATGAGTCAACAATGTAACATTGTTGCAAAAAAAGCAAACATCATTCTGGTATGCATTAGCTGGAGTTTTGTAAGCAAGACACAAGAAGTAATTCTTCCAACTAGGCCTCAACTGCAGTATTGTATCCAGTTCTGGGTGACACATTTCAGGAAAGATGTGGACAAATTTGAGAAAGTTCAGAGAAGAGCAACAACAGGTCTAGAAAACATGATCTATGAGGGAAAATTGAAAAAAATGGGTTTGTTTAGTCTGGAGAAGAGAAGACTGAGAAAGGACATGATAACAGTTTTCAAGTATTTAAAAGGTTGTTACAAGGAGGGGGGAGAAAAATTGTTCTCCTTAACCTCTGAGGCTAGGACAAGAAGCAATGGGCTTAAATTGCAGCAAGGGTGGTTGAGGTTGTTCCTTAGGAAAAACTTCCTAACTGTCAGGGTGGTTAAGCACTGGAATAAATTGCCTAGAGAGACTGTGGAATCTTCATCATTGAAGGTTTTTAAGAGCAGGTTAGACAAACACTTGTCAGGGATGGTCTAGACAATACTTAGTCCTGCCTGAGTGCAGGGACTGGACTAGAAGACCTCTCGAGATCCCTTCCAGTCCTATGATTCTATGCTTATCCAACTTTAATAGCACTGTGATTTCTATACTTGAAAAGTACTATGTATTACTATTATTGCATGACACTAGCTACTGATTGAATATTGCTATCTTAACTTGTATTGAGACAATGTAGACCTGAACAAAGCCCACCCACAGTTAGATCCATAATGGTCTGTCCCACCTGCCAGGCAGAGGAGGATTTGGAATCAACTCTGTAGTCTTGCTGTAGTCAAGTGGTTTGCTAATATTTGAGGGAATCACATGTAAATTTTCCTGATGGAACAATTTAGACCAGAATGGGGAAATAAAAGGGTGTATTGAGATTAATGACAACTCTGAATTTATTTACGACATGCCTTTCCTAGCTTGTGCTTTTTGTTTGGTGATGGCTGCATCAAGTGGCAGCATGGTGCCACTAACATACAAATGTCAGCATTATAGTTCCATATAGGATGCTATTGACGAGCAAAACATGGTTTATATGAACCAAAGTCTTTAGAACCCATGGGTTCCAGTGGGACTACTCACATGCTTAAAGTTAAACATGTGCAGAAGTGTTTGCAGGATCAAAGCCTACATTTGGATTGTAATGACAATTATACTGTTGTTACAACCACAAGATTTGCTAGGGGTTATTTAGCATCAGACACCCATGTTACACCTCAGCTTCTCCTTTTAGTGGTTCATATAAGGCAGATGGAGGGAAGGACATGAGGCTTTTGCTGTTGTGCAAGATCCTGACTGCTTTTCTCAACTGGTAGCCAGTACTGGAATTATGTTGTTCTAAGGAAGTTTTCTTTTGCTAGTGAATGTTCTAGTGACATTAGAGACCCGCCATCACAACAGCAGAGGTGGCAGCCTCTCCCTCAGGGTCAGTTGATGTAGCTTATTAAAATGTACTGAATAGAGTGTTCAGTAAGCATGGACTGAGCGTTCATAAAAGAATCCAGGTGTAGATGTGAAGAGATAGAGAGATGCCTCCCTTCACCCTGGGTACAATATCCTCTATCTGGCAAGGATGTGTGAAACTTAATGAACTCATCTAGTTAACTAATTGTTCCTTAAATGCTTTGACATTCTCAGATGAAAGGTGAAGTGTAAAGTACAACGTATAATTATCACTATTTATGATTTATTGTGTGAGAGAGGGTTCAGAGAGTGAAGGGGAATGAAGTAAACTCTTTATTCAGAGCTGAAAACAAATAGCAATTGGCCTTTGAAAGTAGCTATTGACACTCGTCTGTGTGTTTCTTTCCATTACTCTTGTTATATTTTCCCCTGAACTTCTTGTGTGGAAGCTCAAACAGCATTATCTAGCACATTCTTCTATTATTACATTTGAAATGGAATATATGTTTAGATTACTAACTCCAGGTCCCACTTTTAGTAATGCCGATTAAATTTCACATGTAAAAAGAGTATGCAATGAGATTGGATGCTACAAAGCCTGCAATCATATGTCGCTGAAAAATCTCATGCTTTGGAAGGTGGACCATGAAAGAATTTGTGCTCTTTTTTGTTGCCACTGAAACAAAATTTTTCCATGCCTATGCAGTGTGACTCATATTTGCCAGTTTTCTTCAAAACCTGACTCTCTGACATCTGCCACACAGAGTATCCCATTGAACCATTCCAGTTCTCAGAGTTTCTGCTATCTAAGGGAAATCTCTCCAGCTCTCCCTGCTGTCCTGACATTTTTCATGCTCTTGAGCCCCATTCATCTTTCTCCATCTTGAGTTCACGTTGTTTGACAAAAAAGCACCCTCTTATAGCCAATTGCACAGTCTGCATGCAATTCTTCAAGTACTTCCATGATCCTTGTTAACCACATTGTTCCTTCTTTCTCCAGCACTGCAGTAATGTGTCTGTTTCTTTCATTATATTCTGTCTTCCTGCTTTCAAATACTTCCACATTAGCCCTCACAATCAGTTCAGAATCGGGCAGCCTGCTCTTCTTTCCTATCTCAGGCTGGAATTTTCAAAGAGTCTTGGGGAATTTCTTTGGTAGCTGAGCCCCTAACTCTCATAGTCTTTCATGAAAATTCCAGCTTTGGCTCTCATTAGTTGCCACAAATATAAAAATGTTGTTTCTGGCATAGCATCTCACTTTTTAAAAGAGCAATCTTCTAGAGAACTGAAGGGACAATATATGTTTCCTTCAAGAAAGGAAAAAGCATTATTACCCCTGGACTCATAACCACAGGGCGTATCTATGGGCCCTATATGCCATATACAACAATGAGAGAGAGTAAAGTAATAGCTTTTATAGGACCGTTTTCTGTAGGTGAAAGAGAAAAGCTTTCAAGATTGTTATTACCTCACCCACCTTGTCCTCTAATATCCCGAGACCAACATGGTTGCAACAACATAGTATACATGTATGACCCTTTAATAAACAAAAACAAAATGTCAAGCAAAGTTCAATAAAAGTGACATTTTTTCTCTATCAGCTCTCCAACTCCCAGGAAATAGAACCTGGGACCATCTGTATCAGAAGCTTAGGCCTCTCATTTGAGCTAAAGGCGTAAATGTATTAGCTCACACTAATAGCCTCTTATTCTTTATTTGCACCAGACTCTACAGGGGGATATGACACACTAATCCAACATGTTATAAATCTTTTTGCAAACAATAACATTCTTTTTGACTGAAAACATTTATATGAATTCACCAAGTTGAACTTCAAAAGAATTAGGTCCGTTTTTGTAAATCATTAAATGAATTCTTGAAACATGAACCTGGAATGACAATCCTGGAAACTGAAATGTACCCATTTGCCACAGAACATGTAAATTGCAGGTAGCAGCTTTTCTGTACTCTTCCTGGCTCACCTACCTCAGCTGACCTAGAGGTACAAACATTAGGCGTGAGAGGCTAGTTCAGTTTCCAGTCCCATTTAGTCTTGGGCATCTGTTGAGACTGCCAGTCAAGGCTGATGGTGGTGATTTGGATACCTGCCCACTGGGAACTAGATTGAGACCACCAACTTATTCTATATAGAATACTATACAGTCAATTGTACTAATAAGTTTTAATCAGTACCAACTGGGGTCAAATTCAAACCAGGAACCTATAGAGGCAGTGCACCCATATCCTATTACAAATCCCCTAATCCCTCCAGTCCCCAAGAATTAGGTATACAAATTCATGCAGGACAGAAAGGAAACATAAGTGGTTAAAAATTCAGTAACCAAAAGAAGTTGAAGCAACTTAAAACAGAAGACACTGCCTAAGTGCAGATTTTTCAGCACAATACATTCCCTGCTGGGAAACTTCAGTGAACTACATAAGAGAGATGAAATCTGTATCTGATTCAAGCTGCTATTGCACACTGATTGCAGGAAACAAGAATGACCCAGTCAGTTATGACATGGAAAGGTCAATATCCACCTCCTTGTGACATTTAGTAGCTTGCACGAAAAACAACAGATAATTTCCGTGGATAGTTATCTTCTTCAGGAGACCTCAAATGGATAATGTCACAACAAATAAACTTCTCAAGTAACCTACTCCCCCTCAAAAATGTGTTATCCCCTAGTGTCTGATGACTAGTGGATTCAATCCAAGAATCTTTACTCATTTCAACTACTATTACTAACAACATTATGAATTATCCAGTAAATCAGTTTACTCCAATTAAAGCTAGTCTTTGATCTGATGGCAGTTTAATAAGCTCTTGTGCTTATGTCTTATTTTTGTTTTGTTCATTTTAAAAGTGAGTGCAATGCTTGGTAAGGGTGATAAAGTGACCTTGGATAGTAAAGTCTTCTATTGATCCACAAAACAGAGGCAACACAAGTTTGCCCTATACCACACTGTCAACATGTATCAACCCTGACCTGAAAGACCCACTAACAGAGGAGAAAGGGCAGTTTATTTTTATGCCCATTCAATTATTGCTGAGATTCTCAACAAGCCAAAGGTTCAGGAGAGAGGTTTAAATGGAGACACAATACCAGGACCCCATGGATACCACATTTTATTCTGCTGATTAATTATTGTCTATCCATACAATGCATCGGTATGTTGGCTACAAATGTTACCCTGAATATTTTAACAACCCACTTTCTTAAATGAAGTCAACTTTAACATTTTGCATATATATATATATAAATTTACACACACAACTCCTACTTGAAATTTCCTATCAAACTTGTTACATTATTTCCAGGGTTTTATCACAGAATGGAAGCATAAATGTCACATCCTGCTGTTTCTTTTTATATGACTTAGATAGGAAAAGCTAGCATTGTCTCACATGAAAGATATTGCCAACTCTAAAGCTAACAGTTCTTATACATTTCTATTACTCCTACTTGTGCCTTAAAGTACATTACATTTCCTTTTACTCTGGTCTTCTATTACTTAGTAGTTGTAGTAGCAGAAGATAGTGCTTAGTCTCAGATAATGGCACTATCAAGGATAAGGGTTCCATCGTGTTAGGCACCATACAGACAAGTTACAAGTGAGAAAAGCCCTTGCCCCATTGAGATTACAATATATATGTCAGACAGGATGCAACGGGTGGACAAGACAGTCAACAGAATGAGGAGTGAGGGATAAGGTTATAAATGAAATGAACAGAGTTTAGCATAAAAGAAAATGTCTCTGCTTGCCCAATCAGTGCCAGATAGTGGTGATCTGTGGCATCATAGCAGAGGAAGGTTTTATGGAGGGATTTAAAAGAGGATAAAGTGGCGACTTAAACATTTTTGATTGGGAATTTTTTTCCCACGCAGACTGGGCTGTATGGGGAAAAGCATGGAGGTGCTTAAATGAGCAGCTGATAATCAGAGCTGGCATAATTGGAGTAAGCTAGTATCTTAGATATATAGGACAGATAGATAGGATAGAGCAACATGGTAAAAAGCTTTAACAACATACAGGTGCGGTTGAGGAGGGAGAGCCAGTGGAGGGATGCAAAGATGGGGTAATAGGATCTGAGCCACAAGTGTAATCCTAACCTCAGTGTTCTGGATAGTTTTAAGGAGGGGCTCAATGTGGCTGGTCTCAAGGCAAGAGAGGAAAAGGTTACAGTAGGTCAAAGCACAAAATTATGAAGGCACTGGCAGTCTGGACAGACAGGAAAGGCTGAGTCTTTGAAATGTTATGTAGGAAAAGCTTTTACACAGCCTGGATGTGTAGGTCTAAATAGAGAGCTGAGTCCATTGTTTTATTCTTTTTCACTTTACAAATAATATGCTTGCTAACAGAGTTCACCCTCTTAGAAGATAGGCATGTCCAGACATGACACAGGCAAGTATTCTTAAAGCAGCCAATATATAATAACCAAGACTCTTTATCATCAAGAGGAAGATGAAAAATCTTTTAATTTCTGATGACTCCTTAATGACTTGGAACCTATCATTCTCCAAGAAACATCATTCAGTTCAGTCCAAAAATGACCTTTTCTTAGCTTGTAGGGAAATAACACCAAACTTATGTATGACCACAGATAACATAGTATTGGTAATATTGCTGAAATCTTGTTCAGTCCAGACTTCCTAAAGACTAATTATACAAGCCTAAGGGATTTCAGCAATATTTCACAATTGTTGTAGTGTTTCTGAAATATGTTTAACATTTTCTTCAAAAGTGAACTCACAAGATTTTGGAATAGTTGAAAGATGTATGCATTTATTCTGATTTATTCCAAAAGTATTATTCAAATCCTAGGTGTCTGTACAAATGTTTAAAAATATAACAAAGCATAACATAAATAATCAATATCATGAATATACCATTTAGCAATAAAGAACAAACTCATCACAATACCCAGTAATTGGTCAGACCAAATCCTCAAGCTACTCCTCCCAGAAAAGCATAAGATGAACCTTGCAATGTGCCAATGAACAATAAATCTATGCTCTCTCAGACCAAAATAGAGGGGGAGAAAGTGAGTTCCAGAGTCAAGGACCTTTCCTGGAAAATGCACTGCCACCAGTTCTCTCCCTTTTAAACAAGAAGATACTATTGACCATGGACTCATAGAAAGGTAGGGCTAGAATGGATTTTAAGTGTTCATCTAGTCCAGCCCCTCACACTAAGGCAGAATCAAGTCTATTTAGACCATGCCTAACAAGTATTTGTTTAACCTGTTCTTTAAAACCTCCTGTGACAGGGATTCCACAACCTCTCTTGGTAACCAATTTCAATACTTAACTAACCTATTTTTACAGATAAAAAGTTTTTTCCTAATATCTACCCTAAATATTCCTAGCTGCAGATTAAGCCCATTACTTCAGTGCACATGAAGAACAATTGATCTTGATTCCCTTTATAACAGCCGTTAACATATTTGAAGCCTGTTATCAGGTCCCCCCTTGGGTTTTTTCCTCAGGACTAAACATGCCCAGTTTTTTAAATCTTCCTCACAGGTTGGGTTTTCTAAACCTTTTATTATTTCTGTTGCTCTCCTCTGGACTCTTTCCAATTTGTCCACATTTTTCCTAATGTGTGACACCCAGAATGGGATACAGTTCTCCTGTCATGGACTTACCAGAGCCAAGCAGAGCGGGACAATGTCTTATATACAACACTTCTGTGTCTTACACAGGACAACCTATTAATACCACACAGAATACACTGCTCTACAGCCAAAATGCTTCTGAAATAAATGTAGTCAAACTTTACTAATTCTGAGTCACTGAGAATGAAAATGATGCTTAAAATTGTTGGTTGGCTCTAGTTTTCAAGATATGCTATTGGGTCAGTATATACGACCCTTGACTTGGGAATAGGGGAGGATAAGTAAGTTATAAAGGGAAGGGATCTCAATTTAAACCAGAAATGACTAAAATACATCTTTGACTGGATCTATGAATAAATCTATGACTGGGTTTGGACAGTACTTGCTTTTTAGGCAAAACAATGAATGATGCAATCTGAAGCTGGTATTGCGTCATACATGATATGAATTACATCATGTTATTCCTAGAAGTCATGGATGATGCAATCATAACGAAGCTTACATCACTCTGCTGAACAAATTGCCCTATATCAGCTCTAGAAATCATACAGTGTCATGCTCTCTTATTTGTCAGTGTTTGATTTTGCAAAGGGACACATTTCTGTTTAGCCAAAGTAAGCAGAGATGCCTCCTACTTGTGTGAACAGTGCAGATAACTTCTGCTATGTTTGTGCTGAAGTGACTTTTGCATCACAACAGCGTAGTATAACCACTATGGTTAAGAAAGCCTATCACCTTTATTTTGGCTGCAAAATTGGAGATCAGGACAACAGGTGGGCCCCACACGTATGCTGCAACACTTGTGCAACAAATCTTCGCCAGTGATTGAACAGGAAAAGGAAATCTATGCCTTTTGCAGTGCCAATAATTTGGAGCGAGCCAACAGATCATACCAGCAATTGTTACTTCTGCATGGTGCCTCCAGTTGGGAAAGGTGTGTCAAAGAAGAAAAAGTGGACTGTGCATTATCCAAACATTCCATCAGCTATACGCCCAGTACCCCACGGAGAAGGGCTGCCGGTTCCTGATGCACCAGAATCATTCTCACTTGAGTCAGACGAGGAAGAGGATGAAACTTCTGGTCCTGAACCATGAATGTCACAGGACCCACATTTTCTCCCATCCTCCTCTTCTGAATCACACCTCATAACACAAGGTGAACTGAATGACCTTGTCAGGGATTTGGAACTACCCAAGCGTAAGGCAGAGCTGTTGGGCTCCAGACTACAGCAGTGGAATCTCCTGGCAGGTGATGTTAGGGTTTCCATGTTCCTTGACCGTCAAAAGGATCTTGTCCCATTCTTCTTCATGGAAGGTGATCTTGTAGCCTGCAACAACATCGATGGTGTGATGGCAGCCCTCAACATCGTTCACGATCCAGATGAGTAGAGACTGTTCATTGATTCATCGAAGACGAGTCTTAAAGCTGTTTTACTGCATAATGGCAATGTTTTGCCATCAATTCCAGTTGGTCATGCAGTCCATATGAAGGAAACCTATGACAACATGAAACAACTTTTGAGGTGCATAAACAATGACCAACATCAGTGGCAGCTTTGTGGCGATTTGAAGGTTGTTGCTCTCTTGCTTGGTCTGCAGACTGGATACACAAAGTACTGCTGTTTTCTCTGCGAATGGGATAGTCGTGCAAGGGATTCCCACTACATCAAGAAAGATTGGCCACTCCGACAGTCATTGGAGCCTAGGAGGAAAAGTGTTCAGCATCCACTACTTGTTGAATCAAGGAAGATTTTGTTACCACCCTTACACATCAAGCTGGGTCTGATGAAGAACTTTGTCAAGGCCATTGACAAAACACAAGCAACTTTCAAGTACCTCCGTGGAAAATTTCCAAGGTTAAGTGAAGCTAAGATAAATATATATATAAACCTTTTGCTGATTTTTAAAGTGTTACATAAACAGGACAGGTGAAATATTATCGTGTAAAGCAACCATAAACTCATGAAAAGACCTAGGTTTACAATTTATGATTAAAACTCTACTATCTACACAATATACATAGACATAAAATGTAAAAACTTAAATATCTTAGAAATAGTAGCCAGTTGTTTTAATTGTCATATTTGAATTCAGCACCTCAAAATACATAATAAATAGCACATTTTATCTCTGAAACAGACGACTTCTCAAAAATTGTAGACCAGTGATATTTGTCTTTTTTTTTTGCAAATGCATCATCCTATTGATCTACTATAACCCTCAGATATTTTTCAGCAGTACTACTGCCTAGTTAATTATTCCCAATTTTGTACGTGTGCATTTGATTTTTCTTCCCTATGTGTAGTTCTTTACACTTTATTGAATTTCATCTTGTTGATTTCAGATGAATTCTCCAATGTATCAAGGTCATTTTAAATTTCAATCCTATCTTCCAAAATGCTTGCAACCTCTCCCAATTTGGTGTCATCTGCAACTTCTATAAGCACTCTCCACTCCATTATCCAAGTCATTAAGGAAAATATTGAATAGTACCAGATCCAGAACAGACCTCAGAAACACCCCACTA
Source organism: Malaclemys terrapin pileata (assembly GCF_027887155.1). Lineage (NCBI taxonomy): Eukaryota > Metazoa > Chordata > Testudines > Emydidae > Malaclemys > Malaclemys terrapin. The sequence goes on from NC_071510.1 coordinate 104,058,851, forward strand.
GGTACAGGCTCCAAGTTTGACAGCAAACCATTGATTACTGCTCTCTGCATACAGTTTTTTCAACTAGTTGTGCACCTACCTTATAGTAATTTAATTTAGACCAAAGGTTTTCAAACTTTTTTCATTTGTGAACCCATAAAAATATCAAATGGAGGTTTGGACCCCTTTGGAAATATTAGACCATATTTCCCTAGTTTACTTATGAGAATGTGGTGTCAGACTATCCCAAAAGCCTAACTAAAGTGAAGATATATCATGTCTATGTTTTCCCCATCCACTAGGAGAGTAACCGTGTCAAGAAGAAATAAGGTTAGTTTGACATGATATGCTCTTGACAAATCCATGTTGACTATTTCTTATTATCCTATTATCCTTTAGGTGCTTACAAATTGATAGTTTAATGATTTGTTCCAGTATCTATCCAGGTATCAAAGTTAGACTTAATGTTCTGTAATTCCCCAGGTCCTCTTTGTTCCCCTTTGTAATGATAAGGATTATGTTGCTCTTCTCCTGTCCTCTGGGATCTCATCCATCTCCATGGATTCTTGAAGTTAATCACTAACCGTTGCCAAGATTGCTTCAAATGGTTCCTCAAGTACCCTAAGATTTTTTTCATCAGGCACTGCTGACTTGAACATATCTAATTTATCTAAATATTCTTTAGCCAGTTGTTTCCCTATTTTGGCGTGTGTTCCTTCACCCTACTTGTTAATATTAATTGGGTTAAACATCTTGTCACTATTAACCTTTTTAGTGATGACTGACACAAAATAGACATTAAACACTCAACCTTCTTGGTATCCTCCTTAGCTCTCCTGCCCGGCTAAGTAGTGGACCTACACTTTCCTTTGTCTTTCTTTTGCTCCTCATGTATTTACAGAACTTATTATTATTACCTTTTATGTCCTTTGCTAGGTGTAACTCATTTTGTGCCTTAGCCTTTCTGAATTTTTCCTTGTATACTTGCATTATTCCTTTGTTCTCATAAATTAGTTGTCCATGTTCCCACTTTTTATTACAGGATTCCTTTTTGATTTTCAGGTCATTAAAGAGCTCCTGATGCAGTTATATTGGTCTCTTACCATTCTTCCTATCTTTCCTTCACATTAAGATAGTTTGCAGTTGGGCTTTTGAGAAATGCCCACCATTCCTGAGCTCTTTTTTTTCCTGATTTTTCTTTCCACAGGACCTTACCTTACCTAATAGTTCTCTAAATTTGTTAAAGTCTCCTTTGGTATTATTCCTTATTCTGCTGTTCTCACTCCTGTTCCTTAGAATAATGAAATATATCATTTCATGATCACTTTCACCCGTATTACCTTCCATCTTCAGAGTCACAACCAATTAGAATCAAGTCTAAAATACCTTCCCCCAACACCACTCACAGTTACCTTTCTCCACTTTCTAAAATAAGACTTCTCCCCAACACATTCCAAGAATATATTGGAGATCAGAGACCTGATTGCTAGAATATCACTGGGAGAAAGAGGTAGTTTCTAACTAACCAGGACCTAAATTAGTTTAATAGATCTAAACCAGAACCTAAACTTCACCAAGAAGCTACTAAGGAACCAGTGCATTGATGCACCATGGTCTCTGCATGGAACTTTGCATAATAATTACATAACTTATATCACAAAAATAGCCTTTCTTGAAGTATAACAGTATACCTGTCTTAACCCTGGACTAGAATGCAGAAGTGCAGAAGCATGTGGAGAAGGAGTTAAATCACCCTAGCTGAATCACCCAAAAAACAAAACAAAAAACACAAGACGATTTCTTTCAAGTTTTGGGCAAAGCCTTAGGTTGGGAAGGAGTTCTTATTTTATCCAAACCATTTCTCCCATCCCTAGAAGCAAGTGCCTATTTGGTTTCAATTATTTATGTTGTCTTTGTTTCAGTCCCTCCCAGATTCTCCATGTTGTTAACATTTCACTGGTAACATTGTTGCACTCTATGTAAATAAGGAGAATTTTCTTAACTTGAGCCAGATCATGTTTAATACTGCACTGAATAACTAGGGCTGCCCTAATTAAATAGAGCACAGATGGCAGTCCTCTTGCAATACATAGAAATCTTGTGAGGTTTCCTGTTTTTTTATTATTGAGCATGAAATACATAACAGATTTCTTGCCACCTAGGTAGAATTGAATGAGATACAATTCTCACCCTCCTCCTTTCCTTCTCATTCGTATAGCTGTGCACACTTTGGAAAATCCACATGGAAAAAGCTTTTCCCTTTTCTAAGCTAACATTATGATAGCTATTTTGGAAGAATGATCACATCAAGATAGAATAAAGGTATTTTGCATGGCACATTAGGGTCAGGGATATCTTATGTGCCTTATGAGACATGTTTCAGCAAGAATTCATAGTATGAATGCTATTTCCTTCATATTCATTATCAGAAAAAAGGAGAGTGAAGGAACAAACTAATGAAGGCAGGTGAGACAGACTAGGAGAAATGGCAAAGGTTGGAATTGGTGGAAGGAGGTTGCACAGTGGCCAGGCAGCTCTATCATAATATAATTTTAGATTATTCAGTACTGAAGATACTGTCTATACTGTCCAAGAAAATTGTATCAGCACTAGACTTGGTTGAATTCTTCATTGCAAACAACTTCTTTCTCGAGTATTATCCTCACACCAGTCATGATTGGTAGGTCTTTGTTCATTTGTAATTATTTGATTAATAGTGCTTGAAAAATTTGGGCTCAAGGTTTTATTATTCACAGCAAGATCATGCACTACAAAGTCAAACACCTTACAAAAGTCTGAATGTATTACATCTGTGCCATTACCTTATCAACCAAAACTGTTATCTCATCAAAGAATAAACTCAGATTTATTTGACAATTTTCCATAAAATTATGTCAATTGGCATTAATTATAATTCTATACTTTAATTCTTCATTAATTAAATCCTGTATCAGCTTTTACATTACTTTGCCTGGGACTGATATCATAAAACCATAAGAACAGCTATACTGAGTCAGACCAAAGGTCCATCTAGCCCAGTATCCTGTCTTCCGACAGTGGCCAATGCCAGGTGCCCCAGAGGGAATGAACAGAACAGGTAATCATCAAGTGGTCCATCCCCTGTCACCCATTCCCAGCTTCTGGCAAACAGAGGCTAGGGACACCATCCCTGCCCATCGTGGCTAATAGCTATTGATGGACCTATCCTTCATGAACTTATCTAGTTCTTTTTTGAACCCTGTTATAATCTTGGCCTTCATAACATCCTCTGGCAGGGAGTTCTACAGGTTGACTGTGTGTTGTGTGAAAAAATACTTCCTTTTGTTTGTTTTAAATCTACTGCCTTCCAATTTCATTTGGTAACCCCTAGTTCTTGTGTTATGAGAAGGAATAAATAACACTTCCTTATTTACTTTCTCCACACGTCATGCTTTTATAGGCCTCTATCATATCCCCCTTTAGTCGTCTCTTTTCCAAGCTGAAAAGTCCGAGTCTCATTAATCTCTCCTCATATGGCAGCAGTTCCATACCTCTAATCATTTTTGTTGCCCTTTTCTGTTGCCTTTTCAGAAGGCCAAAAAAGCCAAAGACTCAAAAAGTAATAGCAGAAACATTTTTAAGGAAACCTGCTAAATAACCAGGGGACCACTAATGGAGCACACAAGGACAATAAGGCCACTGCAGAGAAACTAAATTAATTCTTTGCATTGGTCTTCATGGCTGAGGATGTGAGGGAGATTCCCAAACCTGAGCCATTCTTTTTAGGTGACAAATCTGAGGAACTGTCTCAGATTAAGGTGTCATTAGAGGAGGTTTTAGAACAAATTGATAAACTAAACAGTAATAAGTCACCAGGACTAGATGGTATTCACTCAAGAGTTCTGAAGGAACTCAAATGTGAAACTGCAGAACTACTAACTGTAGTTTGTAACCTATCATTTAAATCATCCTCTGTACCAAATGACTGGAGGATAGCTAATGTAACGCCAATTTTTAAAATAGGCTCCAGAGGTGATCCCGGCAATTACAGGCCAATAAACCTGACTTCAGTACTGGGCAAAACGGTTGAAACTATAGTAAAAAATAAAATTGTCAGACACATAGATGAACATAATTTCTTGGGGAAGAGTCAACCTGGTTTTTGTAAAGGGAAATCATGCCTCACCAATCTACAAAAATTCTTTGGGGGTGTGAACAAGCATGTGAACAAGGGGATTGCTTTTCAGAAAGCCTTTGACAAGGTCCCTCACCAAAGGCTCTTAAGTAAAGTAAGCAGGTCAGGATTAAGAGAGAAGGTCCTCTCATGGATTGGTAACTGGTTAAAAGATAGGGAACAAAGGGTAAGAATAAATTATCAGTTTTCAGAATGGAGAGAGGTAAATAGTGTGTCCTCCAAGGGTCTGTACTGGGACCAGTCCTATTCAACATATTCATAAATGATCTGGAAAAAGGGGTAAACAGTGAAGTGGCAAAATTTGCAGATGATACAAAACTACTCAAGATAGTTAAGTCCCAAACAGACTGCGAAGAGCTACAAAAGGTTCTCACAAAACTGGGTGACTGGACAACAAAATGGCAGCTTAAATTCAATGTTGATAAATGCAAAGTAATGCACATTGGAAAACATAATCCCAACTATACATATAAAATGATGGTGTCTAAATTATCTGTTACCACTCAAGGAAGCAACCTTGGAGTCATTTTGGATAGTTCTCTGAAAACATCCACTCAATGTGCAGCAGCAGTCAAAAAAGCGAACAGAATATTGGGACTCATTAAGAAAGGGATAGATAATAAGACAGAAAATATCATATTTCCTCTATATAAATCCATGGTACACCCACATTTTTAATAGTGCGTGCAGATGTGGTCACCCCATCTCAGAAAAGATATCAGGCTAACCAACCTACAGTTAAATTACCTCAGTCATTCCACTTTCCTCTCTTATACTTAGAATTTCATATTTGATGTGTGTGACTGGTCATCCTAGTCACATATTAATGTATGGTTCCTGGATGATCTAACTATTAGTTAGCTTTTAATGGTCCTGTGTATGGTGGCCAAGCAATTAGTCACAACAGTTTCACATATCCCAAATTTACTATTAAAAAAGAGCATCCATTCTGTTTTCCTTGTTCATAAATCATTAATAATAAAACTTTATATAAAATTTTGCAGGATGTCCAGAAAATCTGCCAAATGATGAATTTTATGAATTTCAGGAAAAGTGTACAAACCAATTAACTTTCTATTTTCTACTTTTCTACTATTTGTTACTTTTCTATAACTTTCTAGCTATTTATCTTTTTCTAAGAAACCTAAATGTTTTCCCAAGTTCCCTTAATCCTTGTTCAGAGCCAGAACACATTTAAACTAAAAATCCTTTCTCTTTGCCCTCTTCCCATTTCCACTTTGAGCAAAGATTTAATAGGATTGTTCCTCATGAACCAATAGGTCAGGGTGAACCTAAACTGGCCAGCTTGACTGGTTTTCATACAGACCCTTGAGAGGATATCAACTATAGATGCAGAGACATAGTTTCTCCAGTTTTAACTTGTGGTTGCAGAGCCACACCAGACCAAGGCATTCACTTCCGACGCCAGTGGTCTCTTCTGAGTTGGACATGAGTCTAATAGGCAAGATGTTAGGGTAAACTGATATTTTTCATGTATTCCTACCAGAATTGGTTCACGAGAGGCTGAGTCTCTAACAAGCAGCTCACTGCAGCTCTAGTAATTTACAACAATCCCACATATCCCAAACATTGTATTTTAAATAGATGGAAATAACTAGTTTAGATGTCTTCAGTAATAGGCCATTTTCTGATAATTACCTTCAAACATTATACAGTCTAAAAGAGCAGGAACATCTGTTAAAGTTATAAGCAGCTTGTTAACTCAGTTCAGCATCGGGAAAGCTTTTTGCTCCTCCTCAATGCCTTAGGACAAGGGTGGACTCAGAATGCAGTCCGCAAGACAATTGCATTTCTACAGTGCATCCACTATTGCTCTTAACTTTAATACAGAAATGTGGATTACAGAGACTTGAGGCCCCAGAAACTGTCTCCATCTTGATCTCAGCAGAAGCCATTCAGATCCAGATAGAACACTGTGTGTTAAAATGTTCATTTCTTCTTATTAAAGATGAGGGTGTTTGTAATCTGTATGCCACTTGCTTGTAAAAAGGTAAATGTCTTAGGACTTTGCTAAACGTACTTAGTAAACCATGATCCAACATTCTGAAAGTAAAATCTAGCCACAATTTGAGAACCAAGTTAGGAAAACGTATATTGTCTTAATAAGGAGACATAGGTGTAAATAGCAACAGAGGGTCCTGTGGCACCTTTAAGACTAACAGAAGTATTGGGAGCATAAGCTTTCGTGGGTAAGAACCTCACTTCTTCAGATGCAAGTAATGGAAATCTCCAGAGGCAGGTATAACTCAGTATGGAGATAACGAGGTTAGTTCAATAGGTGTAAATGTGATCCTCAACAAGCTAATATTGCACTTAGCTATGCATTCTCTTCTGTGGCCTTATTCCTTGCTGTGAGGCAGAAGTAACTTAGTGGCTGCTCAGTAGCTAATTCATTAATGAAAGACCCAATATCCTTGTAGTCCAGTTAATCACTTTTTAGCTTTATGCTTATAAACACAATCCTGTACATCAGTGCTGTTTAGGATCTGTCCCATTGTACAGAGAATCAAAGTTTGGCTATCTGTATATACCATTTACAGAAGCAATAAAAGAAATTTTAAAATATGATTACTGACAAGTCTTCGGATTTTTTTTATATTAATGTTCCAAACTGTTTTCATTTTCTACTAGAGAGACAAGGTCGGGGAGGTAATATATTTTATTGGACCAACTTCTGCTGGTGAGAGAGAAACAGACAAGCTCTGTGTGGCTTGAAAACCTGTCTCTATATACTCGCTATACCAGTAGTAGCCAACCTGCGACCCATGGGCCACATGCAGCCCATCAGGATAATCTGATTGTGGGCTGAGAAACATTTTGCTGACATTGACCGTCCGCAGACACGGCCCCCCGCAGTTCCTAGTGGCTGCGGTTCCCCGTTCCCAGCCCACGGGAGCTGTGGGAAGCGGCGGCCAGCACATCCCTGCAGCCCGCACCTCTTCCCGCAGCTCCCATTGGCCAGGAACGGTGAACCACGGCCACTGGGAGCTGCAGGGGGGCCATGCCTGCTGATGGTCAATGTAAACAATGTAAACAAACTGTCTTGCAGCCTGCCATGCGGCCCACAGGCAACAGATTGCCCACCACTGCTCTATACTGATGTATCTAAGGCTAAGACTACACTACGGGGGGGATCGATTTCAGATACGCAAATTCAGCTACGGGAATAGCGTAGCTGAATTCGACATATCTGATCCGACTTACTCCGCTGTGAGGACGGCGGCAAATCGACCACCACGGCTCCCCCGTCGACGGCGCTTACTCCTACCTGGGCTGGTGGAGTACGCGCGTTGATTTGGGGATCGATTATTGCGTCCCGATGAGACGCGATAAATCGATCCCTGAGAGATCGATTTTCTACCACCGATCCGGGCGGGTAGTGAAAACCAGCCCTTAGAAAACACTACTGAAAATCTAATGTCTGTTGAAAGGTCACCATAAATGACATAATTCTTGAGCTGTTTTCCTGTCATTGTTCCAATAGAACAGTGGTTTTCCAACTGGGGCACATGTACCAGTGCTCAATTTGTGCCAGGGCTGACCCCTGACACCTCTAGGCTTGGCAGTTCATAGCCCTGGCACCTCGGAGCTTTCCATGTCAGTTATGAAACTGAAGATACCTCAAAGGGCACCAACTTTCAAAGGGTGGGTGCTCAACACTTTCTGAAACCTAGTCTCCTTTAAAATATATTAGCTTGGGCATCAAAAAATCAAGGCACTCAAAATCACTAGTCACTTTGGAATCTTTAGCTGGAAGTCTTATTCCTTTTTCGACATATGTGACTGATACAAACCCCTCCAAAAGAGTGTGAATTCCTTCCTCTGCTATGATGGTGAGAAATAGGGAAACAACGCATCCACAGAGCTATCTCAGGTGTGGAGACTTCTGTTTCAGACCAATGAATGGCAATTGTTGCGTGATAGAGCCTCATGTTCCTCCAAAACCAGCAGCAAAGCATCTTTGAGAAGACAGGAAATCTGTTTGCAGTACTAACCACAGACTAAGCCTTTCAGAAGATGTCTGATATCTCAAATAAAGACAACGATCCCTCACTCTCACAGACCTTGGGAGACAGGCCAGTCCTCGCTTACAGACAGTCCCCCAACCTGAAGCAAATACTCACCAGCAAGTACACCATACAACAGAAACACTAACCCAGGAACCAACCCCTACAACAAACCCCGTTGCCAGCTCTGTCCGCATATCTATTCAAGGGACACCATCATAGGACCCAACCACATCAGCCACACCATCAAGGGCTCATTCACCCGCACATCTACCAATGTGATATATATATATATCATGTGCCAGCAATGCCCCTCTGCAACGTACATTGGCCAAAGTGGACAGTCTCTATGCAAAAGAATAAATGGACCCAAATCGGACATCAAGAATTGTAGCATTCAAAAACCAGTAGGAGAGCACTTCAATCTCCGTGGACACTCAATAACAGACTTAAAAGTTTCCATTCTTCAACAAAAAAACTTCAAAAACAGGCTTCAGTGAAAAACTGCAGAACTGGAATTAATTTGCAAACTTGACACCATCAAATTAGGCCTGAATAAAGCCTGGGAGTGGCTGGGTCACTACAAAAAATAATTTTCCCTTTGTTGATACTCACACCTTCTTGTCAACTGTCGGGAATGGGCCACATCCACCCTAATTGAATTGGCCTCATTAGCACTGCCCCTTCCCCCCCACACACACACACTTGGTAAGGCAACTCCCATCTTTTCATGTGCTGTATATTTATACTTGCTTACTGTATTTTACACTCCATGCATCTGAGGAAGTGGGTTATATCTCACGAAAGCTTGTGCCCAAATAAGTTTGTTAGTCTCTAAAGTGCCACAAGGACTCCTCGTTGTTTTTTCTTGTGGGAAAGGCACTGAACTGAAATTCAGGAAATTTGAGCTCAGTACCCAGCAGTCATAGACTCCCTGTCTCACCTTGGGCAAGTCATTTAATCTCTCTCTGCTTTAGTTCCCCAGCTTTAAAATGGGACTATTAATACTTCTTTACTCCCTTTTTTTTATTATTATTTTTTTGTTTTTGTCTATTTAGACTTTAAGCTCTTTGGGGCAAGGATTTTCTTTTCCTGTATACCGCATTTGTCATTAAGGATCCCTGATCTTGGTTGGGGCCTGTAGATGTAGTGCACATTAAATGTAATAATAACAAAAAGTGAAAACATTTCTACCTTTATTGGTTATTGTAAGCAATGAGATTTTATGGTTAACAGCAGATAATGAGTATCCTCAGTCCCAGCCTATGGACTATGTATGCAGATCAGATAAGATAACAGTTGTCCCTTCTGGCCTTAGAATCTGAGACTCTGTGAACTTATGATACCACACTCCTCACAGAGCAATTGATCACTCATATCCTATAGCTCTTTATTTCTGGGGTGCAGGTGGGTGGTATGAATTTATTGCTCACCATGGGAATAGGCTAGTATGGCTAAGCAGAGCCAGTCATAATGCAATATGGAAGCTCCCAAATTTAGCTCTGCTAATATGCCTCAGTTCTGCCCTCCAACCTCCTTGTTATATAGAGATCCCCTCTTTAATACTTTCTTTGATAGAAACCATCAAAACATAGGTAAGTTCATTAGTTTCCATCTAAAATACCATTACATTAGCGGAACATCGCTTCTTTAAATGCTCATCATCTGTGGCTCCCAGGGGGGAAATTATCACACTATTGCAGTTATTGTCTCTATAGCTGACATATACTATATCATCTACAATAATATTTGTGTTATAATCTCTGTTGCTGCAGCTTCAGTTTCATTTGTCTGTGAAAACTTAGCTTCAGTTTTCAACTTTAAATCAACTCTGATCTTTCTCAAAATAAGAAATAAAATATTGAAAGTATAGAAATTGCAAGTGTTGACCAAAATGGCAAGTCCTGGGAGACCATGGATAACTGTGAACTCATAGTCAAAAACATAAGTTCCTGTTAACAAAACATCTTTCTTCTCCTTTATTCTTTCCCTGACCTTGTGTATCAGAAAGAAAATCTATTTCACTGAAACAATTGAGAAGGGAAGCCAGAACTACAGTCTATTTTTAAAAATGTCTGGCATTGTTGTGGGTTGGCAGTTGTATTTGAGAAAAAAGACTTAAAAATGTAGGTGGAAGACAGATCTGAATTCCATATTTAACACATATTCTTTTAAAGTTGAATAGTTCGTGATTTAAAAGATTGTAAAATATTATAACTAAATATTTCTCTGGTTGAGTGCTGGGCCAGATGAGGTAACTTCATGCCTTAATCAGGTCTCATAAAACTGTTTTGGTGTGTGGCAATATTAAATGTCAATTACTCTTGCTAGCATTTGCCCGTATGCAGGAATGCATTATTAGAATTACTGTGTTTAGAGAATTTCTTTTGATAAAAATGTCAACAGATTTTTGCAAACTTCTATCTTGTAATCTTGGTCTTTTGTTGCAATTATGCCCAGACCTTATTGCGGTTTCCTGCACAAAATTACATCCTGAAGCATACCAGTCCAGCATTTACTACAGACACAGGACAATAAAAAGTTAGCAGCAGGAGACAATATGTTTTATATGTCCAGTTAACTTTACACAGAGCTGGAAAATATTGGCAAGTGACACTTAATTATGGTACCCCTGGTTTCTTAAAACATATCTCAAAGAACACAAAGCATTTATTTTCTGTAGTTACTTTAAAGACTGATTTTCAGGGTTTCTTTCTTATGTTACAATTTCAAGATGTTCACATTTCACTAATACAATTATTCTTCCTTGTTTATACTCTTTGTTTACTTTAAATCATTTCCAATTATTAATTGGATAGAAAGTGCTTTCATTTGAGACATAAAAAAAAATAATAATTCCAGACAGATGTAATTCCAGTTTATTTACCATGTTGGTTTTGGGCTTGTAAGTTTTAAACAACACCAAAGTTGGAGAGTTTCCTGCTGGACTGCAGAATATCTAGTTCTGGAATGTAAAAACAGTGATGGAAAGGAGCCTTATAAACATGAAAGACAGGCTACAGGGATGTTAACAGTAGGACATTTCAGCTAATGGCACACTGGCACAAACTCCTGTTGTGAAACATTTCTGGAAATACTGCACTAAAAGCATAAATAGTCATGACTCAAAATGGAAGTCAGATGCAATTGACCTTGATATCCCAGGACTGCCACCTGCCTCTTTGTTGGTCAAATCCTTCTATTTTCTACTTAGTGACATACCTTTTTCTCTCCTGATTTATCCCTCCAACCCAGTATTTTTCTGTCAGAAACCGAAACCTATTTCTTCATGTGCTAGAAAAATGTTCCAAGAGGAAATAAAACACTAGCTTAGCACAGGTGATCATGTCTCCTTCTAGTAGCTGGACCCTGCAAAACTAAAAGCCTGCTACTTACCAGTAGGTACTACATTAGCTCATGTGGTAGGGGCATGTACTGAAGGTCCTGGACTTAGATAATATGATAATCAGTAGGGACTATGTATATTAGATCAGTTTGTTATATTAGCACCTTTTGTGGATTGTAAATGTTTTATATATATTTTCTAGCTCATATATGCACATAGAGTAAATCCTCTTAAGCAGTAATTTGACTGGCAGTCTGAAATATGCTTCTATTCTAAGACATGATCCAAATCCTGTTGAAGCCAAATGAAAGACTCCCACTGATGTCAATAAATTTTTGATCCCCCCACTCCCCTAAAGATTAAAAATGGTAAACGGTAAAAAGATAATCTTACAATATCATTTTCTTCACTGAATCAAAAAATTACATGGCTAATTAATATCTCCTACAACAAATTATATTTTGTATGAACACCACCAGGTATCGTGTAAATTATATCATAGGATGACATTAGTTGACATTTTATTAGAAAAGCAAATCCAAAATGTGCTAATCCTATGTGGATTATATAAAAGTTAATACTTTTTCACTTTCAGATGTACCAAATTATTCACTTTACATTCAGTGAATACTATAAACAGCATTACAAGTGCAATGTTACTGCATTATATATTTGTGTTGCTGCTGTGGGAGGAATGTGTTATTAAGTTATTATTACATTAAATACTGTTAACTTTTAAGTCACAGTTGGAGGAAGAATCCAAATACAATGTACTAATGACTTTTTCTTAACAACCTAATTCAGAACTCTAAAAACAAACATTCATTCATAGTTTTATTCATTTGACACTGTTTTTGTTTCGCCAACTTGGTTTCAAGATAACTGAAAACTCTATATGTGACATTACACACACTTTGGAAAGTCACCCATTCTGACCATTTAATTAATAATAGAATAAAATAAAAAATATTTTTAAATATACTGCATTTTTAAAGACATAGAATTTGCAACAGAGAAGCTGTATACTGTGTGCCAGATCCTCAGCTTGTATAAATGAGACATCTATACACTTCAATGATACATATTCTGATTTACACCACCTGAGGATCTGACCTTCTCAGTCTATACTAATATATTCAAGAAATCACAACAGCAACAATGAATAAAAGTAAAGTCTCTATGTGAGAGCAGAGAGAGAGTGTGTGTGTGTGTGCGCACGCATGTATTTCCTGCAGCAAAGAACAAAATGGCTGCTATCTTTCAACACAGAAAATATTCCTAGACATTAAATACATAAAAAACAAAAACATCACAACTTTATAGCTACATTCATTGTTCAACTTTAGGAGTTTTTACAAAGATTAAAAAAGAGTCTATGTTAAATAATCTTGCATTTTTTAAACTATGGGAAGAAGAAAGGAATTCTATCCTGACTTACACTGCTAGCAGGTCCCTGAAGTGGGTTTGCAGTCATAGCAGAATATGGCCCTGGGAGAACAAAACCTAGCTTTCATATTCTAAGTCTCTTTCATAATAAAACAAATTCTTATGCTATGGGTATTCACTGCCTTCATAAAATTAGTAGTATACTCTGATTCAGGTACTTTACAGAGAATTTGTGGTTAGGCTGGAAGACCAGGAGATGAATCTTCCTTTGTTTTCAAAAAGTTGAGTTATTAGATTAGCATACTTAAAAATTATTTTTTTCTAACTTTGCCTAGAATGAATAATGTCTTCACAACAGTTTTATTCTTTTCTTTAGCCTGAAAAACCATGATGGCACAACCAAGTATTTGAATTTCACAGGGAAAGTAGGATATAAATATTGATTCTCCCCATGTGGGGTGACATTTGTCAGTCTGTAGTCTTCAGAATCAAACAGTACTCATGATCTTTGGACGACTGATCTATTCCAGTCGGAGAATTACATTACAATGATACAGTTTCATTTTACTTAGGTTACAATGGATAATCTGACAAAGAGCAAGGATATAAATAATTATAATCTGCTTTGACCCTTTAACATGATCCTATCTCATTCAGCAGATACATTTTCATGTTCCACTTCCTTCCAGAGAATGTATATTATTTTTTCTACATGTATAGTAATTAGAAATGGTCTTAGATATGAAACCTTTCCTCTATCTGATTTTTTTTTCTTAATGTAAGTGTTAGATTGTACAGATAACTTACTAACCTTGTAACTATAAAAATAATAAAATCATAGATAGGCTACATGTTGCGCTCCTTTGGACAAATGTCACTGTTGTATAACCATACAAAAGCAAAAAAAAAGCATTAAAATAATGGCAAGGCTATGGCACAACCAAAGAAAATTAAGATGCATTAGTGATACTCCAGTCATAACTTGTTCTGTTGTGCCAGATATTGCAACTGCATTTTTTCCCTACCACGTACAGATTCCTCTTCTGTGGACAGGTTGGTGAGGTCCCAGGAGCAGTGGGTCTTTCATCTAACTGAGTTTAACACTCCAACTGAATAGGGTAGTGCATACCTCTCACGCTATTGTTTCACACTGTCTGCACACTCAGGCAGATAGTGCGCTAACAGTTTTGCTCAATTCATGTGTTCAAGGTTTCTGTCACATCCATGAGAACTACAGACTTACTGGGCTTTTTAATGAAACCGAAATTCTGATGTAATCAGATGAATCTATGAGCTGAGGCTCCAGGCACAGGCCTATAGTACCTATGTCTCTGACTGGTTTTGAGGGCAATGGAGAACTAGATCCAGAATTTATATTTTTGAACATATTTTTTAAAAATGATTCTGTAAGTCCATATTATCTCCCTAAATATGTAGCCTGATTTTCAAAAGTGCTGAGCACTCAGCTATTCCCAATAACTTCACTGTGAGCTTCAATTTTCAAAATCAGAGCACAAACAGGAAATAGTTAATGGGAAAATAAGGATGAGAAATCTTTCCCCTTTCTACATTTTGCGTGTGATATTTTTCACAGATCATGTATAGGCTCTATCTGCAAACATTTACCAGATTTAGCGGCGCATGAACAGAGAGGGACATGGAAGTTCAAAGGAAACCATTATAAATTGACTTCCAGAGTGCCATGGTGATCTTTCAGCAGGAGTTTGTGGACATCCAGTTGCTTCTAACAAGATTCCTATTGTGAAATACTAAGACCCTGATCCTACAACTACTTATGCACACGTTTAACTTTATGCATGTGAGTAGAGATGTGGAGTTCAATGAAACTTAAAGCTATGTTTGTGTGAGTACTCACAGGCTCAGGGCGGAAATCAAAACTCTTCACTATCCCAAATCAGTTTTTTTATACTGAAAGTAGCTACTAGGCCAGAAACTGCAACTGAAAGGAGAGCCCAGCATCTGGGAGGGGATAGGGTGAGTCAGAAAGGGTCCATATAGTCCAGGGAAGGATAGACAAAGAAGAGTGTTAGAAAAATGAATCAATATATTCAAAATAGTAGAGAAAACTTTTTCTGTTATTCTTCTACTAGTAACTATTTTTCATAGCGGAGGAATACATTATATGAAAACCCAGGAAAATGTTTTACATTTTTTAAAAGAAATGTATTATTGGTGTTGGTCCTGCCTTGAGCAGGGGGTTGGACTAGATGACCTCCTGAGGTCTCTTCCAACGCTAACGTTCTATGATTCTATGATTATTAGCAAGCCATGCTCTTGGTATGCAATAGCATGCTATTAGTACACTTCTGGAATGGGTGAAGGCATAAGGATCCCCAGGTCCAGAAGCTGGGTCTGCTGGCCCCTGAGCAACTGCTGCATCCATGTCACCACCCAACAGCTCTGGCAAAGTGCTGACTGATAGGCTCTGAGCCTTGTAGACCCAAACTCAGCAGGCTGTGCTGCTCACAGAGGGCCTGCTTGGCATTGCTCCTGGAATCCCTGGTGGAGATACATTACTGAAACCTGGAGGGGATATGAGGAAGTTGCCTGTGGCAACTAGGTGGATCCTTAGCTGGCTGACAGACCTTGCTCCTGCCCCCAGCTCCATTTTGATTCCTGACTCCCAACTATGTCTTCAGACTCTGGCTTTGGATTTTGACTCCCAGCTCCAACTCTTGACCTTCTGACTATGACTTCAGCTTAGGCTTTGGCATCTTACTCCAGCTCTGACTCTTTGGTCTGCTACTGGCTACACCCACTAGGCATGACTGCCCATGCGCCAGCCATTACAGAAGGCATTCTACCATTGAGCTACAGCCTCCCAGAACACCCAAGGAGCATACTAGGAATCTGTTAATACACACCCTTGTTGTGGCTTATTATTTTATGTGTCGGTGCAACTTCCACATGTTGCAGTTTTAAAACTGTCTAACATTTTTGGTTGAACAAGCTGTAGCTAAACGTGCAGAAGCTAGTTTTCCATCATGATCTGCCCAGTTACTTTGATGTTTACTTCCCAAAGTAGCCAAAAATACTAGTCCACATCCACCACATTATGAACAGGAGGAAGCGCTCCAAAATTTCACTTTGAAAAACAAAGCAATGTTTGAGTTATAGAAGTGTGGAGGAACATCTGAAAGCAGTAACTTCCTTTTTATTTCTTTTTTTGTACTCCTACATTTAAAAAAAGAGCTAAATGAGTTTCTCTTGTCAAATACTATGAAAACAAATGTGCTGCTTGTTTGAATGCTTGTGTACTGTCAGCTTGGGACCACATTTTTACAACTGCATTATAATTCCCTGAAAGTAGGGGTTTATAGTGGGAACAGTGACACAATATTAACTATAGATAAACTCCAAAACTGAAGAAAAAAGCATTTCATGCTTGACAAATACTTCAGACCACTTCAGCTCCTTGTGTCTAAAATAAGGCCATTAAGTTTGAAGGACAAGTGAAGACCACCCATGCCTGAAAACCAAAATCTGTTTTGAATTACACCAGGGTGAATCAAGGGTATTCCCCATTAACTTCAGTTAAAATACTTTCATCCCCAATTATTGACATAGTTAGTAAGCTAGTTTTGTCTAGGCAGCATGATAGAAGTGAGTCTTCAAGGAGGATTTGAATAAAGTAGCATGACAGACTAGCTCAGGAAGGTCATTCCGTAAGTGGGGGAAGCAAGAAAGGAAGCACAGGAGAAGTTATAGGTTAGAATAAACTTTGTGTTGAGGCTGGAACCAATGGTGGGACAGAGAAGGCTATTAGTCAATCTTAGCTAGGAATTTGTTCCTCTGTGAATACTACAAAGTATGAAAAGTCATTAGGAGTTGGATTTTTTTTTAAATTTAATCTAAACGAGTTTTGAATTATTCAAGTATTTTTTTAAAAAATAGACTAAAACCAGGGTTTGTGTGTTTCATTGTTCCATTATGTCACTAAAAGTATTGAATGGATTTTCTTCACATTGGAACATTTTTTCACTGAAAGAAATTGTATAAAATTACTGAATAGTAGGTTTGAAGGAAAGTTCCATCCCACTTGTGGGGCATTTCCTCAACTTGTATAAATTATTATGGAGCTATGACAACTTGCAGCAGCTAAGAATTTGCCCTCAGAACTTCAGTTTCATTGGTGCAATAGTACAATTTTTTAAAATATCAGGTCTGATCCTGTTTCCACAGAAGTCAGTGGGAGTTTTCCAATGACTTTAATGGGAAGCAGGACAGGACTCATCTTATTTGTCTTAGACTCATGCAATTTTCTTTTCTTTTGCTACCTAGCCATAAAATGTTTTACTCTTAACTTCATTCTGCACTTTATGAGTAAGGGGTTTGTGTTTAGTTTATTTCTCTTTATTTTTCGCTGGCTTTTTTTTTCACTCTTCAATATTTTTCCCTTTCCTCATTCATCTGTTTTGGCTCTTCCTATCTAGAGGTTCATTTATCACTAGAAATCAAGCAGACCCCTTAGGCATTCAATAATTTCCCTCCTAAAATGCTTCCATGCATCCATTTCCAATCTGTTTCCTTTCCTTCTTCCCTCCCACCCCCATAACTTTAAGCTATTTAATTCTATCCTTGTGCTTTTCTCATTCTTCCAACATTTTATTTGCTCTTACTCAAAGATCCCCATTGTCTTCTGCTTGATCTCATCTTAGTCATGATTACAACCACATTCAGTTATGACCACTCACTTCCCCCACCCACCCATCTTTACTCTTCTATGTTGCTCAGAAGAAGTAGACAATATTAGGTTAATACTCAGATGGTGTACAGTACATCAATGTAGTTCCACTGACCTCAATGTAGCAACACTATTTCATACCAGCTGAGGAACTGGCCCACTATCTCTCATTCTGATTTTTTCTTTTACGTACTGCAAAAGGAGAGCTGTTCTGATCCACGTCCTCAAGCATCAGGAGAGTGCTGATGAAATATGGTAGATGAAGATCAAATCAAATCGTTTAAACACTCAAAACCACACTCATAAAAACAGCCCACAATTTCATGGTAGCCATCTGCCATGACTGGGTCCTTACATTTTTAATCAAGCTGGAACACCTTTAGCTATAATACTTCTCATCTAACAATACATTTTTATCTGCTTTTACATTTGATGATTACACCATGAAGTTACTTTTTATATAGGGTTTTTGAAAATGGGATTTTTCTCCCCCAAGGATTTTTTTTTTTTTTTTTGGACATTTTGTCATAGATGTCCAAAAGTGATTGTGATTTTAGCAACTGAAGCTGAAACATTTCCAGACAAAAACTGAAAAGTTTTGAAGAATAGACCCTTTCTGTGAACATTTTTATTTAATTGAAAAACATATTGAACAGAAACATTTTGACCAGCCCTACTCGTAAATCTGACATCCAGACTCATCAGCAATTATTTTACTGTGTTGGATTAATCTGGATAGATTGATAGATTTTAAGGCCAAAAGGAGCCACTAGGAGTTCTCTGTATTATTTTTACATCCATTTGTTTTCTTATGGGTAGTTTGTAGCCTATAGAGCTAGCCTGCTTGCTTGTATATATATCTTTTTTTATAAGTTTAATCATTTGTTATATTATAAGTTTGTTATTAGTTATTATTATGGGTTTATCAATTTGTATTAGAGTATTTTAGCTGTAACACAAGGAACCTACAGGCAACATCCTGTATGTTAAGCTAAGCAAGTTAACATACATATGATTGAGCCCTTTACCCTAGATAGGTGGTGATGAGCTAAAGCATACAGTATATATGTTTGTGACCTTTCACACAGATAAGTGGGCAAGTTCAAGCAAGTTGGTAGGTAAGGTTACCCAAGTTCATGACATTTTTCAGAATTAACAGGTATACTACAAAAACTTGGAAATAACCAAAATAACCAGTTAGGTCAGAAATAACAGAAGTGGGGATGAACTAATCGTCTCTAATGGTTACAAATGTGTCATTAAAATGCACGAACATGCCAACCTATAGAGTAAGGGTACCCTAACATTTTTGGGGGTGAGGAATTCAAGTTTGGACATGGAAGGCGGGCACTTAGGATCAGGCCCTATAATAGGGACAACCCACCATGTTCCAGAGGTTCAGGTTCAGCTTGCTCTGTGTTAGTTCGTCATTGTTAGTTCTTAATTGCTAGTTTTATGTAAACTCTAAGTTAGCTTCTATAGTCTTTTCTATAGCTTCTAGCTCTAGCATATTCTAAGTTCTTCATCTCTCACTCAAGACTTGAGGAATGTGGACCATCGAATTTACTTGGCATGCCAGAGGCAAGGCTGGTCCTTTGTCTCTTATCACTAGGTTACCAAAGAAGGGTGTGAGTATATTAATTGAGAAACTTCTATAGTATATAATACCACATGTACTGCTAGAACAATATCATTGCTTTTGTAATTGGTTGATTATTTGATTATTATTTGATTACAATTCCATTACTGTTTCATTTACCTTAATAAGAGGCTTAAAGCTGCCTTTTGTTCTCAGTGTGAGTTTCCTTGCCATACATCCCATTGTGATGCCGTTGAGAACAAATACTATATGCTTTGTATGGTACTTCATTTTAAAGAGCAATCTTGAAACCAGCACTGTAATACAGCATTTGTAAGCAAATTTGTAAGCATTTGAAAGGGAAGTGTTACATTTAATTTATCTAAAAAGGAAAATTTTTAAAAGCACATAGGTAACAAGGGCTTTTGTTTGATGAAGTCTGTATGTTAGCTGTAGTTAAATGTTTGAAATGAATCATTGCCTAATAATAATTGCCTAATAGATAACATTTGGTCTAATTTCTTCTGTTCCAAATCAACTGCAAATGAATCAGCTTATTTTCTTAACCAGGGGGTTAATATTAAAGGGCAGGCATTGGTAGGAGGTAGCAAAATCTCTTGGTACTATGATTCAGGCAAGTGGCTATGTAAACTGAAATCAGATTGCCATATCTGTTGTAGACTATCCCAATGTAGCATCTGGAAATAAGTACCCTAAATAAAAGAATGTGTGCAGAATGGAACAAATGTTTATGAAATCCTAGAATAATTTATGGAAAATTGCTATAGAATTTAATAGAAAATAATTATTTGTGTATAGGTTTTTGGATCCATTATGCAGAATTTAATACGAAATTATATTACTGTTACAGAATCCTATTGGATTGTTCAAAAAACCCAAAGAAAAACTAAATTCGCTAGTCTTTAATAGTAATTTCTATAGAACTCCATTACATTTTTGCTGGAGCATTCCATAAAGGATCATTTAAAAATACAGTATATATTCTGATTAGAGCTATAAAATGATTGCTGTCCTTGTGTCAATGTGCCACCTCTGTTTCATATGAAGTTGTTTTCAAAATGTGGTCATAAGGATGGCAAATAGTAGGTTGCCAATTACCTAATCACAATTTCTGATTTATCTCCATTCTTTTGCTAGTCCCTGAGCTTTCAAATCTGCTTTGTAATATTCATGGTGTTCTGCAGGCACGCTAGGTAAACCATGAAATATCTTGGCCTGCGCCAGGGTGTACCTACCCCGCACCATCCCCAAAAGGGTTAATTGTATTTCCCAGGCTGAGGAAGCCCCACCCCTCCGACTCTGCTGGGCATGCTCAGCCTGGAGGCAGAGTATAAAAGGAAGCAGCCCAACTCAATCTAGGTGGGCTGCTGAAGGGAGAGGGGACCCTCCCTGCTCCTCTGAGTCCCAGCCCAGGGCCTTGGCAGAGGTACTTACCACCGAGTAAGCGAGGATCCTCCAGAAACACGCTGACTGGTTCCCTGGGGGATCCTCTGACCAGACAAGGGGCCCCCCACAAACCGCAGGTGGGGGCTGACCGAAGGGAGGACACCAACCAAGAGTGGCTGGTGGAAATGGGGATTTTCTACGGGAACAGAGGGAGGACCCAACCCTTAGTTGGGCCGGGGAGCAAATTCAGAACACGGAACCCCAGGCTGAAATGGGTCCACGCTGCTACCAAGGACCACATTTTGAGGTCCACCAAGACCATCTTTATTGGGTAACCCAGGTGCCCCAGATAGGACAAGAGCTCTGCCAGCTGTTAGTCCCCCACTGGTTTCAATGGGATCTGTTATGGCTAGCCCATGCAGTGCCCTGGACTGAGCATATGGGGAGTGAGAACACCTGGCAACCAGTGGCGCTGAGATTCTTCTGGCCGGGCATACACCAGGAGGTGTGGAACTTTTGTGCCTCTTGCCCCAAGTGCCAGCGCACCAGCCCAAAGACGGTACAGAGGGCACCTCTGATTCCACTCCTGGTGGTCGGGGTCCCCTTCGAGAGCATCAGCCTAGACTTGTTGGGGCCTTTGGAGAAAAGCATGTTAGGGTTCCAGTAAATCCTTGTGGTAGTAGATTATGTGACCCATTACCCAGAGGCTGTCTCGCTATGGACCACCATGGCCCCCGCCATAGCCACAGAACTCCTTAAGATTTTTGCCAGGGTAGGAATACCCAAAGAAATCTTGTCAGACCGGAGAACAAATGTCTCGTCCAAGCTGATGGCCAAATTATGTTGTCTATTAAACATCCAAATCTTCAGGACATCAGTCTATCACCTACAGACTGATGGGCTAGTCGAGAGGTTCAATGCAACCTTGAAGGCTATGCTTTGGAAACTCATGGACAATGACCCGCACAAGTTGCTGCCCGCACTGCTGTTTGTGGTGCGAGAGGTTCCCCAAGCCTCCACGGGATTCTCTCCATTTGAGCTCCTTTATGGGATACAGCTGAGGGGCATCCTGGACCTGCTCTGAGAAACTTGGGAAGAATAGGAATCAAGGGTCATGGGGTCAGTCCCTTACATCCTGCAACTGTGGGAACATCTCCAGAAGCTGGGGGAGCTCACCCAGGAAAATTTGCTGCAGGTGCAGTATGCCCAGGAACTCCAGTATAATCAGGGTGCCAAGCTGTGGATTTTTGAGCCTGGGGATAGGGTCTTACTACTATTGCCATCTTCAGAGTCAAAATTGCTTGCAAAATGGCAGGGACCATTTGAGATTGTTCGGCACGTGTGGCCAGTGGATTATGAGGTCCAATTCCCTGGGCAACTAAAAGACCTAAGAGTATACCATGTAAACCTTTTGAAAGCCTGGAAGGTGCAGGAGGGTCTGCTAATCACCCTATACCCACCAGAATCCAAATTGGGGCCAGTGAACCTCCTGAGCCGACACCAACCACAACGTGGCAGGACTTAAGCCCTGAACAATGAGCGAGGCTACAACAGTTGGTCCAAAGCTTCCCCTCTGTTTTATCTTTCCACCATAGACAGATGAGTATCACCAGCCATCATATAGGCACCGTGCCCAGACAGAAGGTCCACAACCAACATCGTCCATTCCCCTGGAAGATGTGGGAAGTAGTCCAGAAGGAACTGGAAGCGATGGTGGCCCTGGGGGTAGTGGAAGAGTCCCAGAGTGAGTGGTGAAACCCCATAGTCCTGGTACTGAAGCCCAGTGGGACTGTAAGTTCTGTATAGA
Source organism: Malaclemys terrapin pileata (assembly GCF_027887155.1). NCBI lineage: Eukaryota > Metazoa > Chordata > Testudines > Emydidae > Malaclemys > Malaclemys terrapin. Next base: position 104,081,262 of record NC_071510.1, read on the forward strand.
TTTTAGGGGAGTTAATACTATCTCTCTCTTTGATGCCTACCCGATGCTGTGGGTAGATGAATTGCTGGAATGACTGGGTAGTGCCAAGTTTTTAATCAATGCTAGACTTGACCAGGGGGCACTGGCGAATACCCCTTATCCCTGACATCACGAGAGAAGACAGCCTTCCCTAGGTCCTTTGTCTTATATCACTTCATCACCATGCCCTTCAGGCTACGTGGGGCTGCAGCTATGTTCCAGTGATTAATGGACCAGCTATTCTGGCCTCACTGACAGTATGCAGCTATTCCGGCCTCACTGACAGTATGCAGTATGGATGACATAATGGTCTACAGCACAGGCTGGAAAGATCACCTACAACATCTTGTAGCGGTGCTACAAGCCCTGAAGGAAGCAGGACTCACTGCAAATCCCTCCAAGTGTCACCTGGGGCAGAAGGAAGTGACTTACTTGGGATATACATTGGGGCAGGACAACTCTGCCCCCTGATAGTCAAGGTCCAGGACCTAAGAAATTACCCAGTCCCTACGACAAAAAGGAAGGTAAGACAGTTCCTGGGCTTGACAGGATACTACCGGCAGTTCGTGCCAGACCTTGCCACGATAGTCACCCCCCTCTCTGACCTCACAAAGAATGTTCAGTGGTCAGAGAATTCTGAGAGGGACTTTCAGACCTTGAAGGAGTGACTTACCCAGGAGCCAGTCCTATTCCACCCGGACTTCTCAAAACCATTCATTTTACAAACGGATGCCTTGGAAGTGGGCTGGGAGCTGTGCTATGACAGGAATGAGAGGGGGAAAAACACGCTGTATTCTACCTAAGACAGAAGCTATTTCCCTGGGAAGCCAAGTAGTCCACCATTGAGAAGGAAGCCTTGGCAGTAAAATGGGTGATAGAGGCCCTAAGGTACTACCTGCTATGGAGCCCCTTTCAGCTCGTTACATACCATGCACCCCTATGATGGATCAACACCATGAAGGACTTTAACACACAGAATATGAGATGGTATCTCACCCTCCAACCCTATGAGTTCAGCATGCTACATCGTCCAGGTAGAGCTCATGCTAATGCAGACTTTTTCTCCCGAGTGGGAGGGGAGGACAAGTGAGAAGGACCCCCGCCGGGTCCTGTCTTGTGGGGGTAGGGTGTGTGACAGGGTGTACCTTCCCTGTACCAGCCCCGAAAGGGTTAATTGTGCTTTGCAGGCTGAGGAAGCCCCACCCCTCTGACTCTGCTGGGCATGCTCAGCCTGGAGGCAGAGTATAAAAGGAAGCAATTCAACTCAGTCTAGGCAGGCTACTGAAGCGGGAGGATGCAGACTGCAGGCTCTGTACAGGGAGCTGCTACAGGCTCCAACTACAGAGCCATGGCACACAGAGTTCCAGAAGGACTCCAGGATGCCTGACAAGCCCAGAGAAGAGACCACACCAGCAGGAGCTACGCCACCCAAGGACCCCAGAGACCCGGGATTACCATGAAGCATCACTGAGGGAGAAAGAGTAGGAAGTAGCCCTGGGGACTTAGATTCTTCTCTGAGTGAACCGGGGAACCAGTCATCATGTTTCTGGAGGATTCTCACTGACTCAGAGGTAAGTATCCCCACCAGGGCCCTGGGCTGGGACTCGGAAGAGCAGGAAGGGCTCGAGTCCCCCTACACCAAGCATCATACTCCCCTAAGTGGTGTCCCACTTCCCAAATGGGCCAATAGGTCACACAATCTCACAGAGGTTGGCTACTCTATTGACACCAGTCATTAGGCCACACAGCCCTGAGTAGAAGGGCTGCTTATTGACTCCCACCCAGGGCAGCGTGGCCTAATGGCCGAAGGGCCGCTTATTGACTCTGGCCATTGGGCTCCACTGCCCTGAGCAGAAGGGCGGCTTTATTGACTCTACCCATTAGGCCACGCTGCCCTAGGAAGAATGGCTGCTTTATTGACAATGGCCACTAGGCCATACTACCACATTTGATAGTCAGGGTCACAAACAAGGGACCTAACCAGCTGCTATGCCATTTTTTCTCTTCTCACCATATGTGACTGGGCACCTGTGATGGGGTGTACCTACCCCGTGACATGGCCAATTTGGTACGATTGCAGATAGAGTAGGATGGAGCACAGCACACCTGAATACAGGCTCTTGACCTGAAAACAGTTTTATGGGAATTTCCATCTTTGTTCAAAAATAGTTTCAATCATTCCAAAACTAATCATAGAATATCAGGGTTGGAAGGGACTTTCGGAGGTCATCTAGTCCAACCCCCTGCTCAAAGCAGGACCAATCCCCACCTAAAACCTCCCAGCCAGGGCTTCATCAAGCCTAACCTTAAAAACCGCTAAGGAAGAAGATTCCACCATCTCCCTAGGTAACCCATTCCAGTGCTTCACCACCCTCCTAGTGAAAAAGTTTTTCCTAATATCCAACCTAAACCTCCCCCACTACAACTTGAGACCATTACTCCTTGTTCTGTCATCTGCTACCACTGAGAACAGTCTAAATTCATCCTCTTTGGAACTCCCTTTCAGGTAGTTGAAAGCAGCTATCAAATCCCCCCCCCCCGTTCTTCTCTTCTGCAGACTAAACAATCCCAGTTCCCTCAACCTCTCCTCCTAAGTCATGTGCTCCAGCCCCCTAATCATTTTTGTTGCCCTCCGCTGGATTCTTTCCAATTTTTCCACATCCTTATTGGAGTGTGGGGCCCAAAACTGGACACAGTACTCCAGATGAGGCCTCACCAATGCCAAATAGAGGGGAATGATCACATCCCTCGATCTGCTGGCAATGCCCCTACTTATACAGCCTAAAATACCATTAGCCTTCTTGGCAACAAGAGCACACTGTTGACTTATATCCAGTTTCTCGTCCACTGTAACCTCTAGGTCCTTTTCTGCAGAACTGCTGCCTAGCCACTCGGTTCCTAGTCTGTAGTAGTGCATGGGATTCTTCCATCCTAAGTGTAGGACTCTGCACTTGTCCTTGTTGAATGTCATCAGATTTCTTTTGTCCCAATCCTCTAATTTGTCTAGGTCCCACTGTATCCTATCCCTACCCTCTAGCGTATCTACCGCTCCTCCCAGTTTAGTGTCATCTGCAAACTTGCTGAGAGTGCAGTCCACGCCATCCTCCAGATCATTAATGAAGATATTGAACAAAACCGGCTTCAGGACCAACCCTTGGGGCACTCCGTTTGATACCAGCTGCCAACGAGACATGGAGCCATTGATCACTACCCGTTGAGCCCGATGATCTAGCCAACTTTCTATCCACTTTATAATCCATTCATCCAGCTGTATCAAAAGCTTTGCTAAAGTCAAGGAATAACACGTCCACTGCTTTCCCCTGATCCACAGAGCCAGTTATCTCATCATAGAAGGCAATTAGGTTAGTCAGGCATGACTTGCCCTTGGTGAATCCATGCTGACTGTTCCTGATCACTTTCCTCTCCTCTAAGTGCATCAGAATTGATTCCTGCAGGACCTGCTCCATGATTTTTCCAGGGACTGAGGTGAGGCTGACTGTCCTGTAGTTCCCTGGATCCTCCTTCTTCGCTTTTTTAAAGATGGGTACTACATTAGCCTTTTTCCAGTCATCCGGGACCTCCCCCAAGTCATTCTAATTGCAAAAAGAGTCAGAAAATGTAGCCTATTCTCTGAGATATCAAAAAACAATATTGCATCCCAGTATGAAGACTCCATGAAAAACAATTGCTACCTAGTCTGATGGTTTGTAAGATGTCTACCTGAGATTAGATTGTTGCTTAGTGGCCCAGTAACAAGAGGGCTAATTGATATTCTTACCTTGTTCCACTTTTTGAATGACAAGGCAGACAGTGGCCTCAGTCAAATTGCTGGTTGATCCTTTCATGGGTTTAAGTCCTACACAATAATTTAATCAGTCAGATTTGACTAAATTAAAAACTATACATCAGTAAATGTCTTTAATGGGTCATCAGCTTGCACATTAACATTAAAACAAGACTTTTTTTCAAGTTTCCAAGAAGCCAACCATTATTTAAGGTTTTAACTAAGAAGAAACTATTAATATAACATATGAAAGCATCAACCCATTATGTCTATAAAACTGTTCCTTGCACTGAAAGCATCATTAGCTGAAATCTCTAGTTAAGGATTTGTTTCTTTTACTGTATTCCTGCCTCCCAGAGGGGAAAAAAAACACAGACTGAGAATGGGAAAACCAACTTAAAAGATCTAAACCTAAATGATAACTTAGCCCAGATGGAGATGGAAACGGTCAAAGCCTACACAAAATAAGTTAGTAACCATTATTGCATCTGGAGACAGGCTCTGGTAAGACTTCATATTGCAGACAGGATGGCCTGATTCAGGTCAATGGGTCCAGTACTCTGTGTTTTTTCCAAGGACATATGTACTCATTATTTAACTTTGAACCCACTCAATCATTGTAGGTTTGAAAGTTTGACTTGAAAGTTATTGGACTTGTTTTCTTATAATACAGATTGAAAATAAGGAGTAGAGAGAGGTAAAAATAGAACAAAGACAATAGGAAAAAAAACAAATACAAAGTGACACCAAAAGTGAAGGAAATGGGGGAGAGAAAATAATGGGAAAAAACATATGGTACAACTTAGGGCATCCATTTGTGCCAACCTTGCCATAACAGGATGTCTCCTGTTCCAAATACCAAGCCCAGGATTTTCTTTAGCTAGAAGAACATGCCTTTTTCATTAACAAATTGAGCAGATTTTCACAAAAGTGCCTGTGTACATCCCTGATTTATATGTTCAAGGATCACAAGTGTGCCAGGGTTTGTGCAGTTACATTTTTGTAAATCTAGTCTTGAATCATTCTTGGAAAGCACCAGGATTTAAATTACAAGGTAAAAGTTGGTGTGGTCAGATTTGTTTTGTGAACCCAAAAATAATGTGAGGTCACAAACTTTAGAACTCTCTGCAGTTCACCCATCCCTAGTTTTTGCCCTTCTTCAAAGAGAGAAATTAATATTTCTGATCTAAGTTAGCAATGGAGTTTTTGTTGGAGTCTTTGATATATTATGGAGAGGTGGTAGACTCTTCATTGTCAAGGTAGCAACCAGCTTCTATTCTATTTAATACTTTCCCCAGAAGTTCCCCAATATCTTGGAACACTGGTTACATCTGAAAATGTGCATATTTTCTCTGACTGCAGTGAAGAATGTTTCCACAAAGTCTGAAGAAAAATTGTAAATCTGTTTTTGAGTTACAGGCCAGTAAAGTTATAAATTTGAAAAGCTGACTTTTGTCTATTATTTCTCTGTCCTTCTAGCTCAAAAATCACATCTTGTTACCTCTTTTCAAACTTTCCATGAAGTTAAATCTCCTTGAAAACTCATGCAACAACTATAAAGTCATTTGAAATTAAGCAAATTTATTAATATTTTTGCTGTGAATAGTTTGGGGCTCAATACTGTTCCCATTGACTACAACAGTTTTTTTCAATTTACTTCAGTGGACAATGGCCCCCAACTGTGCAACCATTACACACATTGTTGATCACTTCCTGATATGAGTAGTGCCTATCTGAAATCAAGATAGTAGGGCTTTATTTTATCTTTGTCTCTAAGTCTTCAACAGTGTGATCAGTCAGCAATGCAATATTTTCCCTCTAGAAACACATAAGTAAAATCACCAAGGGAATATCATCGACACTGGAGAGGCGCCACAACCACAAACTTCAACAAATTCTGACTGGTTCATGACCTGGGTATAATATCCAGTTTTCCAATCTCTAATCTTAATTCTGCCACCAGACCCAGAGTGTATCCAACTGTACACGAGCCAGCTATTTCTTATTGCTCAGATTCTTTGTGAGGGAGAAAATGTGGATTTGGTGCCACGGTGCACCAGTATATAGGGCAGGGGTCGGCAACATTCAGCATGTGGCTCATCAGGGTAATCCACTGGCACACCATGAGACATTTTGTGTATGTTGACCGTCCACAGGCATGTCCGCCCGCGGCTCCCAGTGGCTGCGGTTCGCCGTTCCCAGCCAATGGGAGCTGTGGGAAGCGGCAGCCAGCACGTCCCTGTGGCCCATGCCACTTCCTACAGCTCCCATTGGCTGGGAACAGCAAACTGCGGCCACTAGAAGCTGGGGGGGGCGTGCCTGCAGACGGTCAACATAAACAAAATGTCTTGTGACCCGCCAGCGGATTACCCTGAGGGGCTGGTTGCCAACCCCTGCTCTATCTCACCTTCCCCCCATGAGTCTCACTCGTCACACATTTCCAACATTTTTCAGAAGCGCAGTGTGAGAATCCATAAGTCTTGAGCCCAGGTCCGCAGACAGCCTTCAGATCCCAGCCACCACTTGTTAGTAACTGGTGGGCTGAGTGGCTAATGGAACCCTAGCCCCACCAGCTACACCACCACAGAAGTCTTGATTGGAGGAGCACCCGGCTCCACCGATTGGCCCAGCTGTGCTATTTAAGCCAGAAGGAGGCACAGGAAATTGTCTGTGCCACTGAGTGAATTCCTGGCTGGCTGCTACTTGCCTGACACCTGAGTAGGGTGATCAGATAGCAAGTGTGAAAAATCTGGATATGGGTAGGGGATAAATAGGCACCTACATAAGACAAAGCCCTGAATATCAGGACTGTCCCAATAAAATAGGGACACCTGGTCACCCTGCTCCTGAGCCTATTTTCCTGACCTGTCTCTGGTTCCTGCTTTCCTGACTGGTTCCTGATCCAAGTCCTGGTCTCTGATTCCTGGTTCAGCTTCCTGTCTTCTGACACCGACTGCTGCTCCAAACATTAGGTCTGACCACCCAAGCCCTAGTCATGACACACAGGAATGGCACCCAAATCTCTTGACTCTCAGTTCTGTGCTTTAGTCACAAGACCTTCCTTGCACTGCCCATCCCCGCAGCCAATAGTTTGGTCTACACCTAATGTGATGTTGTTTACTACCTCATCTGGAAAATGGGAATAAAAAATGTAACTAACTCAGAGGAGAGCTCTAAGGATTTATAAATTAATGGTCTTAAACCTCTCTGTGATAAGTTGTGGTAGCTCCACTAAACTCAATGGAGTGACAGTGATTTACACTAGCCAAAGACTGAGGTCAATGTTTGTAAGGTTATTCTATGTGTAAATTGCTAAGTATTATTATCAGAGTTGTATTCCACCAATTAATTTTACAACAAAACCTACTAACCTAAAGCCTATTACAGTCATTAATAAAACCAGTAAGCCTTGTGTGGATTTTATATTTTATTTATATATATAAATCCTTCAAATACATGTCTTGATTAATCTGCAATGTATTACATTTTTTTTCTTAGAGAGCCATGCCCAGTATAACATCTGAAGGAGGTCAGATTCTAGCAGTAATTTCTTCTTTCCTGTGTTCTTTATATTGATGGATAGTTTTCTTACTTAGTTTGGAAGTTGAAAAGGGAGTTTTCCTGTGAGGCCCAAATGGGAACCAGTGATAATCCACTTTAAAAAAGCCAATGTAACAGAAAGAAAAGATGAAAGGAGTAGTAAGAGACAGTGACAATTTATGGTATAGGACCATGCCTTTGTCCTTTCTCCCTTCGGAAGTAAGGCTATAAATATTCACCTCATAGTATTACTTAATAATTTGTTCGCTATGTTACCATATAAAGATGGGGGGAAGAGGGAGAGGATTACATATAGATAAGGACTGATCTTGTTTTAAATTATACCAGTGCAAATCATCTATAAATCCATTATACTTGATGGAGTTACACCAGTGTAAAACCATGAAAGTGAGGTCAGAATCTGGCCATTATAGTCTATCAGTGTCAATGTCTAGATCAACTTTAGACATATTCATTAAGGAAGCTATAACAGCATGTCCCAATAAAAAATAACTAAGGGCTGGATCCTTCACTGCGGCAACACAAAGTACCCACTAAACTCACAAATCCAGCCACTTGAGGATACACACTGGTCTGGAAGAATCTGCTGGTTTTTAGAGTGGCTGTAGCAAACAATTATGAATTAACAGTAATATACATAATTTTACACACATCAAACTTCATAATTGCAAACCATGTGATAATAAAGTCCCAAATAGGAGTACTTGTCTGAGAAGATGAGCAGGACTTTATTTTTCTTTAGTGGCACCCAGGATCATGGGAAAGAGAAGACTTCTAGGTTAGATCAAACTAAAATGCATATTCCCAAGGACTCTAGTGGTAACAGAGACAAACAGAATGTTTCATATTTTCACCAGTCAATGAGTGTTTCAGACAGGGGAAACTCCTTTGACCAAACACTCTTAATGAGAAAGACACAAAATCTGTGAGGAGGATGTCTGAGAAATGTCTGAGCTTAGGTAAAGCCTACAACTGGGAAAACCTACAACATTCATCTGTGGTCATTGAATAATCAGCGAATGCTGCGTTGACCACTGATGAATATGTGCCTTGAGAAATGTTATAAAAACATGATTTTACTATGGCTTTGGCTGTACAATCCAGACATGGGATTTTAATTCCATTGTAATAACTATGGAACAGAGAAGTAGCTAGTTAATTTGCTTTGGTCTGTCTATCGTGCCTTCATCACCATAGGTATCTAAATACATTATCAGTGCATTCTTTGCATAAGCACATAGCGTTTAGAGGAAGCCTTAAAAATAAATCCCTTAGTGTTGGAGTCTCACACTCTATCCAGAATGCCAACTCTCACAAACTTATTGGGAGTCTTTTGATATCTGGTGTCCTTAAAGACCCAGCTCCTCGGGTCAAGTGGTTAGAAAAGAATCTCAACTTTCATTTAACAAATAAAGTAAGTTTTTAGCCCTGAACTGGCAGAGAAAATCTTAAAAATTTGACCCCCTAAAGGCTCAAATGCAAGAAGGAAAATAAAAAGGCCCCAGAGCATATTATTTTTAAAATCTCATGATTTTCATGTCAATCTCATGATTCTGGGGAGCCTGACTCATGATTTTTCAATGCTTAGGGGTAGTAATAATGTATGCATCATGCATTGATTAATATTACCATCCTCTTTGAAAGGAAGTTAAAAAAAGACAGACAGACACATTTGAATGGAACAGCATCAATGTTTGTGGCTACTCATAATGCAGCAACCCATTTTTACTCCTTTTGAAGCTACCACTTGAAATGTCTTTTTCAGAGTCCAGGATCTGTCAGCTTTCCAGCTACCTGTATAATTGCCTTTTATTCCTAATTGCCTTTTCAAAGAAAATCTCAAAATGGACTAAAAACTGGAATGCCAGACTTCAGCAAAAGGCAATTTACTTTTTACAAGTTTTAAGGAAAAATGCTGGTTCATCCATTTTTTAAAGTTGTGTGATTGTATGAAAAAGGAGAGAAACGTACCAGTTTCGGATGTAATTTAAAACTGAATTCTGCAGCAAGTTAGTGCATACGGGGCCAGATCCTCAGCTGGCATAAATTGGCAGGGCTCTCTTAGCTTCAGTGAAGCCTTGCTGATTTATACGAGCTGAAGGTTTGCATTGTTCTGTCTTTAAAAAAAGAAGATAGAAAGTTGAGGTTTAAAGAGCTGATATTACAATACATACTTTTCATATTTTACTGGAAATTGGTAGACTTCAAAAGTTAGGCTGTGATACGCTTTCAAGTGTTCATCAAGATTTGTCCAAACTTTTTGAATCTGCAGTACTGGATCAGGAAAAACAGGCTGCCTTGTGATATTTATGCACTTGTGTTTTCAAGCTCTTCCAGTGACAGAAAATTTTAAGTTAAATTTTTTCTTAAACTTGAACAAATTTTCAGTTCAGGTTCCATACAAGTTTCTATCAAAGAGCTGTGTGAGTTTTAATGTTATCACAATAGATTCACTCATCCCTAATTTTCAGGATCATATATAGTATAACTAGTATTACATGCTTCACATAAACGCATAATACACATTGAAAGGGGAAACCAAATAGAAAGGATGGTCTCCCACTGGGCTGTGACTCAGTCCCCATCTCAGACTTCCTGAAAAACCATGGGCAATTCACTTACCCTACCTGTGCCTCAATTCTCCATCGCTAACATGGAAAAAAACTTCACATAGGCGTTGTGGAGATAAAATCTATTAATAATACAAGGTGCTCAGATACTACAAGCATGAAGGCCAAAGTTTCGATCACAAGAGAAGGGAAAATAGTGGGGGAAATCTGCTTAACATCTTTGAATCTACACAAATGCAAGGAGTAAGGGGAATAAACAGGTAGAACTGGAAGTATTAGTACACAAGCTAAATTATGTCTTAATTGACATCATTGAGACTTGATGGGATAAATCTCATGACTGGAATATTTGTATGGGGAGGTATAGCTTGGTATAACAGCAGGAGCGCCGCCAGCTTTTCTGCCACCCTAGACGGCGGAAGGTCCTCCCCCAAAATGCTGCCCCCACAGAGGCAGCGGAAGGTCCTGCTGCCGAAATGCTGCCTCGGTTGCCGCCCCCCAAATTGTAGCACTCTAGGCGACTGTCTAGGTTGCCTAATGGTTTGCACCGGCCCTGTATAACAGGAAGTAAAAAAGGGACAACGTGTAACATTATATAGCAAGAACGTATACATTTGTTCTGAGGCCCAGAAGAAGATGAGAGGCAGACAAGGTTAAATTCTATGGGTTAAGATAAAGGAGGAAAAAAACAGGGGCAACATCATGCTAAGGCTCTACTATAGGCCACCAAATCAGGAGGAGAAGAGGGATGAGACAGATCAAGAACAAATAACAGAAATATCCAAAGCACAAGACCTGGTAGTAATGGAAGACTTTAACTACCCAGACACCTCTTGGAAAAATAACCTGGTAAAACACAAAAGTTCCAGTAATTTCTTGGACTGTGTTGGGGACAATTTCTTGTTTCAGGAGATGGAAGAAGTATTCAGGGAGGCAACCATTTTAGACTTGATTCTGCCTAACAGGGAGGAATTGGTTACGAGTCTGAAGGTAGAAGTCAATTTGGGTGAAAGTGATCATAAAACGATGATTTCATAATTCTAAGGAAAGGAAGGAATGAGAGCACCAGAATAAGGACAGTGGACTTCAAAACAGAAGACTTTAGCAAACTCAGAGAACTGGTAGGTAAAGTCTCAGAGGAAGAAACTTCAAGGAAAAAAGGAGTTCAGGAGTGCTGACAGTTTCTCAGAAAGATGCTATTAAAGACATACCAGCAAACTATCCCAATGTGAAGGAAAGATACAAAGGCTAGCAAGAAACCAATATGGGTCTACTAGGAGCTCTTTAATAATCTGAAAATCAAAAAAGAATCCTAATAAAAAAGGGAAACATGGATGAATTGCTAAAGAGGAGTACAAAAGCATAGCACAAGCATTTAGAAACAAACTCAGAAAGGCAAATACACAAAATGAGTTACACCTAGTAAGGGACATAAAAGGCAATAAGAAGAGTTTCTATACAAAATATTAGGAGCAAGAGAAATACAAAGGGAAGTGTAGGTCCTCTACTCTAAGGAGAAGGAGAGCTAATAAAGAATGAATCAAGAAGGCTGAGTTGTTTAATGTCTATTTTACTTCAGTCTTCACTAAAAAGGTTAATAGTGACCACATGCTTAACACAACTAATATTAACAAGAATGCGGACGGAACACAAGTCAAGAATATAGAAAGAACAAGTTAAATAATGTTTAGATAAGTTAGATGTATTCAAGTCAGCAGGGTCTGACAAAATTCACGCTAGGGTATTTAAGGAAATAGCTGAAGCAAACCTGGAACTGTTAGCAATTATCTTCAAGAACTCACAGAGGATGGGTGAGTTCCAGAGGACTGAAAAAGGGCAAATATAGTCGCTATCTGTAAAGAGGATAACAAAGAGGACCCAGGGAATTATAGACTAGTCAGCCTAGCTTTGATATTTGGAAAGATGCTGAAGCAAATGATCAAACTTTCAGTTTGTAAGCACGTAGAGCAGTGTTTTCCAAACTTGGGATGCCGCTTGTTTAGGGAAAGCGCCTGGCGGGCTGGGCCAGTTTGTTTACCTGACACGTCTGCAGGTTCGGCTGATCGTGGTACCCACTGGCAGCGGTTCGCTGCTCCAGGCCAATGGGGTGAACCGCAGCCAGTGAGAGCCGCAATGGGCCGAACCTGCGGACACGGCAGGTAAACAAACTGGTCCGGCCCGCCAGGGGCTTTCCCTAAACAAGCAGCGTCCCAAGTTTGGGAAACACTGACGTAGAGGATAGTAGGGTGATAAGTAATAGCTAATATACATTTGTCAAGAACAAGTCATGTGAAGTCAACCCAGTTTCCTTCTTTGACTAGGATACTTGTCTAGTGATGGAGAGAAGCAATAGATATATGTCTTGATTTTAAAAGGCTTTTGACACAATCCCACATGACATGCTCATAAGAAAATTAGGGAAATGTGCGCTAGATGAAATTACTGTAAGGTGAGTGCACAACTGGTTGAAACACCATGCTCATAGAATAGTTATAAATGGTTCACTGTCAAAGTAGGAGGACATATCTAGTGGAGTGCCACAAAAGGTCTGCCCTGGCTCTGTTAATATTCAACATTTTCATTAATGACTTGAACAATGGAGTGATGAGTATTCTTATAAAATCTGAAGATGACACCAATGGGTTGCAATCACTTTGGAGGACAGGATTAGAATTTACAATGACCTTGATAAATTGGAGAATTGGTCTGAAATCAACAAATTCTATAGTACCACACTTAGGAAGGAAAAATTAAATGCACAACTACAAAATGGAGAATAACTGGCTATGCAGTAGTACTTCCGAAAACTAACGGTGGGTTATAAAGGACCACAAATTAAATACAAGTCAACAACAATAGAATCATAGGACTGGAAGGGACCCTTGAGAGCTCCCCCTGCATTCATGGAAGGACTAACGTATTATCTAGACCATCCCTGACAGGTGTTTGCCCAACCTGCTCTTAAAAATCTCCAATGATGCAGATTCCACAACCTCCATAGGCAATTTATTCCAGTGCTTAACCACTCTGACAGTTAGGAAGTTTTTCCTAATGTCCAACCTAAACTGCTGTTGCTGCAATTTAAGCCCATTGCTTCTTGTCCTGTCCTCAGCAGTTAAGAAGAACATTTTTTCTCCCTCCTCATTGTAACAACCTTTTCTCTACTTGAAAACTTATCATGTCCATGCTCAGTCTTCTCTTTTCCTGACTAAACAAACTCAATTTTTTCAATCTTCCTTCATAGGTCATGTATTCTAGACCTTTAATCATGTTTTCCTGTTACTCTTTATGTCTCTACCTAGTTTGACCTCATTTTGTGCCTTGACCTTTCTAATTTTGTCCTTACATATTTGTATTATTTATTATATTCATCTTTTGTGATTTGACCTAGTTTTTGCTTTTTGTAGGACTCTTTTTTGATTTTCAGATCATTGAAGGTCTCCTGGTTAAGCCAGGGTGGTCTCTTGCCATACTTCCTATCCTTCCTACGCAGTAAGATAGTTTGCTCTTGTGCCCTTAATAATGTCTCTTTGAAAAACTGCCAACTGTCTTCTATTGTTTTTCCCCATAGACTTGCTTCCCATGGGATCTTACCTACCAACTCCCTGAATTACTGAAGTCTGCCTTCTTGAAATCCATTGTCTTTATTTTTCTGTTATCCCTCCTACCATTCCTTAGGATCATGAACTGTACTATTTCATGATCACTTTCACCCAAACTGCCTTCCACTTTCAAATTCTCAATCAGTTCCTCCCTATTTCTCAAAATCAAATCTAGAACAGCCTCTCCCCAGTAGTTTTTTCAAAAAAGGCCAATTTCGTTCTGTGGTTTATTAATAGGAATGTCATACGTAAGATATGGGAGGTAATTGTCCTGCTGTACTTGGAACTGGTGAGGCCTCTGCTGAAATTGTGTGTCCAGTTTGGGGACCTACACTTTAAGAAAGTTGTGGACCAATTGCAGAGAGTCCAGAGGAGATCAACAAAAATGATAAAAGGTTTAGAAAACCTGATCTATGAGGAAAAGTTAAAAACTTGGGGATGATTAGTCTTGAGAAAAGAAGACAGAGGGAGGACCTGACAACAGTTTTCAAATATACTAAGGTCTGCTAATGTAGAGGATAGTGATCAATTGTTCTCCATGCCCACTGAAGGTAGGACAAGAAGTAATTGGTTTAATCTGCAGTAAGGGAGATTTAAGCCAGATATTGGAAAGCTTCCTAACTATAAGGATAGTTAAATAGTGGAATTGGGTACCAAGGAAGGTTATGTAATCCCCCTAACCGGAGATTTTTAAGAACTATAGACAAACACTTATTGGGGGATGATCTAGATATACTTGGTGCTGTCTCTGTAGAGGGGTTCTTGAGGTCCATCCCAGCCATATATTTCTATCCTATCCTCTAGAACTGGAAGGGACCTTGAAAGGTCATTGAGTCCAGCCCCCTGCCTTCACTAGCAGGACCAAGTACTGATTTTGCCCCCAATCCCTAAGTGGCCCTTTCAAGGATTGAATTCACAACCCTGGGTTTAGCAGGCCAATGTTCAAACCACTGATCTATCCCTCCCCCACATGAGTCTATATAACCACGTAGGTAAACAGCAAACTTGCTTTCAAGCAACCATCATGGTGAAATACTGTATAGGCAAGACCATTGGCTATGGCTATACTGCACAAGTCAGGGTGGTATACAAAGCTCCTGTCTGGACTCCCCTCATCCTCAAGCCACATTGTGAGACTGAAACAGCAGCTAGAGATCAGTACATCATAAGGATGTCCTGGATATAATCACTTTCCTCTGACCACTCCTCTAAAACAACAGCAGGGTGGGAAGGGGATAAAATAGGAGCCTCTGCAGTGGCAATATGCCAGCTGTCACTGAATGTCCCTTGCTCCAGTATAATCCTTTCTGAACCAGACACATCAACTTCACAGCCAGAATCCATTCTTGTTATGGAACAGAGAAGCTGTATTTACGAGTATTTACAGAGCTTTATTAAGGCTAGTACAAATACATGGCAAAATTTTGAAGATTCTGTTGATGTGGCTATTCCATTGAAATGAAATCTGCTGAAACAAATCTCACACTCGACATTTTAATAACACATTTTTCTTCACTCTTGCATGTGTCCTTAAAACAAAAATGAAAATAAATAAATAAATAAATAAAATAGTTTCTGGAGAGAAAAAAATCTGTTTCATTACCACACAAAGTTGAAAGCCCAATAATGCCTCCCTTCAGTGCAAAGTCAACAATACAGGCTTGAGTCTTCTTTTACTTGCACCCCGGGTCAAACAGGAGTATCACTGTTGAACTCAAAGGAGTTCCACTGGCATAAGTGAGAGGAGAATCAAGTCTAATATGCTTTTCTGAATGTTACTGCTTGGAATGTGAGCCCAGACAGTCATGTTGAGTTTTCTTGGCTAGATCCCTCTGTAAACTTTGCAGGAATATCTTTGGTACTGTGTAGGTACTAGTAGTTCTGCATGCTAGAGTTGCTTCTAATTTCTAATTACATAGCACTGTATATGGCACTGATTTGATTTCTCTATGCCATTGCAAACCACACTAACTTTAATCACATTTCTTCTTACGTAAAGGAAAACCAAAAATATTTCTGCATGTATTACTTTATTGAATGGATTGGAAGGAACATACAGTACAATGCAATAAATGCTAAAGCTTGCTAGAGCAGAAGGTACCACTCTGTTCTCCTGCTAGCTAAAATGTCATATAGTTCATGGTCCCCAGCAAATGCAAAATTGATAAATATGTTGCTGCTGTTCTTTGAAAGCTCTGAGATTATCACAATATTTCCATTTACTGTATCACACCAAGATTTCTCACATACCATAACTGCATTTTACTATAGAAGAACTACCTACAGAATCTTGCCTTTATTCACGCTCTCTCTGTTTCTGGGTGTTCTATATGAGAAGAGTCTTATCTTGCCATTTCCTCATTCAATTTCCAATGGGCACAACTCACTCTCAGTCATAATTGAAATCAGTAAAATACGTATATTTTGAAAACTAGACACTTGTCCATTTCTTTGGGTCCCTCTCTCACGCATGTTAATTCTGCCTCTTGGGATAGTTAAAGAACAAAATCAGCTAAACAGAACTCCACAGATTACAGCATGTGCTACAGAGGCTTCCGAAACAACAGAAATCTGCCTATGTCTATGTTGGCAGGCACAGAATCAGAAAGAAAAATGTTATCATAACCTCCACCCACTGGAATCTGGTTGCCGGTTTAGTTAACACATCCCCTGGCTATTTGAACTGGTCACTCAAGAAGTCAACAGCAAGTCAAGTTGTCACGCATTCCTTATTAGTCATTTCCCCCAACAGCTGCCTCCTCTGCATTCATGTTTATAAATTAGTTGAAGTCTTGTTTGTGCATAAAGAATGGACCGAGGACAACAGCAAATAGAAGAATAGCCAATCCTGTAAGTTCTGCAAATGTACTGTTGGATTTAAGTGCCTGTGCTGTCTGAAGCATAAATCACACCAAGCGGTTTGAAATTTCCTAGCAATATTGCTCTTGCTGACTCTCCTGGATTGGTCTACATGATTGCTCCTTTCACCTTGTCTGCTCCATTCAGTTCTGTACCTATCCATTATATATGATGGCTGGAGCATTAGTTCCGTTAGGCGAAGAAGACACTTGTATTAGTTTGCATAGCTTTTCCTTGAGGCCCAGGGAAAAGAGAAGCTACATTTGTCCATAGAAAGAATTATTTTGTATTGTACATAGTGACTCTCCTTGTCCTCTTGCAACACTTATTCCTGGGAAATGTTTCCAGTTATATAGGTATTTGCTGAGTTTGTGTAAGTCACCAAGCGGGTACAGAAGTCTTTTGCCAGTCACCGCAGCTGCTTGCATTTGCTGGTTTTCACAACAAAGAACTAAAATTCTATCTTTAAGCCGTCTTTCCTCTCATTAGTTGTAGAGCCTGTGGTTTCTGAATTCAGTCAGAATGGCTAAGATACAAAAGAGGAATTTCATGAGTTCCATCCAAGCTCTAGCTGGCTGATAAAGTCAGCAAGGCATCTGTAACTTAGTGCTATGAGCTCCTCATGTCAAAATTTTGCTTCTCCCAGTGCTGTATTTAAAACAATGTTGCACCTTCTCTTCCATCTTAACAATTTTATCTTAGCACATCTCTACTCTGCAAATTATGCCAGTCTCATCTGCCTGTTTCTCAGTTTCTCACACAAATATCCCTCTGCTCCTTATGCATGGAATGCTTCCCTTCTCTCCCTAAAATCCACCTATGTCTTGATGCCCAGAAGAAATCAGCCAATTAAGGATGATGTTAAGGGACAGAGGGGATAAGTCAGTATTTACTGAAATAAACAAAATTATAGATGAATATATGTAATGCACCAAAAAAACACATTAAAAGAACATTAACATTGCAAAGACAAGTGCTGAAAAGTTCATAAATCTTACAACATTTCTGCTAATACATCCCAGAATGATGTTTGCTTCTTTTTGCAACAGTGTTACACTGTTCACTCATATTTAACTTGTGATTTACTATGACTCCCAGATCCCTTTCTGCTGTATTCCTTCATAGGCAGGCATTTCCCATTTTGTATCTGTGCAATTGATTGTTCCTTCCTAAGTGGTGTACTTTCCATTTGTCCTTATTGAATTTCATTCCATTTTCTTCAGACCATTTCTCCTGGTTGTCCAGATCATTTTTAATTCCTGTCCTCCAAAGCACTCTCTACACCATTTTCTACATCATCGATGAAGATATTGAACAGAACCAGACCCAGAACTAATCTCTGAGGGACCCTACTTGATATGCCCTTCCAGCTTGACTGTGAACCACTGATAACTATTCCCTCGGAATGATTTTCCAACCAGTTATGCACCCACCTTATAGTAGCACCATCTAGGTTGTATTTCCCTAGTTTGTTTATGAGATAGTCATGCAAGACAATATCAAAAGCCTTACTAGAGTCAAGATATACCACATCTACCGCTTCCCCCTATCCACAAGGCTTTTACCCTGTCAAAGAAAGCTATTAAGTTGGTTTGACATGATTTATTCTGGAAAAATCCATGCTGACTGTTACTTAAGGTCAAATTAACCCACCATTTAGTGTGCCCAAACTAGGGATCACAACTAGGACCCAATTTTTCAGAATACTTAGCATTCTAATGTAAAACTTTGTATGTTCAAGGCACAACTTGCCTTGACTTCAGTTGCAGTGTGTATGCTCTGCATTTTTGCAAATCAGACTCCCTGGTCTCAGTTTGGACACCCAGAAAATGAGGAACACACAATTACTGACCTCCTGTGAAAAGTGTGGTTTAAGTGACTTGCCCCACATCACCAAAGAACTCTGTGGCAGTGGTGGGGTTAGAATTCAGCTCTCCAGGGCATTATTCAACTGCCTTAGTCACAAGACCAACCTTTCACCGTGGGAACTGTGCAAAGTTTAAATGAGAATTTTCACACGGCTTTAATAAGCGACCAAAGTGGAAGACTGCAATTTCTTTTTGAAAGCTCATCTCACAGCAACCCATTTCTCAGTCCCAGATGTATTAATGAGGCTTGCCTTGAACCAATCAAATGTACATTATACAGATATTCTTCCATCAGTATAAAGACAAATTAACTGCTTGACATTGAATGTTTGGTTGTGCAGTTGTTGCCAGGAACTGAAGGTTACAGCAGAAACATCTGTCTTCTGGCACCAAACAATTTTCTACCTTGATAGCGGAGGTCCACACTCGTACACAAAATACCTATGTTGTCCACATCCTTGATTGTGCTAACTATTATAAACTTCTTGTGCTGCTATGCTTAATGCTATGACAACTACCTTTTCTGTGGTTCATGCACTCTTAAGCATATTTCCAGTAACTAATGCAGACTGAGTCATAGGATGTACTTGGCCAGCACATGGAAACAAGCAGAAAGAGGAGGAAGGTACGGCTTCCAATATTTGGTTTATGAGAACATCCTTCCTGTCATCTATATCCGCATTCCATTAACGTATGGTTTCAATTCTGCCCTTGCAGTGTGGCTCAAGAAATGTAGTCAAAGCATATATATTCCAGTCAAATACATTTCAGTTTACATTTATTCAAGCAAGAAGGGGCACTATAACAGTTACTGTTCAAGCTTTAGATACTTATGAGCATACTCCTCTCCACATTTTAGATGGTCCTGCAAAGCAGTTCTCCTTTAGGTTAGTGAAAAGGCAACTTTTGATAACGTGTCACAATTAATATATCTGCAATACAAGTTTTCTAAAATGGCTGGGGTTTTAGCTTTTTATCTAGCTGTTTAAAATTTCCATAATTTAAATTAGTATTCTGTACAAAATTTGGTCAAAAGACAGAACAAGAACTGAGGAAGAAGACTTGAAAGAACTATTGATATCAGCAAATTAAGACCACCAGTTGTTTTATCTCTTTATTTGCATTCAGAGTTTGAGGCTCAAAAGGAACCGCAGGAACTGTAAGATTCTGGACACAGATTGAGATTGCAAAGGAATTGAGGGGCCTCTTAATAAAGTGGAAACTTGAACAGTATGTTCCACGTTGTCTCCTGACTTGGCTTCAAGAAATTAAGACTCTGAGGGACTTATTCTCTTTTCATTTGTTTTAGTGAAAATCAGGGGTAACTCCATTTATGTCAACAGAGTAACACCAGAATAACCCCACTGCAAATGAAAGGAGAATTAGGACCAGAGACTAGAAGTGTTGGGACTTTACTGTGATAGCCAGAAGAGCTTATGATATCAGCACAACATCTGGCACAAAATAAAAATCTTGATCTGCAGCTCTAACAGTTTTTTACTTGAAACTCTTTTCTAAATATTAAAAGTTCTCATTTAATGTGAAACACTTCTAGTGGACATTTACTTTTATTAACAAAGGATATGCGTCTGCTACTACAAAGCCTTAACCTATGAGAAATACAGTGGGGGAAATTGCCAGTAGGCATCATTGAGGATATAGGGTTTAGTAGGATTAAAAAACATCAACAGACAATCATATGGCAATGAGAATTACTACAGTAATGTTAGACAGGAGTTTTTTACTTTGAGAAGGAATATAAACTTTTATAATCTATGGTAGATGCCAACCACTAACTGATGAGAGTTCGGAAGAAACTTCCTAGATGGGCAGGTTATGCCATAATTATCCACTGTGAGACTTCTTTTGATTCCTTCTGAAATGTCTAACACTACCCCGGTCAGAGACAGGTTATAAGACTAGGTAGACCACTGGTCTGATCTGGTATTGCAATTCCTATGTCCCATACAAGATACAAGTAAGATGGGAAGTCTGACTGACTGCCTTGACTAAATACAGCAGCTATGTGTCCCAATTAATGAGGGCAAATCTCTTAGACTGGGCTATAGGAGTGATGCTCATGACCAGCTGCTTTGTTTTTAAATATGACTTGTCTTATCTCCATTAGGGGCAATATGCTGTTTAAAAATGTGTTTGTTAAATGTGTTCACAAACAAGTTTAAAAACATGACCTATTTGCTTAGTCTAGCAATGGACTTATATTAGTTTTACACAGTGTAACACCATTGGCTTTAGTGGAGCTACTACTGATTCATGCTAGTGAAAATGACATGAAAATCAGGCCCATTAATTGTAGGGAAAAGTATCTATACCGCTGCAAATTGTATGTTTTCAAAAACAAAATCGAAAGGTAGTATAGATATACCAACATGGATAAATAAAGCAAAGAATCAGTTTACTGAGTTCAATTGTTCAAGAGATTCAAGTATTTTGGAATACAGACAAAACTGGTTGAAATAAGTATGTCATCTTTTGAAAGTATCCTGTGGGCAAAATAGCTATCATTTTCTGGAGTGCCGCCTAACTTCACTCTAATAAAAATGACTCCGAACGTATAAGAAGGAACTGGAGGCTGGAAATTATGAAAACAAACATTTGACCACATTTCAATCTTGTGGTGCAGGATGTGATGGAGAGACACAAAATTACATGAAATCCTGCCAAGGCTTACAGAAAATCTGTTAGTTCCTAAAGAACAGGGTGTGCCTCAAAACCATGTGCATTATAATGCAGTTACTAAACAACGGACTTCAATAATATGAACAAGGTATTCAGAGGTGGAAAATTTCCACAGTTTAACTCCTTGACAGAATACTGAATTCCTACTTCTAGCAACATAAGTCACATCTGATGAAGTGGGTTATAGCCCACGAAAGCTTATGCCCAAATAAATGTTAGTCTCTAAGGTGCCACAAGAACTCCTCATTGTTTTTGGTGATACAGACTAACATGGCTACCCCTCTGAAACATGTTGGAATTTAAGAAGCGATATTTATCACTGACCAGGATGTGTTTGAGCACGGTTTTCCTCTGATCTGCTGAAAGCTCCCAGATGCTATGAGGCATGTTCTTTTGCCCACACATGGTGCGAACTGTCCGGTTACGAGCATCTTGTACCACCTGGTAATCCATGTCCTCAGGCTTATACCATGATTGTCGTTCTGGGAAACGGATAAAAGGTGGTGCTTGAACACGTTCAAGAATGTAATTTGCATCCACATTCAGTCTTTCATATGATCCGATGAAATCGTACCTCAGTGCACAGGGTTGGCATAGGTGGTAGATGGGCATCCAATGTTTGTTCATTTTCTCTGCCTCTTCATCTAACAGGTACAGGAGAAACTCAGAAAAGGTGACATCATCCCCCGTGGACTTTCTGGGGCTTTTTCGGTATCTTTTTACTATTTCCACACCATACTTTAACTGGTACTCTTTGATCTCTCCAAATTTATTCCTATAAGCTGATAAAAGTCTCTCCATCGGTTCTCAAACAAATATAAACGTCTTTTATCTGTTTCCCAGAACGACAATCATGGTATAAGCTTGAGGACATGGATTACCAGGTGCTCCAAGATGTTTGTA
This sequence comes from Malaclemys terrapin pileata, assembly GCF_027887155.1. NCBI lineage: Eukaryota > Metazoa > Chordata > Testudines > Emydidae > Malaclemys > Malaclemys terrapin. The sequence goes on from NC_071510.1 coordinate 104,103,127, forward strand.
ACCAGACAGTCCGTACCATGTGTGGGCAAAAGAACATGCCTCATAGCATCTGGGAACTTTCAGCAGGTCAGAGGAAAACCGTGCTCAAACACATCCTGGTCAGTGATAAATATTGCTTCTTATATTGTTACGTCCCCAAAGTGGCCTGCTCCATGTTGGAATTTGTAACTGATAAGCCCTTGATGGAGCTTAACTGTTTTCTAGTATATACGATAGTGCTCTTGATGTCGTATGGAATCCTGGCAAAATTTGCTCTTCCCCTCCCAGCAGTACACACGCTCAATGACAAACTTTTCTTGATTCACACAGTATGTCTATTATCCTTGTCCCTGTTATAAAATTAATTGTTTAACAGCATGTTATTTGGTTTTTGCTACTCTGATACTCCAAGACACCAAATTAAGCTAAAAGGCACATTGAAATTCCCATTTAACCTAAACTCTTTAAGATTCCAGCACATGAAGGGACCTGCATGCCCTCAGCAGGCAGACTTCCGCTGAAGTCAGTTGGACTGCAGGATTCAACTCTGGCACAGTCCATGGGTAGACTTAAACATTACAAATAAACAACTTCAAGGTGAATTGAAAAGAATTTTATCTGCCATGATCTGAATCCAGAGTACTGTGTTTACCCTGTAAGATTTCATAATGACATCATGATTCGAATACCTAAGGCACTTCACAGGCTGCATTCATTGAATTCTTTATACTACTTGTGATATTAGTGATGTTGTCAGCTGTAGCAGCAGTAACACAACACCTGAGCTCAGGGCTTGAGAGACAGGTAAAAGATGAAGCGAGACTTAATGCACACTAATAACAATTTTACTGGAGCAAACCCTGCCTCTGCCTCTGTGAAAGACCCGACCTGCAATGGAACTAGATTCTTAACTTTTCCATTTTTATGAGGTTAGAAAATGCATATCTTACTTACTAGATGGTGATTAATGTTTTGTGGTTGAGCTGTATTTAGAAATTTGAATTCAATTAAAATGCACAAAAACAACATCTTAGTTCATTGTAATACTATTAGTTAAACCAAACTACCTTAAACGTGCTGGGTACATGAGAAAAAAAGATTTGCAAAAACATGTTTTGTATTTAAAACTAACTGATTTATTAAACAAAGTATTACCTGTAGTTAGTGAATTAAACTAATTGTTCCTGCCCATGTTCTTTAAGATTTTAGAACTAATAGATCTCATCATCTCACACTTAGTTTTTATTGATAGATTGGAAGAAGAAAATAGATTTCTTAACTTTGAATGAATTGTTCAGTTAATTGAACTACTGGAATAAATTGAAATGAAGAAAATATTTCTCTACACCTGCAGCAGAGGCTACTGCTGTCAAAAACTGGTTTAACACTTCAATAGACTCTAGTTACAGATGTTAAGCAAGTGGCTCTCAGCAGTGCAGTTGACTTTCTTTAAAACTTTGCAGCATCCATGCACTATTTAATATTTTTAAATTTAATTTAAATTATTTTAATAAAGACTATAGTACATTTGACTTTGCCATATGTTGTCATAATTCAAATTTTATTTTAAAATAGTTATTTTAAAAAAAAATAATTTAATTTAAATAGAAATATCTGATTTAAGCAAAAAAATCCATTTAAAAAAAAACATTGATTTTTATCCTCCCTGAATGAAACTGATGTGGTATCTTTAAACAGAGAGAGTAGGGGGGTAGGATTTTGAAAGGAGCCTAGCTGAGCACAGGCTCTCCTTGCATCCCTGTGCAATAGTATTGGGGAGCTGGGAAGAAACAGAATGGGGACAGAGAAAGTACATCTGGGGCAATCAGGGCAGAACAGAGGTTGGGGCGATGTTAGATGGCTTATTCCTTCACCCTCTCACTTCCCTGGTCCTTCTCGCATGAACAGAGAGCAACAATACCCAAAGTCCGAAAGTGCGAACAATTAGATGTTTATTGGGGTGAACTTCCAGCAAGCAATGATTCCAATTTCCTTCCTCAATGTCCCCCTTCCCATCTCTGACACCACAGAGCTTTGCCTGTGTCCCTGTTCCCATTCCCTGCTTAGCAAAACATGATTCCAATTCCCACCCCCTGTTAATTCCTGATTGACTGCAGACGATATAGTTAAAAATTGAGTTCTGCTTAACTGTACCTTCACCAATCATTTTACTGAAATTTAACTAACCAATCCTAACATATTGTAACATGATTATCTAACCAATTATATCCCACCACCTTAATTGGTTTACACCTAACAAAATTAATTATACAACAGACAAACAATCACAGAACCAGACAGAGAGTATACAGACAAACAATAGGGAAATGGGGACTGCAGTGATAGAACAACAAAGAAATGAGGATTTCACAACCAAGCTATTGATAAGTGAGTTCTTGCCAGACAGGATGCTATCAAACTAAGTTTTCTTTAAATCTTCTAGGCTCTTCCCTTTCTCTGGAGGTGATAGGTTGGATCACCTTTTTAACAGCCCAAAACGGCCTTATTTCAGTGTGACTGGTGAGGACGTGACAGTTCGCTTCCCAGCTTATGGCTGCCCCTGCTGTTTAGCCAAAGGCCTTAGCCTAAGAACAAGGCCTTAGACTATCCTAGTGAGAAAAGGCCTATAAACAGGCAGACTGTGATTTTGATTCTTGTTTTATACCTCTATAACTAGCTAAGTGATAAGAATACACCTAAATTCTTAAAAGTATAGGCCTTTGCAGACAGGCCTAAATATCTATATCCTAAGGTGAATGCAGCCTTAGGGTTTCTTTTTGCTTCCCACTGAAGAATCTCATGCACTATGCCTGGATACTTGCGCCTAGTGCAAGGACTGAGGGATGAAGTGCTGCCCTTTGGAGCCAGAACTGTCATTCATGATATGTGCCTATAGAGGACCTAGCAGCACAGTGGGGCTTGCTTGAAGCCTCTAGGTACTTCCATTATATAAATATTTAATGCCATACTGGCACACAAACATTAACCAATGGAAATCCTCACAACCTCCCTGGGGTAAGTGAACAATCATCGCTATTGCACAGGTGTGAAAAATGAAGTACAGAAGCAAAGGGGACTTTCCCCAGGCCACACCATATCTCCAGACCTCGAGACCTGCCAACGTGTGACACAAGCCAACAAACTGTATGGCTAGTCACTAAAATGAGGAACATCTCCATTTTGTTGCATCATAAACAATAGATTATAATATTTTAACCATAAAACACATTTTTAAAGCTGTTCTCTCACTTTCTGAACCAATCAAAGCAGCCTGGCTATCAGTCAATGATGAAGAGGGGAGCTAGTCAGTGGGGGATTTGGAGAGAAGATCCCTACACTAGCTCCTGTTGGTCCCTGTTTAGGGTGTCTCCAATTGAAATAACAATCCCCCATCCCTCAATACAATTAATGCTCCCCCCCACTTCGATTTCAATTAATACTCCCCCCTCCCGTCAGTTCAATTAATGCTCCCCCCGCCTCCCAATACAGGCTATCCCTTATCTGCAGACTTGACTGTTTCTATGTGCCTGCTGCCCCTTGGCTGCTCCTTTGCCATGGGCAGCTCAAGGCCTCGTTCTCTACATCAAAGAGCAGGCCGCTGCCAAGGAAAGAGCAGAGCTGGCTGGGAAGAGAAGTGGTAGAGTTTACATAGTGAAGGGGAGAGGGGAGAGCTGGCAAGCTGAGTGACACCATTTTCGCAGGAAGGGAGGATGAAACAGAAAATGCCCATCTGATTAGAGCTGCTCCCTCTTCCTCTCCTCCCCTCTTATGAAAATGGTATCAGCCTGACCTGCTACTATGTCTTCCCCCTGCCCTCTCCCTGAATTGCTCCTTTCTGTTTCAGCAATCGAGTGGGAAAGATGGTCTAATGGACAAGCCAGCTGCAGACTTCCTGTGTCTCCTTAGGTAAATCACTTAACCTAGGCTGCAAAATGGGGGTAAAACTTTACTACCTCACCAGGCTGTTGTGCTCAGCTAATAGAGGAATGAGGGCAATATGAGTACCTAGCTACAGAGACATCTCTGCTTGTTGGAGAGGAGAGGCTGGGGACTGATGGCTGCCTAAGGAGCATCCCCTCCTTCTCCTCTCACCCTTGCCTTGGGATACAGCCTTAGAATGCAGGACAGAAGCAGACTGAGCCTCAGTGTAGCATGATCTGCATAAAGAGAGACTGCCCTGCGCCATGTAGTGATAGACAGAACTGGGATTAGAATGCAGCTCTAGCTCTGTATTTAGTGCACTATAACACATTGCCTTTTTACATTAAAACACTGATTAAGTTACTAGTTTGTGACATACAAACTGCTTTCTGCATGTTAGTTAAAGCATACCAGTTAACATTTAAACTGTATGTGTGGAATGCTTGTCTAGATACACATGGGCAAATCCCCCACCATGTGTGCCGTGTGTTATCTGAAAGCAAGCTCAGGGCCGGCTCCAGGCACCAGCTTGCCAAGCAGGTGCTTGGGGCGGCCACTCTGGAGAGGGGCGGCACATCCAGCTATTCGGCGGACAGTCCCTTACTCCCCCTTGGAGCGAAGGACCTTCCACCGACTTGCCGCCGCAGATCGCAATCGCAGCTTTTTTTTGCCGCTTGGGGCGGCAAAAACCCTGGAGCTGGCCCTGAGCAAGCTAGAGTGGTACTGTAATGTTTAATGAGTGCTCAGGAGCAGATTTGTCAGACACTTTTATTAAATGCAAAAGATCAGCTCAGTCTGAGCCAGTTTAGGCTTCTGGAAACATTAAATTCACACAAAGCATTCTTTGAGTTAACACACACATTAGAATAGTCACGTCCATACTAATTAGTGGTGTGCACACAAACTAGCACCAAAACAACATTGTCACACCTTTTGTTATGTCATGTGAAGGTAAGTGAACGTGCAGACACTTATTACAGAATAAACATCCTATTTCAAATTTGTCTAAATTGGCATAACAATATTTAGTTAATATGGTGAATGTTTGTGTGTACAGCAGTCCTTAAATTACATCTTATTTGCACAGTCACTACCAAACTGTCCCTGCAGCTACAGCCTGGTGGGTAGAAATGTAAGTAAAATGCTGCAAAACTGTTGCACTGTGATGTAGTTGTCATTAGTATAGCAATGAAGGTGGAAAGCAATGCAATGATTTGTTCTTGCTCCAGGAGGATTGGATATTCTCATGCCCCATGCTAGTGACATTTCACTTAATTTCCAACCAATCATGTATGTGCTGCTGCTGTACTGCTCACTACTGGTTTCTTTCTAATGTTTTGACTGCTCAGACATATTTTATAGACAGGAAAGTCTGCAATGGTGCAGAATTATAATTAATTATAATATTCCTCTTTGTGCAACTCATACGCTGGTGCTAGTTTCCTAAGCAACAGATGAAGAATAGAATCTCACAGGAAATTCTTTACCAGTTAATTGGGAAGAAATCCATACGTTTCTAGAGAAATGAAATTTGTCTCTGTAGACATTATTTTTAAAACCTATAGGGTGTAGTCCTGACCCTATTGAAGTCAATGGGAGTTTTGCCATTTACTTCAGCAGGATCAGAATTTCACCAATAGAATGTAATGATAAATTAGATCCTATTTATTGTATTTTTAAACCAACCCTACATAATTTAAAGGAGAAAAATATCCGTGCTGTAGAATTTTATAGATTACTTTAATATTCTACCATTTTGCCATTTACCAATCTGAGTTCACAGGTGGATTGCCACAGGGCAGAGTTGTTATTAATGCGATGAACAAAAATCATAGCAAGTTACTAGCAATTCTTTTTAAATGTTGTAAATATTTCTTAAATAATACCTTTCACTGTAGGATTTCAAAGAACTAAAACTGTAATTAACTCTCATAGCCCCCTGTAAAACCCATGGAAAAGAAGCCCTTGATGAATTCCATCATGATTTTAACAATTTCCATCCCACCATCAACCTCAGCCTAGACCAATCCACACAAGCAGACCATTTCCTAGACACTACTGTGCTAATAAGCGATGGTCACATAAACACCACCCTATACTGGAAACTGACCGCTATACTTACCTACATGCCTCCAGCTTCCATCCAGAACACACCACACGATCCATTGTCTACAGCCAAGCTCTAAGATACAACCACATTTGCTCCAATCCTCAGACAGAGATAAACACCTACAAGATCTCTATCAAGCATTCTTAAAACTACAATACCCACCTGATGAAGTGAAAAAACAGATTGACAGAGCCAGAAGAGTACCCAGAAGCCACCTACTACAGGACAGGCCCAACAAAGAAAATAACAGAACACCACCGCCGTCACCTACAGCCCCCAACTGAAACCTCTCCAGCGCATCATCAAAGATCTACAACCTATCCTGAAAGATGATCCCTCACTCTCACAGATCTTGGGAGACAGACCAGTCCTCGCTTACAGACAGCCTCCCAACCTTAAGCAAATACTCACCAGCAACCGCACACCATACAACAAAAACACTAATCCAGGAACCTATCCTTGCAACAAAGCCCGATGCCAACTCTGTCCACATATCTATTCAAGTGACACCATCATAGGACCTAACCACGTCAGCCACACCATCAGGGGCTCGTTCACCTGCACATCTACCAATGTAATATATGCCATCATGTGCCAGCAATGCCCCTCTGCCATGTACATTGCCAAACTGGACAGTCTTTACACAAAAGAATAAATGGACACAAATCTGACATCAGGAATCATAACATTCAAAAACCAGTGGGAGAACACTTCAACCTCTCTAATCACTCAGTAACAGACTTGAAGGTGTCAGTTTTGCAACAAAACTGCTTCAAAAACAGACTCCAAAGAAAGACTGCTGAACTCGAATTAATATGCAAATTAGACACAATTAACTTAGGCCTAAACAGAGACTGGGAATGGTTGGGTCATTACACTAATTGAAATTTTTTTCCCCCATGTTAAGTTCTTCTCACACCTTCTATGGGTCATCTTGATTATCACTTCAAAGTTTTTTCTTCTGCTGCTACTGATAGCTCATCTCAATTGCTTAGCCTCTTACAATTGGTATGCGTACTTCCACCTTTTCATGTTCTCTGTATGTATAAATATCTTCTGTCTGTGTGTTCCACTCTATGCATCTGAAGAAGTGAGCTGTAGCCCACGAAAGCTTATGCTGAAATAAATTTGTTAGTCTCTAAGGTGCCACAAGTACTCCTGTTCTTTTTGTAAAACATAGTTAACCCATTTTAATCAGGGATTACTAAAGCCTAGTTTACTTTTTTGTTGCTATTTATTTATCATATTTTTTAAAAGTTGAACAAGATAAGGCTATTTTATTACATATATCACTACTCTGTTTAACCACCAGGGGCAGCTCTATGTATTTTGCTGCCCCAAGCATGGCTGTCAGGCGGCGTTCAGCGGCGCACCTGTGGGAGGTCCGCTGGTAACGCGGATTTGGCGGCGAGCCTGTGGGAGGTCCGCCAGTCCCGCGCCTTCAGCTTACCCGCTGCCAAATTGCCACCAAAACCGCGGGACCGGCAGACCTCCCGCAGGCATGCCACCGAAGGCAGCCTGACTGCCGCCCTCATGGCGACCGGCATGCCGCCCCCTGCGGCTTGCCGCCTCAGACACGCGCTTGGTGCGCTGGTTCCTGGAGCCGCCCCTGTTAACCACATGCCTTGTTCCTGTTCCCCTGGTCTTCTTTCTTCATTTGCTTGTTAAACTCACTTCTTAAATTAAAATGTAAGCTCTTTGGGGCAGAGACCACGTCTTCCTCTATGTTTGTACAGTACTTATCACAATAGGACAATGTTTTGGAGTCTTTTGGTGCTAATGTGATACAAATTACTGGTAGACTAATAGACTGGGTTACCAAGAAGTCAAGTGATTTTCCTGAGGTCACACAGTAAGTCACTAGCAGGAACAGGATTTCTGTCTTGATTTTCAGACTCATAACCACTAGACTACATGCAATTGGAATTAGGCATGTAGGTGCCTGTGAAAATCCTACTAGGCACCTATCTGCATGTTTAAGTGCCTAAATACCTTTAAAAATCTGGCCTTTAGAGTCTAGGTTTAGTCCTACTTGCTTACTTCATGCAAGTAACAGGATTTTGCCTATTATGTAGGCTACTATAACCCTAAACCAAATCCTATCTTAAAAAAAAAAAATGAACTCCACAGAGCAAAGGAAAGGTGATTTACCTTGTTTATTTAATTTTAAAATGTATTTTTCTGTATCACATGGTGACCTTTTCTAACTGCCAGCAATTAGCAAGCACATGTTGACTTGGAATTTGTTATTTATTTAAGTGAAAGTGTGTGGCGATTTGACTCTTATCAGGAAATTGGCTGACCTATAAGATTTCTCCTTATGTTTCTACTCACAATGAGCTGGCCTCTCCACCACATTAAGGTGACCCCAAAGGGCAACAATATAATCTGCTACATAAACAATGTTTTCAGGATAAACATATTGGTTGATCAAAACATGACTAGTTTTTCCAAGAAGAGGCACTTTATTTTCACATCTGTTAAGCAACTGTGCAGGGGTTGCTGCTTCACTGAGCTTCCGTCCCTTATACACTAGTTTACCTTTTTGTTTCATGTATTAATTTTTAAAAAATGTTTCCTGTTTTCTAGGAAATATATAAAATTGGCATGACGTGACACAGGGAGTGGTATAGTTATTTTCCTCCAATCAAAAATATCCACAATCACAAATCGTGAACCAGCCCTGTGTACATCCTTCAAGGATTCAGTCTGAAGAGGACTTTGAGTTATCCTCAAGGAACCAGATGACCTGTTCTGAGGACAAAGCAAACTCGTCCAGCACATATGTAAAAAAGAGATTGGCAGCAGCCATGGGGGAAAATCAGTAAAACTTGCTGGAGGTAAATGTATGTGTAAACTAGTGGAGTTTTCACCCTGCTGTAAACTGAGGATACACACACTGGATTCAGTCCTAATTTTCACCTTTTGAGGGTGTGCCTTTATTACTAATCTAAATAGTAGCAAAACAAGCACAAGTTATGCTTTAATCAAACAAATTTCTAGGCTTAATGCAGGCTTAATGAGTGAAGTTTCATCGCCTGTGGTATAGGTGACAGATAGGGAAATTCACTGCCTTATCATTGGGAGACCATTTTGAATGAAGTTTAGGTAGCTTTGGGGTCCACTGTATTAAATGAATGGTTTATGTTTTACTGTGGGCCAGGACTGTATGTATCTTCTTGAGGAGGGGGTGAATGCAAATTCCTACCTCCAGATACACAAGAACCCAGCCTTTTGAAGTTATGCTTGGTCTGCTGATTACCTGCTCCCAGAATCTGAAGATCAAAGGCCCAAGCTGTATAAAGGAAATGAACTATTTGTGATTGTGCTGGTTCTGAGCTATGGCTATTATGAATTTGTAACCACACAAAAACCCATTGTGGGGTTTGAAAGACTGACTCCTTCCAAAGCCCTTGCTGGAGTTGGGGCAGTGATCTCTGGTAAGCTTATTAGTATGTGTGGGGTGGGGAGGGTTCTTTAATTGTTTTTAATGTTTTCTCTGAAATGCTTTCACCTTAAGAATAAATGTGCTTGCTTACACAAAGTTGTGTGGTAACTTATAACTGCTGGCAACTACGACTGTTTGTAGCCTTAAAAGAGAAAGCAATGTGTGGACACTGGCCTGTTTAGGAACCCTGGCTTGCTGGGACTATCATAGTGTAGGCAGGAACTGTGCTTCCTGGAAAAATTCCAGTCACAAGGGAGACGCAGGTCTCCACCCAAGGTAAGTGATGGCCAGAGGAGCCCTGGGTGCACTCCCAGGAAAGCAGAGGGGGAATACAGGTGAAGTAGCCCTGCACTATGATAATAAACAGAATGCCAGATTAGATGATCTAATGATCCCTTCTGGATTTAACCTCTGTGAATACATCATCTTAAGCTTTCTCCCCAAACTTGGCCCTAATGCGTTTTTTCCCTACAAACCTCTTCTGTCCTGGCCTGTAGTTCCACCTGCCTCAGAGATGCTCTAATCCCTTTAATATGCTATCTGGAGTTAATTATGTAAGGTTCAAGCACCTGACATCAGATTAAGTCAATAGAACAACCTTACTTCCTATGCAGGGTCCTAGAATCTGCCATCCTGTTATAGTATCACAATGCTATTAGGAAGGTTAAAAAAAAAGACAAAAATGTGATAGAACATTCTGTGAGGATATGTGGAGTGTTCATTTGAGAGACTAGCAAGAAGTCAGGTAGGAGGACAACAAGGGAAGGTTCTAGGCAGAAGCTCCACAGTGAAGCAGAGAGAAGCATGTATTTTGGGACCAGATTACACCAGTGGTGCAGCACAAAGTGACCCCATCACACCAGAGGAACTGGCCCTTGTGTGTGACTGTTGAAATTAAGGTTTCTAAGCACCTAGGCTGGTTGGCTATATTGTGCAGAAAATTCATAGACACAAAGAGACAAATTGACCCCTTTGGGTGCAACTCAATGACATTTTCACAGGGAAAGATTAGGCCCACTGTCAGATCTAATAGTTCAACATAGTTATGCAAATGAGAGACCAAAATAATGTAATAGTGCATTATATTTTTTTAAAAGGGTGCTTTCCTCCTTCACTTCAGATTAAATAATTTTAGCATAGTTTGGGTTATTTGCTCTCCTTAATGAAATGAATGACACAAGAAATGAATTTAGTATTACTTTCCACTGTAAAGAATTACTCAAGAGCTATAGATTTTCAACAAGGAAAGGACCATTTTACCTCCACTGCTTTAAGCAAAATAGATTGTGTAACTTCTAAAGCCAACTTCATCCTAGTACTTCACACATGTTACATGCCTGTTCAATGCCAAGCAAGACCGAATGGATTTCTGTGCTGTCACTTCAAAAGCTAAATGAGAATCACAAAGTGCCAAAATGAGGAAATGCCCTAACTGTAAATACCTGAAACACAGAGAGAGTAAAAATGTGTGTGACTTCCAGTCGAGTGTGTTTTGAATTACTGTTCATGATTCAAATGTTTTGTGAACCATTTTAAGTAAATGGAAGAGACTTGGGAAATAAAACAATATAATCTAGTACAGTAAAAACATGCATACCCTAAGGCAGAAGTACTTTTAGTTTTCTTTGTCATACCACAGCAGAAATGTTTGCTGTTCTGGTGTGTGTTTGTGGAATAAGATGAGGGACATTTGGGAATCAGGGAAGTGACGAGAGTCGTAGAAGATCTTTGGAAGTGTTTCTTGTGCTAGAGCGTATGTCCCCTTTTCATTACAAGGACCACAACCGGTGTCTGCAACATCTTGAAAAAATTACCTTTAGTCCCACAGGAAACTCCCCCTCTTCTTCTCATTTGTATTCATATCATGGAACCTCTCCCATCCAGGATGATACTTCAAATCACTCTCCTGCCTTTTTCACTATGCAAATATAATATGAATTCAAAGTCTCTTGGTTTAAAATTGTTCCGAGCTGTATGCTCCCAATAGCTGCTCATTTCTTCTTTATTGCCCTATATTTACCTAAACTTCCAATTGCCAGATGCTGGGACTGGATGACAGGGATGGATCATTCAAAATTCTCCTGTTCTGTTCATTCCCTGTGAAGCATCTGGCACTGGCCACTGTCAGAAGACAGAATACTTGGCTAGGTGGACCATTGGTCTGACCCAGTATGGCCATTCTTAAGTTTTTAATCTTTCCTCTGAAATTTTCCTCATGCATAAATCTTGTTGACTGTACTTTTTCACTTAATAGTCTACCTCAGCAATTGCACAGCTTACCACCAAATGACTAACTCCATGTTCCAGATCTGGGAGTTACCTGGGGATGCAGGAAACCTAGGCTTGCCATCCTAATTCACGTACTTAGCCCCATTGGAGCTAGTAGGAGTTGCAGATATTCACCACCTCACACGATCAGGCTCCAAGAGAGGAAACAAGTGCTTCTATCACATTTGTGCACCCCAGAGCCATTGGCTCTGAGATTCATAAAGTTCAGTCATTTGCTACACAAGTACTATCTTCAGAAGAACTGCTTTCAATTAAATTTTCAATCCCTATCTTTGTCTTTTTGGATTACTCGTCATGCCACTGTTTTCTTCACAGTTCATCTCTGTGGTTCATACATTGTCTATTACTCTAATTACCAGTAGTAAAATGAGCAGCCACAGCTGTGTCTCGAAGAGGGCATTTAAAATCACTGCTCATTGTGGTGTTATTATAAGCAAGAGAAAGCCAGTTCATTCTAACCCTTCTTTTTGGTTGATCATAACTTCCCCTAAAAGATTTCTTTTTCAGATGCTGGATCTCAATCCAAAGGGGGATTCCTCTGGATCAGTCATTTTCTTCTGCTGTGATTTTAGTAGTAGTAGTAGTAGTAGTATACTATAAACTAGGGGTTTTTAAAAAAAATAGCAGCTTTTTTAAATACAGTATCTCATATATATTTTTTCATAATTGAGGTTTAGTATAAAACCCTCCTTAAAACTCTCCTGTGCTATGAGGCTTACAAAAAACTTGACTATGATTAGGATGCTGGTGTGCTGAGACTACTGCCGATCAATAGCATCTCATTGTTTCCCTGTGCTGCCCCGTCAGTCTGTCTGTGTCCATCTATTGTCTCTTGTCTTATACTGAGGTTGTAAGCACTTTAGGGCAAGGATTGCCTTTTTTGTTCTGTGTCTGTACAGCATCTAGCACAATGGGGTCCTGATCCAGAACTGGGGTTCCTAGCTACTACGATAATTCAAATAATAATAATAATAATTATTATTATAATAATAAACTATTTCACTGAGAAAACAACATGATGAATGTGTTATAAATGTCTGGATAGATGAACAGATTAAAAGTATTCTACGTTTTAGTATTTCTGTGTATTAGTATATTTCCTTCTATAGATGTAGGAAAATAAGCATGTTTTCCCCTTATGAGATCAAATTAAAGAGCTTATCCACACCATTCCACCCACATCACAATATTGTGCCGCAGGCATACTACACAGCATTTCCCCACTCCCTGAAGGGTGGATATGGGGTTCGGCTATTGTACATTTGCACTTTGTACACTTCTGGAAACCATTTTTCCCCAACAGTTTAGAGAGATTATAAATGAGGGGCCCTGGTATGTGCTTGACAGAGTCCCATGCAGGATCTTTCAGAGCTCTGTTATCCAGGCCTCTGTTGGCCAGAAGTGAATTGTTTCCCTAATACTGTGCATGGTTTTCTTGTGAGCATATAGCACTTTTTAATATTGCCTTGGGCCTTCTACACACTTCAGCATGATTCTTCTTAAAGACAGTTATCTTTGATCTACCACAACTCTGTCTTTCAGTGGTGTATATTTTTAGCCCACATGGAAGTAAGCCATTCCTTTGCACACAGCCACCTTTCCTGTGTTGTTTACTCTCCTACATCTCCATAAGCTACACTGGACTGTTCTTGCTCCCCCAACAGGAACATGTTGTTCATGTGCACGCCTTCCCCTGCTCGTGTTTGTAAAGCCCAATTTTCTCTAGCTGCATCATGCCACGCACTATAAATCACATTTGTGTCCCATTTAAAATATAAACCACAACAGACACAGAAGAACAAAAGGAACCACACGCCCAGCTTTTCTGACAAAACTCCCACACATCGATAATTAGAAGCACATAAAACCATACACAGACTGGAAGAACTCAAACGGCTGCCATGCCTTATGCTGCCTGTCTCAGCCCCCTCCACTTTCAGTGCTGCCACAAAATAGCCGAGAACAGTAAAAAGGGCAGGAGAAAAGATTAACAAACTATCTGTGAAACAATAGGGACTAAACTAATAATAAAGATTGCCTGACAAGCATACTTTCATGACTCTTTCTGAAATCTTTGTTTTAATTAATTATCTGCATTTGTTTGTACAACATCAATTTCCCCTGCTTATTGCAGAATCTTTCTGATGCACAAAAACTATAAAATGACTAAAATCCATTTTAAACATCTGTAATATTAAGAATAGTTGTGAGCCTTCTTTAGCCCCTTTTGGCTATACAAAATGCATATAGAGGACTCATCATTTGTTCCAGGTACTTTGCAGGAATGAGGAGAGGAAGGACAATGGTTATGGCAATACAATCGCGTAGATCTTGGTAGCTCAATTATTTTTTATTTTGCTATGAAAGTAAAAATGATTAGTATTGAACAGTCTAATTTGTGCCACTATTACATAAACAGATCTGGCTGTACGGATGTTGTCACAAAAGTCATGTTTATACGGCAAAATACAATAATAATATTGCATTAATTTCATCTTCCATATATTTCATTGGAATTAAACTCTGAAGTGCACAATCATCCTAAAAATGAAAGACCTTCTGTTATTATGCAAACTAGTTTAAGCTACTCTTCCCCATTTTATCATCTTCTACAGAAAGACATTTTGGTTCCAGTCCCATACTACTTATGCAAGCACTCAGTGGGTGTTTTGCCTGCCCCTTTGCATTTCATTTTTTAGCTCTTTACAACACATGGACTCTGTGATTCTCAGCATCCTCCCACAGAGCTAAAGTCTGCCACAGTTACTCAGGAGAGGAGTACCTTACTTCTCCAGAGAATTCACTGAGTCTAAACTCAGAGTATCAGGGGGTAGCCGTGTTAGTCTGTATCTACAAAAACAACAAGGAGTCTGGTGGCACCTTAAAGACTAACAGATTTATTTGGGCATAAGCTTTCGTGGGTAAAAACCTCACTTCTTCAGATGCATAGAGTGTAAGTCTTTAAGGTGCCACCAGACTCCTTGTTGTTTAAACTCAGAGTAATGTACTACTAAACATGAGTCAGAGAACCAGAATCTGGCCCACCATGAGCATGAACAGATTTACCCCTTTAAATGTCTGAATAGCCAGAAGCAATCTAAAAGGGCAATTATTTGATTTAAGAGTCTGAACTAGTGCCCATGTTCAAGTAGTTTCATAGCAAGGTGAAAGTTAATTAGCTCTGTTGGCTAAATTTTTGAAGGTTTGTGAACAGTCCCCTCTCATCTTAAGGTGATTAATTGCCTTTTGGCCATTCAAGCTGCTCATGATTGTGAGTCTGAAAGTGCTTGTTAGGCTTTCAATAAAACAAATCGGCCTTATAAAATACTGAAACGTCATACTGCTAAGCCACCAGGAAATTCAAACAGTGCCTAATTCAGTAGTCAAACAAGCTACTGAAAATGCAAAGAAATGGGGTTTCTGAATGTGTAGGAGGGAGCAGCCTTGTAAAAGCTGCATCAGAAAAGATGGTAGAGGAAATGAGAAAACCAGTGACCTGTGGACTGAGTCCCAAAACAGCACTTTAGGGGTAAAATCTGGGTACTACTGAAGTCAGTGGGAGTTCTGCCATCAACTTTAGAGGAGATACCATTTCCCCAAAGTGATGCTGTTTTTTCCCTCTCACTTGAGCACTCTGAGGGTGTAAAGAGAGCACCAGGGATGAAATACTGATAGAAAGATCTGCTCAAAATCTTCTGGGGGGGTTTAATTGCAGAATTAAACAGATTTTGTTATAAATATTTTACTTTTTTCCAACAAAAAAGATTGAACCAAATGTTTTCAAAATTAAACAAATTTTCATTTTGATTTAAAAATTGTTCTTAATTGTCAAGGGATTTTTTTTTCAATTCTCACTTTTTTTAAGTACTTTTTTTGGGTGAAATTTTTTAAAAAGATTGAGAAAGAAAAAGCCAGGGGAAAATACCGCTAACTTTTCACTTTTTCGCTACTTTTTCAAAGGGGAATAAAGAGTCGGGAGTGTTTAAGACAAGGAAAGACAGGAAAGAGAACTAGAATTTTACCTTCTTGAGATGAAAATTTATTAAATTTTGAAAAAATTCAGGTCATTCGGGTAATTTTTCACTTTTGAATTTTTTAAAAAAATTTCATGATATAAGCAAACCAAAAACTTTTTGTACAAGAAGTATTTTCAATTAAACTCCATTTTTATTTTAAAAATTGTCTAAAAAAATTTCAGCTACCCCTTCTTACGCATCAGTCAAATCCCTCCTTAAAACACTAGTTTTGCTTAGCTTTCCAACACTGATTACCATTCCCAGCATCATCTGTCACCATTTTGACTTCAACTTTTCACCCGATGAACAGTATTGTATATGTATGCATCAGACTGTGAGCTAATAGGGCAGGGACCTTGACTTATTAGTTGATTGCACAGCACTTCTTATATTTTGGCATGATTCATAATACATTCAGTAAATAAGAGTTATACACTAGGAGTTAAATTGTGCCTGTAAGACCTGACCCTTCAAGGTGCTAAGCAAATCAGTCTGGATCCACAAAGGTACTTAAGTTCCTAACTTCCGTTGAAATCAAAGATCCTGCTTAATGCTGGGAGCTCTCAGCATCCATTGCATGGGAGTCTTCTATGCGAATCTAGGGGCCTGAATTGGCGGGTAGAAATCGCGTCTCGTCAGGACACGACAATCGATCCCCGAATCGACGCTTGTACCCCACCAGCGGAGGTAGGAGTAAGCGCCGTCGACGGGGGAGCCGCAGAGGTCGATCTGCCGCCATCCTCACAGCGGGGTAAGTCGGCTCCGATACGCCGAATTTGCCTATCTTAAATCGACCCCCCCCTCCCCCATAGTGAGGACATAGCCTAGGTTCTTCCATCTTCTCCTAAAGAACTTACAAATATATACAGTGTTATTTGTTATTTTTTTGTTCTAATTTTCCCCCTTGTTTTTAAATTCTCTCTTTAATTAAGCAGTGTGAGCTTATGATACTGGTGAAAGTAACAAGCTTTAAAGACATTGTTCAGCAGCAGGTCTGTACAAGCTTTCACAGCGAGAGTTTTCATTTGTGAATCCTATTCAGCTGAAAGAGTCAAATTCTTCCAAAAATCATTAAAATACTTGAACACTCTGAACAGCAAAAAGGAACTTATAAAGCCCTCTCCCAGGACATGGTGATCTCAGTGAAAATATGTGTATCTTTAGCACTGTTATTTATATAAGATACTAAAAATTTGGTAATTCAAAATGCTCTTATTAATCCCTTTGTATAAATCTTTATACGAATGGGCTTTTCTATGAGGTTTGTCTGTGGCTGAATTCAGAACTGGAATGGATCTGGCCAGGTCTAGTTTCACAATCCTAGCTTAAGGAATGGAGTTTTGGAAGTTTCCCATTATGTGGCCAATCAATGGTTTATGGAAGGAGAATTCAAAGACATTTAAATTACATGTAAGGCAGATGCCTCTAACCACTAAAATTGCCCAGTGAAGTCATATCCACATACACATAAATGTACAAGTTTGCAACATCCAGCCTAGAAGTTGACCTGAAAATAAAGATGCTATACTAAAATTCTTCTATAAAGATTTGTTTAAGTTTAATAAGAAATTGAGCCAGGATATTTGGACCTGTATTTTAAACAAGTATATATATACAGAGGTCAGGAAGGAAGAGAGATTTCTGTAGCATTTGTTGTACATTTTACTTAAAAATTATATGGAGAAAAAAATTAAAAAGCCTAGAGAAATGGAGGTTATACACTCTTTTAAAACAGAACCATTCATGTTGATTGGCTCATTGACAGCTAACAATCTGGAGAGTCAACTTGAAGCCTTTAAAACTGTAATTTTCAACTTTAACGAATTCTTCTTATGTTATTCATGCTCAAAAAAGAAGCAACATAGGTACCTTTTTTCTATACATTTCCAAATCAAGGTTATAATGTATTATAAGTGCTATGGATGTTTATTTTTAGGTTTGTTTGCCTGGTACTGTATTTTAGATACTTTGTGTGTGGGTCACAGCAAGTTCAATAAACAGACATACACTGTTACTATGTTGTGTGGATAGAATTAGCCCTACCCAGGTCCTTGGACTTGAAGGGAAAGAATGGAACTTCATGAGGAAATAATTCTAAAGAGTTGGGTTATTTTTAATTTGTAACACATCTTTTTCAGAGAAGGGGAGGATTTGTTGTTGTTGTTTCATTTTGCTTGTTTTTCTTAAGCTGAGAAGCCATGTTGGTTAGGAATTAATTAGCACCATCTCCCAAATTCAAAAGTAATTGACTTTTTGAAACGCAGTTGAAAATGCTATTCCACCAGTGGCACCCTGTTTCTGTTTAAGTGTTTCTCGCCCTCCACAAGCACAACGACTACATGAGGTGAAGCCTCTGCACATGTTTCAGAGCCTTGCCAAATTATTCAGCTGAAAACTTGGTAATACGTGTAACTATTTTTGGCCAGTTAAATCAGAGGCCTCATGCAAACTGTCAAAACGTTGTTAGTATTCAGCCTAAATAAGCAGCAGTGACTCTTGCCCTTAACCAGTACTTTCCTCCTCCCAGTACCGTATATTAAACTAATTGCTTCATTTTAACAAGGTGGGCAGCTTTCTTCCTTACTTCTCTTTCGATTAAAGCACTGTCACATTTACAGATAGAGATTTGGATGTTTCAAGATGTGGCTGTTGCTCTGATGCTCATCGGCGGTCATATAAACTACCTGCACCATGCCTATGTGAGGGGGAGTCAATGGGAGTCAAACAAATACTGCAGCTGGATTGATTTCATTTGAACCAAGGGATAGATTAAGATGGGCATGTTGACTAGTGCTACAGTTCAAGTGGCATCTCTTTTGCAAGCATCCAAATCCCCTCATTTTGGCACATCAGTAATCCCTGGGATTAAGGCCAATCAGAAACGAGCCAAGCAAATGGTAGCCAAACCACAAATTGTGTGTCTCATGGGTGGATGCTGGCAAATGACTGCAGATACATAACAACTGATTAAGAACAGGATGCATGGCGTCCTTTTATGTGGAGTGTTTGTTCTTTGCACATATTTGTTCACATAAGAAGCTCCCCTGGTTATGTGAGTGTAGACAAGGGGACTGTGAGTGTAGTGAAATAGATCATTTGACTCCTGTCCAATTTTTCCCCAGAGAGGAAAGAAGGTTTGCATAGCTGAGTGCAACTCCAGGGAGGCAAAGCCTACAAAATGTCCTTAATCAGAGCCCTAACACAACAGACGTGTGTATTCAGCTGGCACAATGAAACCCTTCCCCACAAGGCTCCCCAACTTACATTCTGCTTCCCATGAACCTCTATGGGTGCTCGGAAGCAGAATATTGGTGCAATATAGCCTATACCAGTCACACTCCTGATGCCCCTTACACTAGCTGCTAGATAGGGCTTTATATCAGAGATATACCAGCCAAGAAAGATCTCTGCATGCACATCCTTTCCCACCCACTTTAAGGCCCCTATAGGTGGCCAGCAAAACAGAAAGGGTCATTAGGATTTTTGAGAACAGGCTGATGATATCCACCAAGGTTGCTGCCCTCTCAAAAGGAACTCAGTAGTGCTATCATGCACCAAGAGATCATCTACTCTCTGGAAGGGCAATATTACTTCAAAAGATTCCTTATTTCAAAGTTCTGAAGATCCAGTTAGGAAAGCTGTATGATCCAGCAACTCGGGTGGTAATTTACACCACATATGCATTAAGGTTAAATAATACTTTATTGATTTTTATATAAAAGGTTAAAAATCGAGGATATAAATAGTACATGTTTGAGAGGGAGAGTGTATGTATATGTCCACCCACACCCAAAGAACAAGCACATGAGCACACAGCTAATTTATAGTAATCATTGCAGCTTTCCCTAGTTATCAAAACCAAGTTTTAGCAGTTTTTGCATTACCTGGTATTCTGCCAAGTAACAATACTTTCTGTGGGATTTATAGCAGGTTTCCAAGAAAAAAAACCCCTGATTCCTGTAACTTCAATGAGTGTTAGTTTGCACATTCAATAGCCAAGAGTAAAAGCCAAGAGACTACTCTTCCTCTTTGCCAGTGAGAGCCAGCCTGCCCTCATGTTGAGAAATACGTTTTCCTTGGCAAAAGCCTTGAAAAATGGATGAAGTCATTAAAGTTACAGAAAGCAAAAAAGCCACTTCCTTCCCATTATGCAACTGTGCTGCCATTTCTGAAAAGTAACCATCATGAGCTGTCCTAGAAGATTCAACATTGGAATTGCCATTCTGGATCAGACCTCGGGTTTTATGCTGTCTCTGATGGCGGCCAGCACAGATGCTTCAGAGGAAGGTGTAAGAACCCCACAGGGGCAGATGTGGGCTAATCTGCCCCTCACATTAGGCCTTATCCTCATCTCTAATCATTATAGATTTGCTTAACCCTCAAGCATGAGGTTTAATACCTGTTCCAATATTTGTTAGCATTAACTATGATAACTCTGGACAGTCTCATTATCCGTATTAACATCCAGTCTCTTTTTGATTCTTGGCCTCAGTGACTTCAAGTGCCAGGATTTCCAGTTTTTTGGTAGGATTTGTGTTATTGGGTTTTCTGGAACTCTCTATCTGAAGGGAATGTTTAATAGTATTTCTACATTCCCTTTGACCCCATAAGCAGCAATATCAATCAGGCCATGAAATAATTGCATAAAAGCTACAAATCCATGAATTTAAGGCCAGTAGGAACTATTAGTTGATCTTGTCTGACCTCAGAGAAACTCATATCCACCTTCCACCCTCCCCACTCCCCACAAACACACACAAAAGCAGCCCAGGAAAGTCTGTTTAAGCAAAATTCTGAAAATAAGACAAAATGTCTCCTTGTGCTAGTCTAAAGCCTATGCCCCACTTCAGTTCCACATAAAGCAGTGCTTAAGTGGGATTTCAGTAGTGCAGGGGTCTAGTGCAAAGGGGTAAGTTTCATTCTACTTTCAGAAGTTTTGTTTAATAATGAATATGATGCCAAAAAATTCCAAACACTTTTACATATAAAATGTGACTCTGGGATATAGGCCCACTGATATTTTGCCATGTAATACTTGTTTTACACAGATAACACCATAATGATCAAGAGATAAATATCTGCATGAATAGTTTCTCTGAAATAGACAGAATCATCAGTAGCTTTATATCCTGATAACTTGGCTGTTAAGTAATCTGAGAGTCATTAATTATCCTAGGGCTGGAGCCTATTTAAAAAACACCCCAGCAAGTTAAACCAGAGAAGAGTGCTTTTCATTAAACTCCCAGCAGGAGTGAAGGACTGTGAGTCCAATTAAGCCACCTCATGTCTGCCTGAAACCAAGGAAGTGGATATGGAGGGCTGGTCCACACACTGATTTTGTATTTCTGTTAGAGGTGTGTTTTTTTTTTTTTTAAACTAACCTGGTTATAGTGATACAACCCCTAGTGTAGGTTCCCTTCTGGTAAGGGAATAAGCTATATTGATATAATCGCTTTTAGAACAAAACTGAATCCATATTTGGGGGTATGTGTTGCTTTACTTATACCAGTGTAGTCAAAGCAGTACAACTTTTGCATCTAGACAAGGCTAACTAAGATGAAATAATTTTAAACTCATCAGTTGGGAAGGCTGACAGAGGATCACTTGACTTTCATGAATTCTCAAGAGAAAGAAGGTGTCTTTTGGATCAGGCCCCAACTCAGAAAAGCACTTATGCATTGAAATCAATGGGACTTAAGCACATGTTTAAACTTAAGCACATGCTAAACCGCCCTTCCTGACTAGAGACATTTTCCTGCATAAACAGGCTCAGGATCTCTTTCTGTAACCTGATATTCTCTGTTCATTGCCATGGGCATAGCCCTCAGTAGTTGGACATGATTATTCCACATGGCGTTTCAAAACTCAACATTCTTCCAGTTAGCACCGGTCCTTTATATTTCCAAAATTGGGTGGTCCCATTTGGCAGTGCCCCAGTGCTAAATAAGGCAAAGGTGTTCTGAACAGCAACCCTCAGGAAGAAAGACATTTCTATTATACCTACTTGTATGGCTTTTAAAAGTAGCTTTCCTGCCAGGAACAACAGCAGTAGTAAGCAACTGGAATTGTTTTGTTTTGGGGGCAGTGGCAAATGCAATAAAAGAGTTCTTTGCTCTGAAAGGGGAAGAACTTTCCTTTCAAGTTTAACAAAAAATAGAATAATTGGCAACTTACATTCAACAGAACAAATCCAACTCAACAAGAGCATGCAGGAGTCTTGTAGGAATCTATTATTATTTGTATCTAATTACCTTGG
Organism: Malaclemys terrapin pileata; assembly: GCF_027887155.1. Taxonomy (NCBI): domain Eukaryota; kingdom Metazoa; phylum Chordata; order Testudines; family Emydidae; genus Malaclemys; species Malaclemys terrapin. The sequence goes on from NC_071510.1 coordinate 104,125,146, forward strand.
CTTCGTCAGTCTCAACAACAATTCCATTTTAGTTCTTCTTTGACATTTCAGTGACTGTTCCAGTAATATGTCAGTGAACCACTCTATATTCCAGAGGAGGATAACTGAATTAGTATGTCTTCTGAGTCAAAGCAAAATGGTCCGTTCAGCGCCAGTTGGACTTGTTTGTCCTAAGGACAACTGCAGCAACAACTCTTAGCACAGCATATATGCAAACATGGAGCATGAGCAGTCCTATGGTTGCATATTTCTTGAAGCTGGGCTTCTATCTGGTATGTGATCCCCTACCCCCTTGCAATATTAGCTTAAAATGGGATTTTAAAGAAGAATTTGAAGGAAGATGTTGGTGAAAAAGAAGAGGAAAATTAACTATAAGGGACTGTGTGGGGAAAGGCAAAGTCATGAATGAGAAATGGAGACAAAGGAACCAAGGCTTGTTCGGAGCAAGAAGCCCCTCTCAGACACCCTCCCTCCCCCTAGAGCTGTAATATGATTTCTCTTTGTGGAAGCTATCATTTGACAGTCTCTGTTCTTCATCTTGTTGTCACAGGCTTCTGTGCTGCTCTATAGAGTAACAGCCTTCATTTATTTTCAGTAACATCACTATCATAAGACTTCCCTGCTGTGGAAAACGAATGTGAATGTGAATGGAAATGAACGTGGATGTGTACATGGGGCCCAAACCAAAACCTCAGGTCTAAACATCCCTAATTGGGGGACAATAGTGGCACAAAGGGGAGACAGACTCTAAACCAAAACCCCGAAATCAAACATTCCATAATCTTGTTGAGCAGAAGAGTTGGAATCTGGTTCCAAACTTAGTGACTTGATCCCATTTCTACATGGACTGTGAATGGGCCCATGATTGCACTAAGTGGTAACAGAGCTCCTCCAGTGCTCTGTGTCTGGTTTAAGAATAAGAGAATTCATTGTTGCATTCTCGATAACTTAAATATTAAATACAGATTGAGGTAGTAAATTTCAGGGTCTGAATTTTGAGCAATATGGGAGGTATATGAATCCAAAACTGAATAAGGCCTGAGGCTCCCTCGCAGTTAAGCCAAAGCTCTACTTCTGCCCACTGTACATTTCCATATTCTGTACACAACAGTTCCCTCCACTCCACATATGGCTATAACAATTGAGGATAGGTTCTGATAAGACCCCAAATGTTATAATTCTTTTAATTTGCTTTGCTTTATTCCTGTTGCATTTTTACCCTGCCCTCTGTTTTGCCGTTTTCTTTATAGTGTTCTTATCCTCTCTCATTTTCCTTTTCTATCACATTCTTTCCCTTTGTGGTAATGGACTGACCAGAGCTGTGAGGGAAATGACTGGAACTAAATCATTGATCTGGTAGATGAGGTGAAATTGCTGAGTACCAAAGGCCTGATCTTGACAGATGCTGAACACCAGCAACTCCCATTAAATTAAATGGAAGTAGCAGGTTCTCAGCCCCTCTGAGGATCAGACCCCAGTCAATCAATTCTTTCCCAAACATCTCATACCCAGCTGACTTCCCCCCCAGTCTGCTATTAACGATAGGCAGAATGGAAAAAAATAATTCTGGGCCCAAATTATAACAGAGAGCAGGCAGCAATCACACCTGGCAGAGGGAGACTGAAAGTGTTAAACAGAGGCAGCAATGGAATGAGAAATAGTCAGCAGGGGTTAGTCGTGGGTCTTAGCTACAACATGAAGAGTGTGATGCTGAACTTAGGGTGAAGTCAAAACTTCTGGATCCAGTTTTTAGAAATGTATTTCAGGCTATCTTCAGAAACCAATCACCAATGGTGATCTTTATTATCATCAATGAGTAATATCCCAGAACTTATTTTGCTGTGCTACAGTAATACCACTAATAACTTACATTACAACTCCTTTCATCTGAGGATCCTAAAGTGTTTTATGCCAAGATTAAACTGTAGTTCTGCTCATAAAAGTGACTGTAAACATGGTAATGTATGATATGGCGATTCTCGGGGGACCCAGGGCTTTGAAACACATTGTTATCTCCTACCTCCAGCGAGAAAGAGTCTTTCCTGTGGTCAGCTCCCTGACACCATCATTCTTTCAGCCACTCAATCATTCTCCTCTGGATTATAACAGCCTTCGCTTCTCCATGCAGCTAACAGGAGGTGCACCCCAATCCGTAAGTCCCTTTGAATCATTCCCCTGTGATAGCCAGCCTCTAACACAGGCTACTTGCAGAAAGTCCAGATCCTCTGCACCCAAAGGTGTAGTGAACACCAATTTACCTGTTTTACCTCAATCACTGCTCCTGGAAACCGCACAGCACTTGTGACCACTAATAATAAAACAAAATAAGGTTTATCTAAACAAGACTGAAGATTTAAGTAGAAACAAGAGAGTGTGGTGGAAACAAGAAGTTACAATACAAAACAAAATCATAAAAAGTGAACCTGGCTCTACACTTATCAATAGTTCCCTTCCTATGTAATAAAGTAGATTTCCCTCAAAGTTCACTCCATTGCAGAGCTGGCTGGCTTCTCAAGAACCAGAATCCAAATGTTCATGAAAGCACCCCGTCTGCCAGATGTTTTTCTCAGTGACTGAATCCAGAGTGCCTTTCCCTACACACCGTTATATTGAAAACAGCCTTTTGTTCCTATTCATAGGCAGGATGAACCCTGCCTTGCTGTAGTGTTTCTTTTCTATCTTTAAGTGGTTTCAATTGTTTGTCATTGTCTCTGATGGTTTTCCATTCACTGTGGCAAGGATAGACAATAGAAACTTGCATTACCTTGCTGGCTGACTAGGGGGGGGTTGAAACTTTCTTTTGCTTGAATGGGTAATCATCGAGACACATTACCTCCTGGTGACTAACTTTTATTCCAAGTCCATAAAGCAGACTTTCAATAAAAATACATTATTCCTTAAATGTTACCCATACATATGGCCCTACCAAATTTATGGCCATGAAAAACGTGTCACAGATCATGAAATCTGGTCACCCCCCTTGAAATCTGGTCTTTTGTGTGCTTTTACCCTATACTATACAGATTTCACGGGTGAGACCAGCGTCTCTCAAATTGGGGGTCCTGACCCAAAAGGTAGTTGCAGGGGGGGGTCACCAGGTTATTTTAGGGGGTCATAGTATTGCCACCCTTACTTCTGTGCTTACTTCAGAGCTGGGTGGCTGGAGAGCAGCGGCTGTTGGCCGGTTGCCCAGCTCTGAAGGCAGCGCCCCACCAGCAGCAGCACAGAAGTAAGGGGTAGCAATACCATACCATGCCACCCTTACTTCTGCGCTGCTGCCTTCAGAGCTGGGTGGCCAGAGAGTGGCAGCTACTGACTGAGGGCCCAGCTCTGAAAGCAGCGGTGCAGAAGTAAGGGTGGCAATACCATACCATGCCCTTACTTCTGCGCTGCTGCTGGCGGCGGTTCTGCCTTCAGAGCTGGGCTCCTGGCCTGCAGCTTCTACTCTCCAGCTCTGAAGGCAGCACTGCCACCAGCAGCAGCACAGAAGTAAGGGTAGCAGTACAGCAACCCCCCTACAATAACCTTGTGACCCCCCCCCCCAACTCTCTTTTGGGTTAAAACCCCTACAATTACAACACCGTAAAATTTTAGATTTAAATAGCTGAAATCATGACTTTTCAATTTTTATAATCCTATAACCTCGAAATTAACCAAAATGGACCGTGAATTTGGTAGGGCTTACCCATACATACATCTCGCAATGATTCTGAGTCCTGACAAGTTACGAGCTTACTGTAGATACTTTACACGTTACTCTTTATGGAGAAATGCTATAAGATATGTGCTTGGTTCAGTGAGTTTGTCAGGTCTGAGGTGAGAGCTGTTTGCAAAAATACAGTGGATCCTTTGCCATGGGGTCTCTGTGTCACCTACGGTTCCATGTTTATTTTCTCATTTACAGTGTGTTTAGTTTACTAGTAAAATCGAATCAGATTGTGAACATCACAGTCCAATTGGTGAACTGTTACACACACAGGTCATCCCATTGATTTAATAAGCAGTTTGCAATCTGTCCCCTTATGGGTTATTTTTCTAATATAATTTTTCCCTGAAAATATTCTATCTGGGGGTTTTGTATAGTGCTCATTCCCACAGTATGTGTCATTCTCCAGGTAGACTAGATCTGAATTATGAGGTCTATAGTGGGCTTCAGAGTCTTCTCTGGTCATGAAAGGCTCTTCTTGGCTGAGCGTCAAGAGTTCTTTCCTTCATATATATCATATCACAACACCTATAACAAAGAGCCTGCAGCCCACATTCTGCCCTCAGTCACACCTGTGAACCCCACTCTTCCCACATGAGCCCTCAATTACTCTGTGGCACCCCTCCCATCTTCAAATTATGCTCTCTGTTATACTTGTGGAATACTATTGCTTTCAAGGTGTTGAACAGGTAGAACATAGTAAATAATTCAAAAGTCACATGATGTTGAAATTAAAAGGATAAAATAATCATCTTTATTCTTAAATAGACTGTTTAATCCTTACAAACTAGGTGTGTTATCCACACACAGAAGTAGATGTATGGATGTTATATGCACACACGCTGTGCAGGTGGGATGTGATTCTAACACAACTCACAGCCCAGGGGAAAGGGAGCTAAGGTAACTTTAAATTGCCTTTGAGCTCCCCACCAATCCTGGGTTTCTCCAGGAGCTGGAGAGGCCCATGGCATGACTTAGACAGCCCTGGAGGCGTAAATTGTGTCAGATTCCCTAATTGCCCTGTGGGCCACAGTGCTGCCCAGAATCTCCTCAGCACTGCATAACGCAGCCTCACCTCTAGCATGTCACACATGCCAGGACTTGTAAAGGGGTCCTTCCAAGACAGCCTTAAAGCTGACTTCTACCATGCCTGCACCCAAGAAGGGATCCTTTACCTGCCATAAAGGAGCAAGAGTGAAGGTGAGGATCTCAACTTCTGATTTTACAAAAGACAGAGGGTGGAAGCACAGAAGCTATTTTTCCAGTGAATATTTGTAATTAGTTTAGTTTCCACTGCTCACCTAACAAAATACAGTATCTAATTATGCAACCACTCAGCTACTGTATATAAGTAAGCTTTATTTTTCTTCCTCTCGTGTCAGAAAAGCATGTGTATGTGTTTTCCAAATAACTTCTGCCAAAGTTATTTAAAATGCCTTGGTGCAATACATCATCTGTGCCTACCTAACTGAAGCACTAACTTGCTTACAATATCCACTCGGGAGAGGACTTGGCTGCTAATGCAGGCAGAATGTAAGGGATTAGTGAATTATCAAACTGGATACATCACTGTAAAACAGCAAAAAGTGTATTCCACGTTGAATCAAAAAAATCCCATGGAACCTACCCACATAATGCTTTCATAAATCAAGCTACATAACTCTCCCTTTCTTTGTCTGTCTCTGTCTCTCTGGAAATTGGATCCCAAGGCTCATTTTACAAAAGGCAGAAGCTTATATTGCTTGACATGGATTGGATTAATAAATAAATTATAACAACCCATGTCTGACTACAGGAGATATGTTATCATAGTCATGATTATTTACTTCATGTATTTAATTTTATATGAAAAAACATAATGCAGTAGATCATACATCTGAATAAACAGTGCAATAGACTTTAATCAGGAAGGGTGAAATTGTGTATTTGCATAAAGGGTGGCAGATTTAGCTGCACATCCCCAAGAGTGGTGCAGGGAAGGAACTGTGCCCCAGAAAAGCATGATTTCCTCCCCGGTCCTTTCTTGCTCCTAGAGGGTAGTCAGGGCAAGTAGCAAATTGCTAACCTGTTACCTGCACTGGCTCAGCTATGCTGACTGGCAGGTTGATGGGCAGAGTCAAACTGTTCCTTACCCACCTGATCCGTAGGGAAGTAATGCACCTGGATCCAAAGAGGCAGCGTAGGGCATCAGACATTCTAAATCAATAATCAAGATGTCTTCATTTTGAATATTTTCATATGTGAAATGCTCATATTAATGCTCCTAAATACATTTAGAATATTCACAATAAGGCTGGAAGAACTGCAAAAGCAATGGATCCCGACAATGTAAATAACCAGATCCTCACCCTCTTCACTTTCTACATCCACCACCGCCCTCTCCCCAATTTTCTTTTCTTCTTTTCCCATCCCTTTTGTGTCATACATAGGCTGATTTCTGCTAGTTTTCCCTCTTGTGTTATGCCAACAATTCATCCCACAACTCATATCTACTTAGTGGACAGTGTGGAGAGTACACTAATCAAATTCAAAGGTGATATAAACCTGAGAGGGATCACAAATGGAGGATATGATTAAAATATAGTATGGTGAAATTTAATAAAGACAAATTATAGTGGTTTGTGCATGAAAAAATAATCAAATGTACAAAAATAAAACAGGGAAATAATGACTTGGTGGTAGAGCAGTGCCACAAAGACGAGTCTAGGAATTATAGAAGATGGTACATTGGATGAGTTAACAACGCACAGCTCTTGCAAAAACAAGGGTCAAAGGCTATATTTGATACTATAATCATGTAAGGCTAAAAGACAAGTTACCAGTGTGCTAGTGACTATGCAAATGAGATGATATATATTACTATGGGAGGGGCTGTGTTAATGCCACTGATAGCCTCTGATTGTGTCTAGCATGAGCTAGATGTTTTCAGATGCCATTGCTGGCCTAGGCTGAGCTGTGCATTCACATAGTGCTGGGTCTGAGACAGCCCTATCAAACCTGACCTCTGAGTGCTTATTAAACATTACAAGAGGTACCAGAATCAGCATCCTACTGCTCTCGCTGAAACTCACATCATTCCCTTCCACTCCTACAAAACGCTGCTGGTAAGATCACCTTCCTTCCCTGTTGATTTGATCTTGTCACCCTAATCATTCAATCTATCTATTGGCTTCCTGAACACTCCACCACATTAAATTCAAGCTTCTTGTTATCTGTGCCACCCTCTTTAACTAACCCCCCTGCCCCAACTTCCTCTGCTTCATCAATAATCCCTGCTTAATACACCCATTTGTTGGCTTCCTTCTTTCACATCAGCCCTCGTGTATTCTGTATGCATTTGGGGAGTGAATTTGTCCTGGGCTTCTTATAGCAGTTGTTTCACTCTTTTTGGTTGCAGACCGAGGAGTACAGCACTGCATCACTTCACTTTGGCAGGGCTTTCCTGGCAACTATGTGGGCTAATTTTTAAAAGATGAAATAAAACTTAAATTCTGCAGAAACTGATGGGCTAGAAAAGTCACCTGCTAAGTCTGCATGCTGCCTGTGGGTCACAAGTAGTGCACCAATCCCTATAGTATGTATCTGTGGTAAGTAGGAGAATGCTAGTATTGTAAGAGAAGCTTTCACTAGTCTGCAGATACCAAGATCAGAGACTATACACATTATTGGGTTAAAATCTAAAAATACCAACCTTGGCTCCCTGCAAACACCAAGGGGCAATTTTTCAAAGCCAGTACACATGAAGTACACACACAAATCCCATTTTTTGTTAAGGGGATTTACATGCATACCTCCTGCCCACTGCTATGAAAATGTATTCTGAGAATCTTCAACATAGCTCTCCCTCTCCCCATTGCCCCAGATGACTAGAAAATCTTTAGAAGCCCCTCCCCCTGTGATCTGTAGCTCTGGTAAAACTGATCTTTGTATATCAATATCCTCATCACCACCCTTTTCAAAACTGTATTCCCTACTGAAGGAAGCACTTCTTCACAGAATTCAGTCATGAATCTGAGCTTTATTACTCTGCTTCTTTGTGAGTCTACAGAGAATATTGGCACATAGTGACTTCCAAGAATCTTAATTTAATATGAAGAAATTGAAAATGACACCTTACTCAGGCAAAACTCCCCATAGTTTCAGTGTTATTTAAATGATGCCATCCTTTTTTTCTAATGTGTAGTGGTATGGATATCATGGTACACCTCCACCCCAACATAACGCAATCCGATATAACACGAATTCGGATATAACGTGGTAAAGCAGCGCTCCGGGGGGCGGGGCTGCGCACTCCGGTGGATCAAAGCAAGTTCATATAACACGGTTTCACCTATAACGCGGTAAGATTTTTTGGCTCCCGAAGACAGCGTTATATCAGGGTAGAGGTGTATTAGCACAAACAGTCTCTTTCAGCAGCTATAATTTGGAGATTAATACTTTTCCTACAAGTTCTGTTCCTGACCTACAGTTGCAAAAAGGTAGACATATATAGGGTTTCTGTAAGAGTTTAGGATATATTTTTGTCTTAGCAAGAGGCTACTCATCTCTTTAGCTACATTCTGACCTTACTAAGATTTTATTTCTTCTTGTTCTTTGTGTACATTTCCTCTGCTAATGTTGGTCTCTCTTTTTCACCATTACATTAGAGGTATGTGCACAACTCTAGCTAGTGTTCATGGTTATTGTGGGTACATAGTTCTGTACCACAAAGGAAATGTAATTCTTCTTCAGTGATGGAAAAAAGAAGGCTGGTATACCACAGCCTATGCTTTGCTAAGTTCTGGAAATCATAAGGCTATCATAACTCCAGTAGGGTCATAGGACAAATTTTGTGCTAATGACCACGTTTAACCCCAATGCAACTCCACTGGGGTGGGGTCATGGAACTCTAGAGATGTCAGTAGATTATTCAAGGTGTAAAAAAAAGTATAGCATTTAGCTTAATATCCAAACTATGCCAACACATATTGCCTGTATTAGAATATGTCCCGTTGTTTAGGAAGATGTAAAAAGATCATAATTATATAGTTATCACATGACTCATTAATATCAAATTAAATTAATCCTGGAAAGAAAGTATACCAGACAAACACTAACACAGCCACTGTGTCTTGTAATTTAAATAAACTAGCACCTTTGGTAATATATAAATCACCGATATAAACATGTGTTAAAAATAAATACACACAAACACATGACAATAATTTTTTTCCAAGTGTAAATCTTGGAATCATATAAGTTACTGAGGCTTTCAAGAAGACAAATGGCCTGGAAAATGAAAAATAAATGAGTTCTGTAACTAATTGGAGTCAGAGATTGGAGGTCAGTCTCAATGCTCCAGCTGACCCTGGTGACCAGTAAAAAAAGTCCACCTCAGTTCATGGTACAAGATTCTGACATTAAAAGTTATTTACAGTACGGGAATGCTGAAAGTGTACATTAGAAAACTTCCTATAACAAATTTAAAACACATGCCAATTCATAGGCAAGTAATAAACTTGCAAAAGGCCATGTTGACAGTTTCAAAGCCTTTTGGTGGGACCCTACTACTTAAGTTTAGAAACATTATAATAAACATCTCAGCTTTTCTTTTAAATCTTGCTGCCTGTCCTAAGATGACTGAAAACATATTAGCTTTCTCTCCCCTACTTTTTTGGCCTTGTAACAGTAAAATTTTTTGCACCTCAAAGTACATCATGTCCTACCTAAAGAAAGTTTATGCAGGGGTAAAATTGGTATAAGCCAACATAGAATCAGGCCTGTTATTTTTAACACGCAGGAAAACATTACATTAATTTATTCCACTGGTTTAGGTCTGTAATTTCTGATGTATTCATCATGTTGTACAAAGTACTGTGCTGTCTTCAAATGTGTTAAAATTGTTTATAAAACACATCTGTTGCCTTGTATCATGTAATCATTAAATATAAGCTCTGTTTATAAACCACTACACATAGAACAGGTTATAACATTTCTCAAAGCTGTAATGAGCATGGAACTTAAAAGAGAGAAAAAAATCAGGCTTTTCATGCACACACAACATTTTTTAAAAGTCCTCTTATTGCCACGGTAGAGTAAGCCACCTCCCAAAGGACATGTTCTGCCTGATTCACCCAAGGCCAAATGCTGCACCATCACTAAGCTGTGTAAAGCCCAAATAAACAAGCCTTGTGCAGGTTATATAAAAGGGGTCTTCAGGGGAAACAAATCCTCCTACACAATCTGGCAACTTGACACACAGGCTAAAGTAGTAGCTGATGCTTTTGCACATGGGTGAATCCACATAGTTTGATTGATTCACTGCTCCCCTTGTTTGCACATTCAAAGCTCCCTTCCCTCCACTTCCCAGTGCAAGAAAAGCATGACATTCACATCTTTCCATGCCCAGGGAATGGGAGGTAGCATTTGGCTTCCAATTTCTGTATTGTTTAAGAGCTTTTTAGAAGCATTGTTTACAAATTCTCATTGTTCCCAACACTGGTGCATAATAATGATTTGGATACATTTACTGGTCTTGCCTCCAAATGATTCCCTTAGTACTGTGTATTATGTTTTAAAGTCAACCATATTGTGAAAATAGTCATCCAGAAATTGTCTCTTCAAGTGCTGAAAGTCAGTTTTTTCCATGACTAATACAATCCGTGTCTGTTTAATCTATTTGAATTATACTGATGCATCCTTTCCCCCCTTCTCCCATTAGAGAACTTGCTGCTACCAGTGTGATTAATTGAGCACTTCTGTCCTTGTTTGCCTTCAACTTGTGAATGTCAAATGTATGAACCTGTTTTCTTTGATTATTTGGCTACAATCTAATGCAAGCAACTGCCTCTGCTGAGAATCTCAGTGGTTTACTCATCCCAGACAGTATCACAGAAGTCATAAAAGAAGGTTTTCAGCATAAAACAAAACTATTCATTGGCCACTCCCTTGGCTAAGTGACTGGTCAACCTCTGGGTGACCTCTGGCAATAGTATCAAATGAAAAAGACTCCTAGCATGACAAAAACACCACACACCATGTAGAAAGGAAGGAAACCAATTCTTCTAGACAAGCATTTTGGGTGAATGTACAAAGGCAGATTGGCTGGGTTTCCTATGCAGCTGCATGCAGGGACCAGAGGGCACAAAAGAGCACGCAGCATAACTTTGGACACTATCCTGATGTGAAACTTTGGATTCATTTTAAAAACCCTCTGTAGATCATTGAAGTGCCAGTGTCAAAAAGACGCCAGCTCTGTTGCTTCAGAGCACAGTTTTTTAAACCTTCCCACGGCTACAAGAACCCACACAGAGTTCTTCCCTCTCTAGTTCTAACAGTAAGATGGAGAAAAAAAATGTGTGTGGTAAGTACTAGAGAAAACAGAGCCTGAATGCCAGGCAAATGGGCAGGATGACACCAGATGAAATTTAATGATATTGGAAGGAATAATTTGAATTGTTTGTAAACATGCATGGGCCCTGAATCACCTGCAACTATGCAGGAACATCCATGTGCTGTAGCAGTCAAAAGAACAAACAAAACGTGAGGATGTGTAAAAGACTGGGATAGGCGGGCACTGAGTTGCCATGCTGGGGCTGTGCCTGCCATAGCCACAACAGCTGCAAGGAGAAGTCCCCTCCTACATCCCCCACTAGCGACACTAGGAGCATAGAAAGGAACGTACCATGCAGTCAGTCCCCACCCACAAACCCCCTGCTTTACCAGCAGATGAGGACGAGACAGAGGAAAGGAAGTGGAGCCCAAGCTGCCACTATACTGAGTGGGAGATCTGCAGCCACTGCATCCAAACTCTCTCCTTGGCTTCTAGCCTGTCCAGCCCCAGCACAGAACTCAAGCACCTCACTGCTACTAATAGGAGTGTGGAGCCCTGTTTCTACTCAGACCTTCCAACAGGCCACAGATGAAATTTCTTTGTGTGATGGAAGGGGGAGTGAAGAACAGAGGAGACTGCTAACAGTCAGAAGACACCTACCCAAATTGAGAAGGGGACCCACGCTCCAACTGCGCAACCAGCCCACCACCAGTAGATACCAACTCTTCACCTAACCAACCACCCTACAACAAGAAAAGATGCCACAGTACCATGCACCTACCACTACCTCAGCCAGCAGAGGCTGCCAGATGTCTACCTATTACTGCTGCTACTGTGAGGATAAGCTGCCATGTACCCATCTAGAAGGGAGATGCCATGAAGTGCTGGGGAAGGGAAACAAGTTGAGGGGCTGATGAATTTCATCCAAGAGATGTCATATGTATAAACATAAGAAGTGAAAAATATTCAAGGGAGCCCCTCGCTAAAACTTTGGCATCACATTATTGATTCAAGTTGTTCTGTTCTGATTCTTGCACCTTCCTTTGAAACAGCTGGTCATCGCCACTGGCAGAGCCGTGATACTGAATAGCTGGACCACTGGTCTCATCCAGTCTGGCAATTCCTATATCTCTAGAAAAATACAAAATGTTCTTTGGGGTGAATGTTGGAGGAATATTTTCCATGCATAAGCACAGCAACCAGCCAATTGTTCTTTTGCACGTGGGACTCAAAAGCCAAATTGCTTATAAAATATTCAATAAATGGTTCTGCTTTCACGGAGTCCCAAGAGAACAAGATCTAACAAGATAGAAAAATGTTTGTTTGTTTTTCATTTTGTTCTGGCTTATGTCAGTGCCTCTTATAGGAGCTCAGCATTTCCACAGGGAAGTCACAACCTCGATGTTTGAGAAACACTGATTTAGAATGGTTCTCTCCGTTAACCCAGATAAACCAGTGTAATGTGTGGTTTAGTAGATCCCTCAGATAATTGTAACAACAAACTGCTTGGGATAAAATAGGATCTTTTTAATAATAGGGGATGTGATGGGGTGTCTACCCCACACAAGGGGTAAGGTGGCCAGACGGGCCAATTAGCTGCCCAGGCTGCACCCAGGGGAGCCAGGAGGAAGTGATTGATCGGACGAGGCTCAGCTGGAAGGGAACAGGAGGGGCTTGTATAAAGCTCAGGAGCTGAGAGCAGCTGGGGGGTGGCATTGCTGTTGTAGGGAAGTAGTCTGCAGCCATTCCCTGGGAGAAGGGAGGTGTGTTTGGGTGATTGTACAGAGTACTCCACAGTTACTCCCTAGGAAGTCCAGAGAGTGGGGGAAGCCAGACTGGTAGGAAAGGTTCCTGGGGAAAATCAAAGGATGGAACAGGACAGACCTTGGCTGCTGATGAGAGGGCCTGTGAGCTGGAATACAGAGTAGAGAGTGGGTCTGAATTCATCCATTAGCCTCTGAGGGAGTGTCAGTGAATCAGAAGACTGCTGAGGAGAAGAGACTTTGACTCACCCCCAGAAGGGGAAACCACATAGTCACCTGGCATGTGGACACATAAGAAATTAAAAACAAGCACCACACTAAAGGAAACTTCCCACAACCAACAGCATAAGCAGCTCCCCGTCCTTCAGTTTACTTCAATTCATCCAGAAAATTCTCAGCAATGCTATATAACTAAGAAAATGCTTGGTCAAAAAGCATCAAGCTCCATGCTTCATAGGTCAGCAAATTCATGTTCTGGGGGGGACTACCAATAGCGTGGATGTTGATGCAACAAGAGCACAGCACTCAGTCAGGAGTTCAGAGTTCTAGTCTTGGCTCTTTTACAGATTTCCTGAATGATCTGAGCTACTTGTGTAACTTCTGTCATCTTACTTTCCTCCTCTGTAAAATGGGGGTGATATGGAAACTGGGAAGTTTAGTTGTTTTTAACATTTGTGAAGCACTTTGAAATCCTTCAGTGGAAGGCACAATAAAAAAAGTATTTAGTTCCTAATGCTTAGTTTTAAGCATGTGCTTAAGTCCATGCCTACTCATTTAAGCCTGAACTTAGCATTAAGTGTATCTGAAGTGCTATTGAAGTCACTGGGGGAGATTTCAGAAGCACAAAGGATAATTATGTGCTCAACTCCCACTGAAAATCAAGGGGTGTTGGATGTTTAACTGCACTTTCTGCCTTTGAAAATCTCTCCCGGTGGGACTTAAGTATCTTTAACTTAACATTAAACATATACTGGATTGCTTTGCTGATTTGGGATGATAGATAGATAGATATGTGGAGTTGCTGTAGATGTGTTGGTCCCGGGATATTAGAGAGACAAGGTTGGTTGTGCTAATAGCTTTTATTGAGACCAACTTCTGTTGTTGAGAGAGACCAGCTTTCAAACTTACACAGAGATCTTCTTCAGGTGACCTGTGTAAACTCGAAAGCTTGTCTCTCTCACCAACAGAAGTTAGTTCAGTACAAGAGATTCTCATCCATGTTGTCTTTCAGATAGAGTGGTAGATACTAGTATACTTGCTGGAATGTCTATGTGCTCAACAATGATCAGTAGAGCTGGTTGAAAAATAGTGATAATTCTTCATGGGTTTATTTTGGTTGAAATTAGAAATTTCAAAAAATGTCAACCAGCTCTACTTCTCAGCATAGTATCTCAGTACTTATTTATAACCCATCAATCTGAATGCTTCCCTGTATCTCAATAAAAGTACTTACTGTCAGATCAGTCACAGTAATCTAATAGTATTAATACTATTCTATCTTTGTATAACACCTTTCATCCCAACAGACATTACAAATTACTACAGTGAGGAATCACTTATTCAGTAGCAAAATGTACCATCAACCCACAACAAAAGTAAAATTAAAGTTTGTATAAAATGATTATTTTACCCACATCTGACATTCATTTCCACAGAAACAGAAAAATTGAACGCAACTGATGTCAAGAAAAATATTGTAAGGGTTATAAAATACTTTTGAAAACATTCTTCCTATGGTACCTTTATTTTTGCTGATGCAATCCCCATGACCACAGAAACAAAGACTGGAAAGGTCAAAGGGAACCAGTGGCTAAGAAGTCTCCTTAAAGAAACATTTTAAATGTTTTTTTCTATGTCTTTAATTGAAAATAGTTTTAAACACACATTTTGTAAAAGTCTTAACATACTTTTAGCTGTGGGTCAATACCCATTCCTAGACATGGTTAAAGACATTTGGCTCTCAGTCCTGTCTCTCACAATACACTTGAAGCATGCAGGTATCATTATGACTGCAAATCCTCTTGTGTGTTACTGCTTAAGTATTTCAACAGTGTAGACGCATTCATTCAACAATGAAAAATAACCCCATTTACTTGCAGAGTAAAGACAAACCATATACAGAGACAAGAATGTTAAGACTGAACAGTGGTTTTTAGCTTATGCCAGCATTTTAGCGATAGTCTGATGGATGTTGTTCACTTCCTCAATCTGTTCTTTTCATGGGAAAATTCCTACTTTATTCAGGCTCTACAACTACCTTCAATATGGAAATCATCAGTCCAATTGAATATGGAATTTAGAAATTGGAAAAAGTAATAAATTGAATAGACTATTTGACAATGAGATTAATACTTGAAACCCTGTAACAATTTGATTTGGTTCCCTATATAATGTACATATAACTAATGAAAACAGTACTTAGAAATTCTTATGGCTGTTTTATAGACTTAGTCTAATTCTTCTGATTTTAGCAACTGAGTTTTCAAAATAGTCGGTGTGACAAGGTAGTGTTATCCCATCCAGTGTGGGGTGAATGCACCCAGTGAATAAGTCCTCCTGACTGCCTCAGGGCTGTAAGATCTAATGGTCAGAGCCAATGGAGTTGCCCTTGCTCCCAGGGCTGTGAGGCCTAGTGGCCAAAGCCAATAAAACATCCCTCGTTCTCTGGGCTGTAGGGCCTAGTGGCCACAGAATCAATATGGCTGCTCCCTCTCTCAGGGCTGAGTGGCCCAGCGGCTAATCAGGGAAGTGGACCCCACTAAGCCTCCTAAAGGGTGGGTAATGGCAAGGGTAGGGGGACCTGGGCCCTCCCTGCTCCACCAAGTGCCAGTTCAGGGCCCTATCAGTAGCAAGGGTCTCTGCCACTGAGTCAGTGGAAATCCAGACCAAAACACACTGATTATTCCCAAGCATGCAGCTGCTTCCTCCCCCTGGGCTACTTCCTACTTTGTCCCTTGTAGTCGAGCACTTGGCATCTCCAGGTTTACCAAGCTATTCAGCACGGATGGTCACAGCAACCCTAGGTTCTCACAGACCTCCATCAGTTTCTGGGCCTCGACCTGATCTGCTCCCTTTTATACTCCAGCTACACTTGGAACATGCCCAGTAGGGTTGAAGGGATGTGGCTTCCTCAGTCCACAATGCAGAATTAACCCTTCCCCATCCAGTGTAGGGTGAGTGCACCATGTCACAGTCAGTAACAAAAGAGTTAATAAAAACGGAATTTCTAATAAAAGATTGATACTAACCAGGTGTTTGAATATCTTGGAAGCAGGCATTTGAGATACACCCTTTCTGTTGTAAATATCATTAGGAGACAGATTATGTAGTTTTATAAAAAATGTTGGTAAAAACAAGAGGATAATGAAAAAAACATTTTTCAAGTTTGCATGAATAAATTGCCAAACATGTGACCCTCAGAATGCCAGCAATTCCTTACACCCAGCTGCATGCTTGTAACATCTCAGGCAGTGACAAAGGCAATATTTGGGCTCCACTATCATAACCAGACCAGAAACAGATTAATGACTACTCTGATTATATGTTTATCAGATACAAAAATATATTTGAATCACTCTTTGGGAGCAGTGAGTTCTTAAAACACCATAAGTAAAGAAACTGAGTTTCTTCATGTCATGGGGTTAATGGATTAACTGTGTTGCCTTTGCACTATATTATTCTGGTTTGGGAAAACTACAGCCAGAGATGTTCAGCTGGTGAACCTGCATTTTCAAATTCACTTGCACCGAGTTGTTTTGTATACGCCAATCCCTAAGCAGTTTTTTTTTTAAGTACCTTTTCATGAACTAGTATGAGGAAAAACTAACCTCAAGGTTATATAATACAATCATTCACAGGTGGGATTGACTGGTGTTTTGTAAGTTTCCGGAGGGAGACTTACATACAGCCAGAAGAAGCCACTGCATAAAAATTCAGGGTGCGGAGGAGAGAGAGTTTTTAACTAAGCAGTAAAATAACTGCGTCTGTTTGTAGTTACTGGGCTATGGTGCTTTTTGTTTAGTAGGTCAACGCACTGTCGTCTTATTAATTTGCGTCTCGGCCTATCACGCAAAGGCTGTTGTTTCACAGACGGTTTCAATCAGAGCAACCAAACCAGCAAAATAGGACATCCTGGTCAGAATTACTTTCCCAACCTCATTTTGAACCGTTGCTTTTTCAATCAGTCTTGGCAGATTTCATTATAAGCCATTTATTGCAGCATGCACATTTAACAAGACGTAATTCTTTTTATGTAAGAAAAGGGTTACCTACTGTCATAGAATTTACCAGAATGCAAAACACAAATATTAAAAACAATGGCCTTGATCAAATGTCACTTGCTTTGTAACAAAACTAGCTACGGGGCTAGAATTTTGCTTGTTTTTCTTCTATATAACTACTCTATAAGGTAATCCTAGTATCCATTCCAGTAAGCCGTACTCTCCTGCCTTTTTACCTGTGCTGGTCAAAACTACTCTTCAAGCCTCAAAATTCCCAAAGGCTGAGTCTGCATATATTTAAGGGTTTTGTTTGATTGTTTGTTAAAATGACAAAAATCAAACTTTTGTTCACCAAAAACTTGAAGTTAATGAAATTGCCAGAGTTGGTTAGGTTTCCCTTCAACTAACATAAGAATTAGCAGCAGCAATACTTTCAATACCATAGATAGGCATTTTAAAAATAAGTGTGCACATGCATGCGTTAGTTTGAGCTGAGTATGGGAGCACAAAGAGGGCTGTTAATAAATGAGGTGGTTTCTAGTTCTGAGCACTATCGCCCTGAGTGATATTTTTAACTGTTCTTTAACTAGGTTGCTTAGTCTCAAAACTTAAAGATCAAACATCTGACATATGATGAGATGCCTGTGACATTGTTGTGTAATATCCCTTTGAAGATAGGATCTAGCTACTATACAGTATGTAATCACCATTTAGAGACAGTTTCTACTGGGCTGTTCACATCAGCATGGATACATTATATGAAAGAATGCCTGTGAGGAACTTATCACAGGACAGATATTAAATATATTCCATTTCTATAAGAGCAGTAATATTACAATTTAATTTAAGGAACCAAAAGATTAAGAAACCATGGTCTGTTAAATATATAAAATTGGAATTTAAATAATATCCCCAACCTAATTCTGTTCAAAAACTTCTCAGTGCTTGCAATCTTCCACATTTTCCCAACTCATAAAGTGGGAACATCATTGCACAGTGGTTCACAGAATATATGAAATTCCATAAATACACTGAACATTATGGGTAATAGTATATTTCATCGCTCAAATATCTCTATTTTTCTCCCATTTCAAGTCAACAACCAATCAAAATCCATCAGTACATTATTTTGACAACTTGAACTGAGGCTGCCTTACTGGTGTCTTGGTTGCTTGCTACTGTGGATACTGTGGTTACATAATTGGTGTAGTTTCAGTTGTTCGCTACCGTGGTTACATTTAATGATGTTGTCTTGGTTGCTAGCTACAGGGCAGTTTTGGTGCCTTCTCAAATTACTATGGAGAGTTACTACTTCTGCTACGCTTTTTAGTTGCCATTCTACTGATGACACTACAATAAGAAAATTCATTACATAGCTATGGTCCACATCTTGGAGTTCTTGCTCAGCCAGAATTCTCATTGTTGCAATGGGAGTTTTGCCTGATTAAGGACTTCAGGGTTAGACCCAGATCCATGAAAAGATTTAGGTGCCTAACTCCCGCTTTAGATACCCCTGAAATCCTTAAAAGCCCTGCTAAACTGCTGCATAATACTGGAGGCACCTAAAGTTCCCTGGTGACTAAATCTCTATTGTTACAGTCTCTAAGGCCTGGTCTACACTATGACTTTAATTCGAATTTAGCAGCATTAAATCGAATTAACCCTGCACCTGTCCACACAACGAAGCCACTTATTTCGAAATAAAGGGCTCTTAAAATCGATTTCTGTACTCCACCCCAAGTAGAGTAGCGCCAAAATCGATATTGTCATTTCGAATTAGGGTTAGTGTGGCCGCAATTCGATGGTATTGGCTTCCGGGAGATATCCCACAGTGCACCATTGTGACCGCTCTGGACAGCAATCTGAACTCAGATGCACTGGCCAGGTAAACAGGAAAAGCCCCACAAACAATTGAATTTCATTTCCTGTTTGTCCAGCGTGGAGAGCACAGGTGACCACAGATAGCTCATCAGCACAGGTAACCATGCAGGTCGTTAATCGAAAAAGAGCACCAGCATGGACCATATAGGAGGTACTGGATCTGATCGCTATATGGGGAGAGGATTCAGTGCTAGCAGAACTTCATTCAAAAAGATGAAATGCCAAAACTTTTGAAAAAATCTCCAAGGGCATGATGAAGAGTGGCCACAATAGGGACTCAGATCAGTGCCGCGTGAAAGTCAAGGAGCTCAGACAAGCCTATCAAAAAACAAAGGAGGCAAATGGTCGCTCCGGGTCAGAGCCGCGGACATGCTGCTTCTACGCCGAGCTGCATGCAGTTCTAGGGGGGGCCACCACCACTACCCCACCTCTGACCGTGGATTCCGAGGTGGGGGTAATCTCATCAGCTACACCCGAGGAGTCTGTGGACGGGGAAGAAGAGGAAGAGGAGGAGGAGGAGCTTGCGGAGAGCACACAGCACTCCGTTCTCCCCAACAGCCAGGATCTTTTTCTCAGCCTGACTGAAGTACCTCCCAAGCCAGTATCCAAGACCATGACCCAATGGAAGGGACCTCAGGTGAGTTTACCTTTTAAAATAGAAAACTTGTTTTAAAAGCAAGCATTTTTTAATGATTACTTTGCCCTGAGGACTTGGGATGCAATCGCGGCCAGTATAGCTACTGGAAAAGTCTGTTAATGTGTCTGGGGATGGAGCAGAAATCCTCCAGGGACATCTCCATTAAGCTCTCCTGGAGGTACTCCAAAAGCCTTGCCACAAGGTTTCTGGGCAGTGCAGCCTTATTCCCTCCTCCATGGTAGGACACTTGACCACACCATGCTAGTGGCAAGTAATCTGGTATCATTGCACGACAAAGCCTAGCAGCATATGGTCCCGGTGTTTGCTGGCATTCAAGCAACATACATTCTTTATCTCACTGTGTAATCCTCAGGAGAGTGATATTGCTCATGGTAACCTGGTTGAAATACGGGAATTTAATTAAGGGGACAGAGGTGGCCATTCCTACTGGGCTGTTTGCCTGTGGCTGAAAAGAAATCCTTCCCTGCAGTTAGCCAAGCGTGGGGGTGGGGGGGGAATTGGCCCTGAGCTTTTCGTGTTTGGCTAGCAGAGATCTTCCCTGTTACCAGCCACGCGGTGGGGGGAGGGATAAAGCGATCATCCCAGAGAATTGGATGGGGGGAGGGGTTAGTTTGTTTTCTGCTGCTGAAGGTTAACAGGAAAACCGCAGCAGTCAACGGGCTTTGCTTGGTATGTGGGAAAGGAGGGCGCAGAAGCCGAAAGACAATGGCTTACCATGGCTGCATGCAAGCTGAATTCTGTTGCCCGGACCCGCGTCTGTGATCTCTAACACCAAAGCCACAGACACTCAGTATTAAGATGGAAAATGCAACCTTGTACTGAAATCACATGTGCTATGTAATGTGAATAGTGTTGTTCACCATGAAAGAGTATAAGCATTGTTCTGTAAAATGTATCATTTTAAAAACTTCTCTCCTTTTTTTCAACCCTCCCTCCAGCAGCTGCAAATTTTTCAAGCCTTTCTCCTCCATCCCGAAGTCTATCTCAGATAAGGCGGCGGGGAAAGGGGACGCGAGACGAGATGTTCTCAGAAATAATAACAGGTTTCAGAGTAGCAGCCGTGTTAGTCTGTATCCGCAAAAAGAAGAACAGGAGTACTTGTGGCACCTTAGAGACTAACAAATTTATTAGAGCATAAGCTTTCGTGGACTACAGCCCACTTCTTCGGATGCATAGCATATGCTCTAATAAATTTGTTAGTCTCTAAGGTGCCACAAGTACTCCTGTTCTTCTTTTTTCGGAAATAATAGAATGCACCCGCAATGAAAGAGCTCATTTGAATGAGTGGAAGGACACGGTATCTAAATACAGGAAAGATGCCAGTGAACGTGCGGTCATGAGGGACGCTTGAGATGACAGGTGGCAGGCTGCAATGCTGGGGCTGCTGCGTGATCAAATGGACATGCTCCGGCGTCTGGTGGAGCTTCAGGAACAGCAGCAGGATAACAGACTGCCACTGCAGCCGCTGTATAACCTCCCTCCCCCCTCACCATGTTCCATATCCTCCTCACCCATACGTGTAAGAACGCGGGGGGGGAGGCTCCGTGCACCCTCCCACTCCACCCCAGTGGACAGCCCAACCAAAAGGCTGTCATTATATTGAATTTTTTCAGTGGCCTTTTACTTCCCTCCTACCCTCCTCCCAAACCTCACCCAGATTACCTTGTCGGTTCTCTCCCTATGTTTATAATCAATTAATAAAGAATATATGATTTTTAAACTATAGTGACTTTAATTCCTTTAAAAGCAAGCTGAGATTTAAGGGGGGAGGGTGGTTTGCCTAAAGGGAATGAGTCAATCAAGGGGGCGGGTTTTCAACAAACAGAACTTTCACACCGTAGCCTGGCCAGTCATGAAACTGGTTTTCAAAGCTTCTCTGATGCGCAGCGCTTCCTGGTGTGATCTTCTAATCGCCCTGGTGTCTGGCTGTGCATAATCAGCAGCCAGGCAATTTGCCTCAGCCTCCCACCCCGCCATAAAGGTCTCCCCCTTACTCTCACAGAGATTGTGGAGCACACAGCAAGCAGCAATAACAATGGGGATATTGGTTTGGCTGAGGTCTGAGCGAGTCAGTAATGAGCGCCAGCGACCTTTTAAACATCCAAATGCACATTCTACCACCATTCTGCACTTGCTCAGCCTGTAGCTGAACAGCTCCTGACTTCTGTCCAGGCTGCCTGTGTATGGCTTCATGAGCCATGGCATTAAGGGGTAGGCTGGGTCCCCAAGGATAACTATAGGCATTTCAACATCCCCAGTGGTTATTTTCTGGTCCGGGAAGTAAGTCCCTTGCTGCAGCCGTTTAAACAGATTAGTGTTCCTGAAGACGCGAGTGTCATGAACCCTTCCCGGCCAGCCCACGTTGATGTTGGTGAAACGTCCCTTGTGATCCACAAGTGCTTGCAGCACCATTGAAAAGTACCCCTTGCGGTTTATGTACTGGGTACCCTCGTGCTCCGGTGCCAAGATAGGGATATGGGTTCCATCTATCGCCCCACCACAGTTAGGGAATCCCATTGCAGCACAGCCATCCACTATGACCTGCACATTTCCCAGAGTCACTACCTTTCATAGCAGCAGCTCAGTGATTGCTTTGGCTACTTGCATCACAGCAGCCCCCACAGTAGATTTGCCCACTCCAAATTGATTCCCGACTGACCGGTAGCTGTCTGGCGTTGCAAGCTTCCACAGGGCTATCACCACTCGCTTCTCAACTGTGAGGGCTGCTCTCATCTTGGTATTCTGGCACTTCAGGGCAGGGGAAAGCAAGTCACAAAGTTCCAAGAAAGTGCCCTTACACACGCGAAAGTTTCGCAGCCACTGGGAATCGTCCCACACCTGCAACACGATGCGGTCCCACCAGTCTGTGCTTGTTTCCCGGGCCCAGAATTGGCATTCCATGGCTATAACCTGCCCCATTAACAGCATGATCTCCAAAGCACCGGGTCCTGCGGTTTGATAGAATTCCATGTCCATATCCTCATCACTCTAGCCGCCGCGCTGCCGTAGCCTACTCCTCGCCGCTTGGTTTTGCAGGTTCTAGTTCAGCATAAACTGCACGATAACGCGCGAGGTGTTTACAATGTTCATGACTGCTGTCTTGAGCTGAGCGGGCTCCATGCTTGCCGTGGTATGGTGTCTGCACTGTTCACCCAGAAAAAGGCGCAAAACGGTTGTCTGCCGTTGCTTCCCTGGAGAGGGGGAAGGATATACCCAGAACCACCCGCAACAATGTTTTTGGCCCCATCAGGCATTGGGATCTCAACCCAGAATTCCAATGGACGGAGGAGACTGCGGGAACTATGGGATAGCTACCCACAGTGCAATGCTCCGGAAATCGACGCTAGCCCCAGTACATGGACGCACACCACCGAATTAATGTGCTTAGTGTGGCCGTATACATTCGACTTTATACAATCTGTTTCCAAAATTCGAATTATATAAATTCGGATTAATCCCGTAGTGTAGACATACCCTAAGCCCTGGTCTACACTACAGGGTTAGGTCGAATTTAGTCGCGTTAGGTCGATTTTATAATGAATGTGTCTACACAAGCAACCCTGTTCCATCGACCTAAAGGGCTCTTAAAATCAACTTCTGTACTCCTCCCTGGCGAGGGGAGTAGCGCTAAAATCTACCTTGCTGGGTCGAATTTGGAGTAGTGCGGACACTATTGGCCTAAGGAACCTAAGTTTCTGCCTTTGGGCATGTGCATTTCTGCCTCAGTCCTGGAAGCTGGCATGTCTCTCTCAACTAAGCCTCAGTGGGATCCTCAAATGAGGTGAAATTAGGTGTTACCCTACCTGCCCCAACTGAACTCTAAGAATATTGCATCAATATTATTACAGTTATCAACCAAACCTGTAATCGCATCAAAAATAGTATCAGGTTAGACAGGATCTTTAATCCATAAACCCATATTAATTGGCATTAATTACATTACCTTCCTTTAAATCTTTATTAATCAAATCTCATATCAACTACTCCATTATCTTGCCTGGAGCCAATGTGAGACTGAGAGCTCAGGTCATCCCATTTACCTTTTTAAAAGCATATCATCAGCTTTCTTCCAGGATTCTGGAATTTCCCCAGTGTTCAAAAACTTGTTGAAAATCAACATTAATAGTCCACCTAGCACGTCAGCAGCTCTTTTAAAAATAGATGTTATTCTGGTTGATTTTAAAATATCTAACTTTAGTGGCTGCTGTTTAACATCTTCCTGAGATGCTAATGAACTGGAAAGACTATTATCATATGACTACACCATCTGTTTTTTTCCCCAAATTTAAAACAAATATTTTTCCTCCTTGTGTCCCTTTGCTTCTCTTATCAATTTTCTACAATCAGGATTCATATTCATTACTATCAACTGTCCATGTCTTCCATTTGTTATATTATTAATTATTATTATTATTATTATTATTATAGATGCCTTCATTTCCCACCAAACCAGGTAATTTTCTTAACCAATACAGCATTCTTCCTTGATCGTGGCTTTTTGAGCTTCTAGTAAAACGTTCTTAAACAATTCCCAATGACCATTTTTTTCTGATTAAATTCTTCCTCCCAGCTGATTTGGCTCAGAATTGTTTTCAGCTTAGTGAAATTGATCCTTTTAAAGCACCAAATGTGTGAAAAGTGTGTGTGTGTATATATATATCTATATACATATAACTAGTATGGACTTTGTTCTGTTTGCACATTATAAATGTCATCAAGTCACGATCACTTGTATCTAAGCTAACATTAACTTTTAGTTCAGTGATCATTTTCTCTTTATCTGTCAAGATGAAGTCTAATGTAGAATTCCCCCATGTTGGCTGCAACTCTTTTTGAGTTAGGAACTTATCCTCTATATAATAAGAAATTCCAAAGATGTTTTTGTCACTTGTACCAATGGGGGTTGCTTTTCACCCTGGCTTAAGAGATCCTTTCTTCCTCTAAGCACGTTCAGCAGTTATGATGCTGCCTTTGGAAGAAACCAGTATCTCTCCTTGATAAATACACTAGAAATTGGTGGTTGCTGAGTGAGGGAAAGAGGGATGAAACTGGGAAAGCTGCCATTATAGCATATGAATGACAGGTTTCAGGGGAACCATCCAGTCAATCCACAAGAGATTTCCTACTCACTCCCTTTGGTGATCAAAGAACGGCTGTAAGGGTGTCTGCTATAAAGACAGAGGGAAGATAATGCCTTTAAAAAGCAGATCTCCCTGCCGGGGAGGGGGGTTGTTCACAGGACTGGGGTGAACCGCAAACTGGGACATTTCCCCATTTTACCCCTTTTTGGCTTAGGTTCATTTATTTTGAGATCTTTGTTATAGATGTTCTACCTTATGGAAAAGACTATGCCAACTGCATTTGGATGTAGTCATTCTGCAAGCTTAAAGTCCTTTTACAGAAGAAAAATGTTCAAGAAAGGTCTAAAGGGTTTCCTCAAACCTCCCTGGCTTTTCCCAACCCTAATGTCAGAGGTACAGATGCAGAGAGAATAAAATGCACAGAAATGAAAGAGGCAAAGGTAGAACAAGGGACAGACTAGCACAGAAAGTAAAGAGTCCAATACAAGCAGCCTCCAAAGTTTCCTCTGGAATGAAGGGGAGGCAGGGCAAATATACCCATGGGGGGCAGTAATGCTTTTTGGCATAATGATCACAGGAAATGAGCTCCAGCACCTAGCAAAGCCTATATACCCTGACTGCCAAGCACCTCCGTGTGTAAGAGTTGAGCACCAGCATTACCCCTTTATTTTTAAAAGCATTTTACTGTTTCACTTGAAGAAAAAGAAAATTAGGCTACCCTAATTAGGCCACAACTAATTCAAGTGTCCAATTGCTCTTTGCCTGCAGGGCTCACTCCTATTATACCAAATACTTCACAAAGATTCCATTTCCCAGCTTAAACTTGCACTGTAAAACTTCCCACCTGTACTCTTCCATGTGTCCTCCATTTCTTCCTGCATGTCCTCTGTGTTTTCACATTTTCTTCCTCCTACTCATCTGTGCCTTTGATTTAATCCAATCACTCATTTGCTGAATGCTACATGTCCTTTCTTTTTCCCTACAAGGTTGACATGTGCCAATGATTGAACTTTTAAAAAAAATTGGGTGACCCCCTTCCTTGGCCCACATTTCACAGCAGCTGAAGTGCCAAATGCCAGCTGTCTGTCCTGTTTACTCATTTTACACTTTTCTTATATTTCCCTTGTGCTTCCCATTTTGTAATTGAATTTTGGGTTTCAAAAATTGTTGGCAATGGGTTTCTCATCAATGTTTTGTTACTCTCTACCCTGAAAGAAAAGTTCTGGAGGGAGGAGAATGTTGTTGGTTTCCTTTTAAGGAATAAGGTCAAAATTAGCAGGTCAAAAACTTGACTAACAGCATCCTTAAAACTACAGTAATCTGTTCCAAATGTGCTAATGAGTTTCTGCATGACTAAAAGAAGAGCTGCAACCCTTTCTAAAAATAATTAATACCAAAATAAACTAATGACATTATATACATAGTTTCAACCCTGCAGTACCAAACCAGCTTTTCTTTATAGCTGCAAATATGCCCCATTACATTAGTAAGTGGGTATGTACTTTACAGGCAGATTATTGAAATGTTCAAGAAGCCCCCTCTGTGAGCATTTGAGTGTGCAGGAGTCATGAAAGGGGGGCAGAGAGACAGCATAGGAGAAATCACCATGCACTGTGCATACATGCCTTCAATCCAAAGTACAATTATCATCCCTCCAGCACTGACAGTGCCTCATAGTGTTTAACCTCCTCCTGTACAAAGAAGAAATCCTATTGCTTTATGTAGTTGTACAGTAAGATGAAGGAGGGGAAGTGTCCTGTCTCACGTTGCTTGTGTAACGTAAAATAAAGATGTGGGAGAGTGTATAACACAGTGCTGGTGTGAACTTAATTATCCAGTACAGCTACAGCGTACAAATGAAAATGAATCGAAACAGCAAACAGGATAGAGGCCACGACACACTAATACAGGACCCCATGATTGCCCCCTAACATCCCTTCTGTTGAAGAAGGGGTGCCAAAGGGTTATCTTCCATTATGGATATTTTCCCAGCCAAGCAAAGCACCTGATGCAGGGCAGAGAAAAGCTGGGCATGGGGACAGTGTACAACAAGTAAGCAAAAAGCAGAGAGGAAGGACAGATGCAGCCAATGCTGCAATGGAGTATGAACTCCCTATCTAGCCTGTCTTCACTCAAATTACAAAGGAAAGTTCTGAAGGAAAGAAAGAAGAAAACCAAAACCTTTAACCCCCAGGTTCTCTGGAGCTGGGGCATTCTAGATCTCTCCTATCACAAGGGCACTGTCACAGGTTGGCTGAGAGGTTAATCTGCTCACAGGATAAAGCCAGGTGGGATCAGACTTCTCTATGACCTAGCAGCAATGCCTCAGACTCATTTGGTGATCTAGTGATGTATAGGTAATTAGTGATCCCAGCTAAAGGAGATCAGGGAGAACACTATTCAAATAGAGCTGGGAACACATTCAGAGGAAAGAGACCCCAGAGAGAACCAAGGGGTGTTCCTTTCTCTGGAAAGAACCTGGGGAAAACAGGCTAAAAAGATTCCAAGGGAGCAGGTTAGGCACCTGTTGGGGAAACCCTGAGTTAGGGCTGGTAAGGGATCAGGAGACCCAGGGGAAACTGCCATAGTTCCTGGGGAAGGGGAAACCCTGCTGGAGAAGCAGCAGTAGGAGGGACCAGGGATACAGGCAAAGCAGAGCATTTCGGGGGAGACTGAGAAGAACTGAAGAATGGTTGTTTTATATGTTTAGTTTGGAGCTTTCTGTTACCACATAAGGGAACTGAACTTTAGGTAGACTTGGCCATAAGGCCTGACCACAGAAGACCCAGACAAAGACAAGACAAGCTCAGTCAGGCCACAAGTAAAATACTTGTCTAATAGGTCTATTTCAGGAGTAGGCAACCTATGGCACGCGTGCCGAAGGTGGCACATGAGCTGATTTTCGGTGTCACTCACACTGTCCGGGTCCTGGTCACCAGTCTGGGGGGCTCTGCATTTTAAATTTAATTTCAAATGAAGCTTCTTAAACATTTTAAAAACCTTATTTACTTTACATACAACAATAGTTTAGTTATATATTATAGACTTATAGAAAGAGACCTTCTAAAAAGGTTAAAATGTATTACTGGCACGCGAAACCTTAAATTAGAGTGAATAAATGAAGACTCGCCACACCACTTCTGAAAGGTTGCTGACCCCTGGTCTATTTAGTTATTTCTGTTGAACACTGGTTTCATTGTATCTATTGACCCAGCTTATTGTTTGCATGAGCTCAGAGTGTTCAACCAAATTCATAAAGGTCACTTTAGAGAAAGTTCTGTTTCTCATATATTCCAACTCAAAAATAGGCCCATAATCATTTTACAGAGGGTGATCCAGTGTAATCAGCCAAAAGCACGTAGGTTCCATTTTCAAAGGTGACTTAGGGCTAGATCCACAAATGAGACTTGGGCACAGCATTACAATGCCTCACTTTTAGGTACCCGATGGCCTAGTGGAATCCTCTGCCCCAGGGTAGATGCCCAGGCTCCCTATACATTGCATGGGGAGACTTAGACACCTAAGAATGGAATTCACAAAAGCCAAACAACTAAGTGGGGAGCTGCCTAAGTTAACCATAAGAAATGCTAAGGAGAGTGTAAATCAGAAGTAAGGCTGCTGAAGTCTGTGGAGTTAAGCAAATGAAAAGCTAGAGTAAATGAGAGGAAAACTGGACCAAATGAGACCTGCCTACAACTCTCACCCTTCTGACTTTAACTCGAGGAGCAGTGTTATTGTTTGATTTCACTCTAGCGGTAAGTTGGTCTTCTGTGTCCAATCTAATGTTGCTGTGAAAAGAATTATTTTTACCAAGCTCTCTGTTTAGAAGAATGAGGATTGCATAATTCTAGCTGGGTCTCCTTAAACAATTTAATGCTAGACTGTTACTTGCCCGCAGTCTGTCTCCACTGTCCTGTGCAATACTATACAAACAGAAAAGAATAATGGGCCTGAATAAATGTTAATGTGTATTATCAAATTACAAAGAGAAACTAAGCTCTAGAGTTGGACTTCTCCCAGGTTAAGATATAGAGACACCCAGAAATCAATTTATGTGTTTGTTTATTTAGGTCAGTAAGCTGTTTAATATTCATATCTCATATTCAAAGGGTCAAATCCTTCCTTGGCCAGCCCTGAAAGGAGAAGAGCTAAGTGTCATTGAGTATTGTACTCCAAAAACCCTGCTGTCTTGGAGAGGTCCAGGCCAGAAGTGTGCTTGATGGGGTAAGTACGGCTGATCTGTGCCATAGATGTCAGGTTATGACTTAGCCAGCTGGAGGATGTCCATTTTTCCAAATTGGCAGCACAATTAAGGTAATGCAGCAGTAGGAGACAAGCGGGTGAATACACAGCCCTGATGTTCCAGCAAAGCACTTAAGCACATGCTTAACTTTTAATGTGCACTCAGGTCCCAATCCAAATCCCATTGAATTTGATGGGACTCTTTCCATTGATTTCAATCAGCTTTGGATCAGGCCTTTCATTCCCATTGGCTTCAATGGAACTTAAGCACATGCTTATGTGCTTTGCTGAATAGGGATGGGGTTAAGCACATGCCCAAAGCTAAGCACATGTTTAAGTGCTTTTTTTTTTTAATTGGGCCTGATACTGCACCCATAGAAGTGACTCTCATTGATTTCAGTTGGGATTATAGAGGCCTTGTAACAAGAATCCTGGCCTTGTGCTCCATGGAGGCTTGTGGAAACCGCCAGTTAGCACACCCATTCAGCAGAGCCCAGGACATGGCTGTGACCCAAGAACCCTTTAATGCCAACTGGCAAGAGGGTTACAGGAATATCCTGATTTTGGTATGTGCATTCTGGTTCACCAAAGAATGTCATGTGAGGTCTTAAATGAAAGCTGAGGTTATAGTGATCATCAATATGACTGTGAAATGTACATACAGATACTCTGTAAGCAGTTATGTATGTATCCTGAAACAATGTTCTTACAGTCTGTGTCAAGGCATTACACACTAGCAAAGGTGAAGAACAAGTTTTCCTCCACACAGGAGGTAAGAAGTCTATATTTCATTGTCAGGATGTAAACTAAACATTGTAAGCTAACATAATGGAGGCCTATTTACATACGAAGCCGAAGTCAACAGGAAAGCTGAACACAGGAAAAACAAGCCAGGGATGGTTATCCTGTCTCTGAGGACAGAAAATGAACTTTGTGGGTATATGTAAGGAGAGAGAGAAGATACCCCCTCATCCTGCATATTGGAAGTAAATGGGTAGTATTTGCATTCCTGAAAATGGGATCTCAGCCAACTTTGTTGAAAAACTGCAAAAATTTTGATTGATTTTGTTTTATATGTAACCTTTTGTTTCCAATATCCTTACTCACTATCATTTGAATTTTTGATAATAAACTTATTCTTCTTTTCACTATAAATATATTTAAGTGCTTTGACGTTAAGTAAAGTGCAAGTTCTGAGTTAAGTCTTCCAAGTGTATACTTTTCTTTTGGGGGCAGCAGACCTGGTATTTCTGTGCATATCCAGTGCCAGGGGCTGGATATCACAGGGGAGAGCTTCAAAGGGACTTGGACTGGGCTACACCTATTGTTAGCCTGCAAGGCAAAGTAAGACCTGGCATAGCCCAGAAAAGAGTATGTAAGTGGCTAGAAGGCTGGTTATATTAGGAAGCTGACACCCAATGAAGCAAACACTGGGAAAACACTGACATTTCTTGCTAAATTATTCTCTTGCTTTGTGTTGCTCAACACAAAAACATTTCTGATCCTACACGATCTGAGTTCCAAAAAACTGAAGAAAAAAATAGAACATTGACATAATGGCATAAAATCTTTTATGCTACTAAGACCTCCCAAACAAATTTAAAACACATGTATTTTGTTTTAAAGAAATCTTTTAAAATTTGGAAATTGTTCAGCTCATCTCTTAATTTTTGCCAAACAGAAAAAAAAGCCAAATATAGAGCTTTGATGAATGTACAGGTGATGTCATTTCAAAAGTCCAGGGACAATTAAAGGGGGAAAACAAAATCTATGATTTCACCACTGAATGAGAACAGTCTGCTGTTTGTTCAGACTTGGTGCCTAAAGACAATACCAATCTTCCCAATAGAAAATAGGATAATTTTATTTATTTCAACAAAAGAACCGTTTATACCTAAACAAAGCTGTAACATTTTTTCCCTTTCATATTGACTGTGAAATATGCAAATATCCTTGTAGTAACTCCCAAAACCATCCTCCCTAAATCATTGCAACATTTTGCTTTTACATCAGTCTTCTGAACTGCCTCACTAATATGCTACCCTGTTCACATATACGGAATACAATTCCCACATATGGAAGGAGAGCAGACTGCCACATTTGGGCATCTGCTGCTAAGCAGATCTGAGAGCAGAATTTTATTCCAGTAGGATAAATTAAAAATTAAAAGGCAATGGGCAAAACAACAATACTATCTCTTTCTGTTGCCCCTGGTGATCATGAATTTGAGTTTTACGCTGTTAGGATGGCCAGCAGAGAAGTTTATATATACATCAGACTTATTCTTCTCCGTGTTCCTAAATGCCTGTTGGTTTTAAGAATAGTTATGTGCCATAGATGTGCTTTGCTATGGTATAGTGAAATATCTGGAGCATTTGCTGTACTGTTACCCAAGTGTGGAGTAGTTACCAGGCCTCATGTTGCGCTCTTCACTCAAGCAAAACTTCCACCCAAGAATGTGGGTGACCTCTCTAGGCAGCCTGTTGTCTAATAATGGCACAAAGTTAGAATTGCTCTGCCCCTTGTTGCCTTTGCTGGACCAACAGAGTGCTGTCCCCAGCTTCAAGATCTGTAAGTGTACCCACACAAGCAAATGTCTAGAACTCTGAAAATGAAGGCATGTATACTCAGAGGTGGGGTAAATAGAACCAGTGTCAATGTAAGTTGGGTAAGTTTCATTTACTACTGTAAACTGCATTTATTAATTGATTTATTGAAGTCCCCCCACTGATTTAAAATGTTTCTGACATTTTAATTAATCTCTGATATCATGTTTTTTTTAATTAAGTCTGTTAACTGTAATCCAAAAGTGTATTGGTTGTATATTGTTTATACTTGGTACTTTTGAGTTAGACCCATTGCATAGATTAGCTCAGGTTTATTCCTGGAGGCTCCCAAGGTATGCCAGTGAGTGTGTACAGGGCCCAGCCAGGCGGAGGCACCACCAAGATTAATTTCCTTTATAAGTAAAAGGACTGTACAGAGGAGTGGATAGAGGACATTCAGGATCTCCTTTACTGTTGAAAACATCAGGACACTGAGCACACCATTGAGTGTTGCCTGCTCTTGAGTAACCCAGGAAGGAAAGGGAGGTTACAGTTGTTACAGTTCTCTGTGTATTTAGCTATTGGCGTTCCAGCTGACATTTCCTAAATTTGTGAGTTTAGGTTCTAGGTGAAGGGAGCTGGGTGTTTGGCTCAACATTGAGATTCTTGACCTTTTGGACATGTTGGAATGTGTATCTGTTCATGCAGGCTTTTATGAAGGGAGAAATTTTAAAGAGAATTAGTTTTTCCTATTTTTTCTGTGGTTAAGGAGAAATGGGAAGAAAATTATTGTTGTATTATGGTTGCAATTCTGCCAATTTAGATGTATTTTTGTTTGTTTAATACTAACTTGTGTGTGTGCCTAGCAATTTTTGCATTGGCATATTATATAATTTAAAGAAAAAGGAAATAAGCAATTTAATATTTCCTCATGCCCTGCACTGAAGCATCTGGGATCCTATTTGAAAAATTAAGCACCACAAATTGCATAAAGCATTATATAATCCATGGCTTCCAGGACCTACTACTCTCGTCTCCAGAAATGTTAGCAACCGTTTTGTCAGGGATAACAACAACTGAGAAACACAGTTTAGTGGTGGTGACAGAACAGGTCATGCTGGTGGGGGAGTGGCACTATATGTGAAAGAAAGCATAGAATCAAATGAAGTAAAAATCTTAAATGAACCAAATTGTACCATAGAATCTCTATGGTTAGTAATTCCATGCTCTAATAATAAGAATATAGCAGTTGGGGATATATTACCAACGAGGCTGACCAGGATGGTGATAGTGACTGTGAAATGCTCAATGAGATTAGAGAGGCTATAAAAATAAAAATAAAAAACTCAATAATAATGGGGGATTTCAACTATCTCCACATTGACTGGGTCCATGTCACCTCAGGACAGGATGCAGAGATGAAGTTTCTTGACACCTTAAATGACTGCTTCTTGGAGCAGCTAGTCCTGGAACCCACAAGATGAGAGGCAATTCTTGATTTAGTCCTAAAAGGAGTACAGGATCTGGTCCAAGAAGTGAGTATAGCTGGACCGCTTGGTAATAGTGATCATAATATAATTAAATTTAACATCCCTGTGGTGAGGAAAACACCACAAACAGCAACCCAACACTGTAGCATTTAATTTCAAAAAGGGGGACTACACAAAAATGAGGAAGTAAGTTAAACAGAAATTAAAAGGTACAGCGCCAAAAGAGAAATCTCTGCAAGCTGCCTGGAAACTTTTTAAAGACACCATAATAGAAGTTCAACTTAAATGTATACCCCAAATTTAAAAACAAAGTAAGAGAACCAAAAAAAGTGCCACAGTGGCTAACTAACAAAGTAAAAGAAGCAGTGACAGACAAAAAGGCATCCTTTAAAAAGTGGAAGTTAAATCCTAGTGAGGAAAATAGAAAGGAGCATAAATTCTGTGCAAATGAAGTGTAAAAATATAATTAGGAAGGCCAAAAAAAGAATTTGAAGAACAGCTAGCCAAAGACTCAGAAAGTAATAGCAAATTGTTTTAAGTACATCAGAAGCAGCAAGCCCACTACACAACCAGTGAGGCCACTGGATGATAAAAATGTTAAAGGATCACTCAAGGATGATAAGGTCATTGCAGAGAAACTAAATGAATTCTTTGCATCCGTCTTTATGGCTGAGGATGTGAGGGAGATTCCCAAACATGAGCCATTCTTTTTAGGTGACAGCTGAGAAACTGTCCCAGATTGAGATGTCATTATAGGAGGTTTTTGGAACAAATTGATAAATTAAACAGTAATAAGTCACCAGGACCAGATGATATTCACCCAAGAGTTCTGAAAGAACTCAAATGTGAAATTGCAGAACTACTAACTGTAGACTGTAACCTATCATTTAAATCAGCTTCTGTACCAAATGAGTGGAGGATCACTTATGTAATGCCAATTTTTTTAAATGGTTCCAGAGGTGATCCTGGCAATTACAGGCCTGTAAGCCTGACTTCAGTACCAGGGAAACTGATTGAAACTATAGTAAAGAACAAAATTGTCGGACACGTAGATGAATATAATTTGTTGGGAAAAAGTCAACATGTTTTTTGTAAAGAGAAATCATGCCTCACCAATCTACTAGAATTCTTTGAGGGAGTCAACAAGCATGTGGACAAGGGGTATCCACTGGATATATAGTGTACTTAGATTTTCAGAAAGCCTTTGACAAGGTTGCGCACAAAAGGCTCTTAAGCAAAATAAGCTGTCATGGGATAAGAGAGAAGGTCCTTTCATGGACTGGTAGCTGGTTAAAACATAAGAAACAAAGGGAAGGAATAAATGGTCAGTTTTCAGAGTGGAGAGAGGTAAGTAGTGTGTCCCCCAGGGACTATTCAACATATTCATAAATGATCTGGAAAAAGGGGTAAACAGTGAGATGGCAAAATTTGCAGATTATACAAAACCACTCAAGATAGTTAAGTCCCAAGCTGATTGCGAAGAGCTACAAAAGGATCTCACAAAACTGGGTGACTGAGCAACAAAATGGCAGATGAAATTCAATGTTGATAAATGCAAAGTAATTCACATTGGAAAACATAATCCTAACTATACATATAAAATGATTGGGTCTAAATTAGCTGTTACTG
The DNA here is from genome assembly GCF_027887155.1 of Malaclemys terrapin pileata. Lineage (NCBI taxonomy): Eukaryota > Metazoa > Chordata > Testudines > Emydidae > Malaclemys > Malaclemys terrapin. The sequence continues at coordinate 104,159,674 of NC_071510.1, forward strand.
CTCAAGAAAGATCTTGGAGTCATTGCAGATAGTTCTCTGAAAATATCCATTCAATGTGCAGCAGCAGTCAAAAAAGCGAACAGAATGTTGGGAATCATTAAGAAAAGGATAGAGAGTAAGACAGAAAATATCATCTAACCGCTATATAAATCCCCAGTACACCCACATCTTGAATACTGCATGCAGATGTGGTATCCCCATCTCAAAAAAAGATATATTGGAATTGGAAAGGGTTCAGAAAAGGGCAACAAAAATGATTAGGCATATGGAACGGCTTCCATATGAGGAGAGATTCATAAGACTTGGACTTTTCATCTTGGAAAAGAGACAACTAAGGGGGATATAATAGAGGTCTACAAAATCATGACTCGTGTGGAGAATGTAAATAAGGAAGTGTTATAACACACAAACTAGGGGTCACAAAATAAAATTAATAGGCAACAGGTTTAAAACAAACAAAAGAAAGTATTTTTCCACACAACACACAGTCAACCTGTGGAACTCCTTGCCAGAGGATGTTGTGAAGCCCAAGACTATAACAGGGTTCAAAAAAGAACTAGATAAGGTCATGGAGGATAGGTCCATCAATGGCTATTAGCCAGGATGGGCAGGAATGGTGTCCCTAGCCCCAGTTTGCCAGAAGCTGGGAATGGGCAACAGGGAATGAATCACTTGATTACCTGTTCTGTTCATTCCCTCTGGGGCACCTGGTATTAGCCACTGTTGGAAGACAGGATACTGGGCTAGATGGACCTTTGGTCTGACCGAGTATGGCCATTCTTATGTTCTTATAATAGTGGGGGGACCCTAAATAAACAAGTCTAACATTGTGCTCTAGACACAGGCTCTGGCAGACTGTCAAGGGGAATACATTTCATAGTCAGAGACCCTTAAGTGAGACATCCCTGCTGCCAGACTGGAAGAGTTCCGCCCCAGGAAACAGCACAAGCCACTCCACTGATCTTAACTGAGGAAATCTGCTAGAAGCCTGTGCTAAATATAGATATGCTGAACAACAGCCTAGCTTATTCAGAGGGAGGCAGCTGTAATCTGAACCAAAAAGAGCTTCCAGTTGGATGTCTAGTAGCTCTAAGTAGAGCACACTACAGTCAGTCTAGCAGGAAGATGACAAAGGTATGGATGATGATTGTGAGGTCTGAATTAGAGAGGAATTATCACAGCATCCATGTGAGCCATAGTTGATGAAAGACTCTGTGGGGAAACACTACTATTGGAATCCAGGAGTAGTGATGGATACAATAGTACACATTGGTAAATAATTTATTTTACAAATTTAGCCCCTTTTCCTAATCACAGAAAAGCAGCACTGGAAGTGTCCTCAAAAAGTCATCTAGTCCAGCTCCCCTGTACTGAGGCAGGATCAAGTAAACTTAGACCATTCCTGATAGGAGTTTCTGCAGCCTGTTCTTGAAAACCTCCAATGATGGGGATTCCACAACCTCCCTTGGAAGCCTAGTCTAGTGCTTAACTATCCTTAAAGTTAGATATTAGGGGAAATGTTCTGACTTAACTCTCCCTTGCTGCAGATTAAGCCCATTACTATTTGTCCTACCTTCACTGGCTATGGAGCACAATTGATCATCATCCTCTTTATAACATATCTGAAGACTTATCAGGTGTCCCCCCGCACTCTCCCCAGTCTTATTTTCTTTTCTCAGATTTTTTAATCTTTCCTCATAGGTCAGGGTTTCTAAACCATTTATCATTTTTTTCTCTTCTCTGGACTCTCCAATTTGTCCACATCTTTCTTAAAGTATGGTGCTCCAGCTGGAGGCCTCACTAGTGCCAAATAGAGTGGGACAATTGCCTCCCATGTCTTATCTCTGAAACTCCTGTTAATACAACCCAGAATGATATTAGCCTTTTTTGCAACTGCATCACATGGTTGACTCATATTCAATTTGTATCCACTGTAAGCCCCAGATCCTTTTTGAGCCAGTTATTCCCCATTTTGTAGTCGTGCATTTGATTTCTCCTTCCTAAATTAAGTGTTTTGTACTTATCTTTACTGAATTTCATCTTGTTGAATTCAGCCCAGTTCTCCAATTTGTCAGGGTTGCTTTGAATTCTAATCCTGTCCTCCAATGTGCTTGCAGCCCCTTCCAGCTTGGAGTCATCTGCAAATTTGATGAGCATACTCCACTCCATTATCTAACTCATTAATGAAAATACCAGACTCAGGAGTGACCCCTGTAGGATCCCACTACATATGCCCTTCTAGTTTGACAGTGAACCATTGATAACTATTCTTTGAGTACAGTCTTTCAACGAGTCATGCACCCTCCTAACAGGAATTTCATCCACACCATATTTCCCTAGTTTGCCTACAAGAATGTCATGTGGGATTATGCCAAAAGCCTTACTAAAATCAAGATATCTCATATCTACTACTATCCAGTATCTTTCCAGGTATTGAACTTAGGCTGACTGGTTTTTAATTCCCTGGGTCCTCTTTAAAGATAAGTACTATGTTTGCCCTTCTTCAGTCATCTGGGATCTCACCCATCCTCCATGAGTTCTCAAAGATAATTGTTAATGGTTCTGATGCTGCTTCAGCTATTTCCTTAAGTACCATAGGATGAATTTCATCAGGCCCTGACAACTTGAATACATTTAATTTATCTAAATATTCTAGAACCTGTTATTTCCCTGTTTTGGTTTGTGTTCCTTCCCCCTTGTTTATATTAATTGTGTTAAACATCTGGTTACCATTAACCTTTTTAGTGAAGACTGATGCAAAATGGGCATTAAACACCTCAGTTTTCTAAATGCCATCAGTTATTAGCTCTCCTTTCCTGCTAAATAGAGAGCCTACACTTTCCTTCATCTTTCTCATAATGGATTTAAAGAACCTCTTATTGGTTTTATGTCCTTTGCTAGTTGTAACTTATTTTGTGCCTTAGCCTTTCTGATTTTGTCACTACATTCTTGTGCTATTTTTTTTTTGTATTGCTCCATATCAATTTGTCCATGTTTCCACTTTTTATGGGATTCTTTTTTGATTTTCAGGTCATTAAAGAGCTCTAGATGGAGCTATGTTGGCCTCTTAATATTCTTCCTGTCTTTCCTTTGTATCAGGATAATTTTCAGTTGTGCCTTAATATTCTCTCTGAGAAACTGCCTGATCTCCTGAACTCCATTTTCCCTTAGGTAAGGTTCCATGGGAAAAAAATCTACCAGTTCTCTGAGTTTGTAAATGTCTGGGTTTTTTAAAGTAAAATGTTTATCAATTATCAATTCATAAATGAAATTCAATTTGCATGCATTTGCATATTACTCTGTGAATGGTTTATGAATCATAGGAATTCTTCATTAATTATTTTAAATTATTATGCATTGAGAACTCACTATGCCTAATTTACAAGTTTTGCTGTGTGATTGGTCACCTGAGTATCATGGTGGTGTTTCTGCTCCCTGACTGGATGAACCCCAACCCCACAGAATCTTGGAAAATGGCCACACAGATGCTTCCTATATGAATACTCATGCAAACACATTCATATAAGTATTCACCACATGTTCCATGTCCAGGAACACTCATGCAAACACACAAATGCTTATGGGGGGCGGGAATGAAGGGGATGCTAATGTCACCAGAATAAATTCTATGGCTTTTATTCAAACATTTGTTAATACTTTTTTTTGGTAGTATTTTTCCAGCTTTGTCCAAGAGCATCACCATTTTACTGAAAAAGCCTGTATGCACCCCCTCAGAGGATGCCAGCGCTCCCCTTTCTCCATACATATAAATGATCCTGCCTGCTCATATTCTTTGCGTCTTATTCAGGCTGTGTCATGGCCAGTTCATTTCCATCCAGTTCCTTGGTTTAGGATCTGATCCAACTACCATTAAAAGCAATGGGATTCTTTCCATTGATTTTATGGTAGATCGTTTATACCCTGAAGGCTTGTCTATATGATAAGTTAGTGTGTGGCAAACTGGAGTGTAAATATCCAGTAAGCTGTGCACCAATTGTCTTTCTGGATCTGGCTGCTGCGCACAAAAAGTTCTCCTAGTGCTCTTTGACCTACTGCTGTTTGAGAGGAACATTATAGCTAAGAGGCTGCAATGCAGTATTGTTCTTATACTGCTTCTGAACTGCATCTATAGGACTTTACTCTCTAGTATTTTCAACATTATAAATACATTTTGCTTGAAACTCCAGGGTATGGTACTGTGCCTATAATGCTAACTGATAAAATCTGAATGTGAAAATAAACATGTGCACAAAAAATATCCTTCAGTTCATATACTCATTCAAAAAATTCCTCCTGTAAGGCTGTTTCACAAAGAATGAATGTGTTATAGCTGAATTGACAGAATGGAAAACTGCTATCCCTACTTACCTACAACTAGCTGTTGCAAACTCTGGGTAAATATAAAGTTGTGCTGTCATCACATAAAAATAAAGCACAGAGATCACGAGCAAACTGTTACTTATTGTGGGGGAAAAGATAAAGGAAAGCCCCTACCTCGGTAGAATTATTATGTTGCACCATTTCTTTGTCTCTGAGGCCAAGAAAAAATACTTGCCTGGTTTGTTACTTTTTGTGTATTTTTCTTCTTCATCTCCTTTAAGATTCTGGGTATTAAGGACAAACTCGTAAGTATTTACAAGTGGGATCACAATAAGCACCAGAAGAGATAAAAGAAGTGTTTTGGTACCAATACAATTTATTTCATGTACCCTGATTGTATAATTCAATTTTAGATTTGAGAGAAGATATATAAATGGTGAAATGTGATCCAGTTTTACAAAGTCCAAATACAGCCTTTCACTTCAGTATACTATATTTTGGTTAAGTTAAATTTCATAAATACACTAGCACCTAAAGATGCTTAGTAATTTCCTCATTACAATGTTCAAAGTTTCATAAATAAATAAAAATTTTCAGGACAAAATTTTACTTTTGGCCCTTTGGAGCTTTTACTACTGAGCATCACTATTTGACTATTTGTAACACATACTTGCCCACACACAAACACATGTAAAACGTGTATTAACTATTAAGAAAGAAATACTCCTTTTGTTGTTTCTTAATGGTTTATCGGTACCGTGATAATAATGAAAACCATAAGAAAAAGTTGCATCGCATTTGAAGATAATTAGACTGTGGTTTATTTCTGGATAAATCACATTTGTAATTTATTGAAAAACAATGTGGTTTATAAACAAGAATTACTCACATTACATGACACTGTGAAAATACCGTCTATAGTAACACTAGAACACAGGCATAAAGACCAGTATTGGAAGAGTGTTTGCTCTTTAAAAAAGTTTAAAGTTGAAGTTATATCTGCATTAAATAGAAATTGAAAGACAATTTAAAAAAGGGAACATTTATCCTCCATAACACACTTAATGTAATATCAATATTGGATACAGTTAAAATGCAATGTTCCTTAATTAATAAGCAGAGAAGATGTTTACAAATTATAAACTGTTTTTCAGAGGACAATAAAAGTACACAGGATGCTAATGAAATCTTAATGGGTAGAGCGCCCAGCTCAGCATGGCAAGTAAAAACAGCTATAGTCTTCTCTTTCCATGGAGAAAGGGGAATTTACACAGAAAACTCTGAGGACATAGACTGTGTTGCATCATCCTCCTGTTGCAGGGTAGATGGAAGCAAAGCAAAGACAGGAGCCATAGCATGTTAAACATGGAAGTCTTACAACTAGATCTTCAAGCTTCATTTTATAGTAAAAATTAATTAATTTAAATATTTTAATCTAGTTACTTCATTGCCTTTTCTCGAGGATAAACAATCCCAATTGCATCAAAAATTCTTCCATTCTAGAAATTTGATTTTTTCAGTCCGTCTATATGCTACTAGCTGAGCTATTCAAGCCAAGTGAAACCATGTGTGGAACCAGAAATAGACCCAGGTTTATCTGAAGGATTATTACTGAGGGAGCATGGCTAAAGGCATTTCTGGAATGGTGTCGTGATGATGTTAAACTATGGATCCAGATGGAATAGAATTCTTTACCATATATTAATGAGACTGTGGCCCTGATCCAACACCCATTAAAATCAATAGGAGCCAATATAATTACCGTAACAAATTTATTAAATTAAATCAAAATTGAAAGGAAATACTAAAGGCTAAAGCAATCCTAACAAAAATGTATACTCATTAGTAGGCAAAATATTAACAAAAAAAAACTTTCTAATTTTTCATCATGGACTCTAATCAGCTATATTGTCTAATGGATGGAACACAGTGTTAATATTTTGGGACTTCCTGGTTTCTATCTCTGCCATAGACTTTTTTATGGCTGTGGGCAAATAGTTTAGACTAAAATTGTCAAACTTTGTTGTATAAAGTTATGCTCCCAAATAAAAATTTAGGCACCTTAAATGGATAATCTGATTTTCAAGAATGCTAATCACTCGTACCTTTCTAGTGACTTTGAGAGAAATCACTCAGGTCCCTGACCTCTCAGAAGTCAATGGGAGTTCAGGGCACTCATCATCTTGTGGAAACATATCTAAAAGAAAAACAATCTTCTCAAAGAAATACTCAGCACCTTTCATAGATTCATAGATTCTAGGACTGGAAGGGACCTCGAGAGGTCATCGAGTCCAGTCCCCTGCACTCAAGGCAGGACCAAATACTGTCTAGACCATCCCTGATAGACATTTATCTAACCTACTCTTAAATATCTCCAGAGATGGAGATTCCACAACCTCCCTAGGCAATTTATTCCAGTGTTTAACCACCCTGACAGTTACGAACTTTTTCCTAATGTCCAACCTAAACCTCCCTAATAAGGAAAACCTAAATAATAATACGTTTAAGCCCACTGCTTCTTGTTCTATCCTTAGAGGCTAAGGTGAACAAGTTTTCTCTCTCCTCCTTATGACACCCTTTTAGATACCTGAAAACTGCTATCATGTCCCCTCTCAGTCTTCTCTTTTCCAAACTAAATAAACCCAATTCTTTCAGCCTTCCTTCATAGGTCATGTTCTCAAGACCTTTAATCATTCTTGTTGCTCTTCTCTGGACCCTCTCCAATTTCTCCACATCTTTCTTGAAATGCGGTGCCCAGAACGGGATACAATATTCCAGCTGAGGCCTAACCAGGGCAGAGTAGAGCGGAAGAATGACTTCTCGTGTCTTGCTCACAACACACCTGTTAATACATCCCAGAATCATGTTTGCTTTTTTTGCAACAGCATCACACTGTTGACTCATATTTAGCTTGTGGTCCACTATAACCCCTAGATCCCTTTCTGCCGTACTCCTTCCTAGACAGTCTCTTCCCATTCTGTATGTGTGAAACCGATTTTTCCTTCCTAAGTGGAGCTCTTTGCATTTGTCTTTGTTAAACTTCATCCTGTTTACCTCAGACCATTTCTCCAATTTGTCCAGATCATTTTGAATTATGACCTTGTCCTTCAAAGCAGTTGCAATCCCTCCCAGTTTGGTATCATCTGCAAACTTAATAAGCATACTTTCTATGCCAATATCTAAGTCGTTAGTGAAGATATTGAACAGATCCGGTCCCAAAACAGACCCCTGCGGAACCCCACTCGTTATGCCTTTCCAGCAGGATTGGGAACCATTAATAACAACTCTCTGAGTACGGTTATCCAGCCAGTTATGCACCCACCTTATAGTAGCCCCATCTAAATTGTATTTGCCTAGTTTATCGATACCTTGCAGGATTAGCTTCAGTATCATTTTCCCCATTTGCAAAAGGGGAATAATAATAATAACCACACTACAGATCTACCAAACTTCATAGGAATGTTGTGCAGTTTGTACAACACTTTAAAAATGTAAGTTGGGATTTTCAGAAGAGCTCAGCTTTGGACTAGCTCTGTTCCCCTTGACGTTAATAGTACATCTTCCATTGCTATATATTTTATTTTACTATAAAGATAACTTTTAGCAATTCTTCTCACACAGCTGCACGAAAGGTTTCCATGAGAAAAGAGCCCATTAGTAGCTTCAGAAATGTCTTACTAAGTTGCCAATTATTTGTCTCTGACAACTTCTTCAACTTGGAAATGTAGAAGTTGCATTAAACATGCCCATTAATCTTGGCTCTTCAACATGTGACTCAAAGGAGATACTCTGTCTTTGATTAGCTAGGAGTACATCTGCAAACTGAGTTTACAATACACCACATAATCTCAACTGCAGATCTCATTCTGTCATCTGGACCCTACAGTGTTAGTGTCAACAATAGAAGTAAACAATACAAGATACAGCTAACATAAACATTTCAGAAATCATAAGCTTAATCATTGTTCAGAAGTTGGACCAACCCATGACTAAACTCTTCAGCACTCTAGACCCCTGGCTTACCGACTTTGAAATACTTCCAGCACAAAGTGTGTCCAAAACCTGAACACTGAGATGAAAGAGAATTCATGAGGGATAACAATGATGTACGGTACATAGCAATAAATGGCTTTAGAGCTTGGTTAAACATGGAAGTGAAGTTGAGGTGCGCGTTGAACTGCAAACCTTGTTTATGGCAGGTGTCCTTTAGTGCTAAGATTGTTATTGCTGTTACTGGGCAAGATTAGCTTTGTTTTTTATTCATCCATTCCAGTTCATTTTTGTCCTTTGTGAGGAGTTGGAATGGCTGTGCAGCTGTCTCCATTATACTTGGATTTTCTAGGGAAGCTGGCAAAGGGTGTGTGAGTCCATTGTGAAAAAAATAGAGTGGGTGTTGTGTTGAAAAAAATGAATCATTGGAGGAGTGGTCAGTGTAAAACAATTTTCAAAAAATGCAGGCTAGAATGTGCCTGTAAAGCACAAGTGCTTGCTCATTTACATATGCAGAACATATAATTGAATGTTGAAGTGTGCATTTACTGGAGTAAGTACCATTTGCATTTTCAAATGAGGGTTTTCACAAACCAGTACAAATGTGGCTCAGTGTCAATAAATGTTGTTCAGTTTCAAGTACTAGAACTATGATTGCCTGTAAAACTTGTTTTTTTCCTTTTGGAATATATGGTCATTAAGCCAAAGACTTCTGAACCCCAGTGACACTTCAGGTCCAAGTTCTGTGACAAGGTTGTGTTTGAGCACAGTGTTTTCAAGTAAGACACAAAATCAACTCTAGCCAAGTATTTCAGTAGCCTTCTTCATCCGCCTGAGTGAGCACTGTTAGCAAAGATACCTTATCAGAGGTCATACATGATTTTCACAGACCTTGTCGAGCTCCCCCTTTTGGACACTCACCAGGCTGCTGTGTCTGGATCCATGTGCTCCTAAGCTCCCCTTGGTCACTGGGTAGTTCCAGTCACCATCTTTGGCTTCAGCCTCTTTAACACACTTCCTGGCACAGACTCTCTATCTGATGCCGCCTCCTTGGAAGTGCAGCCCCCCAGCCCAATTGCCCTGGGCCCTCTCAGGACCAGTGCTGACCCCCCCCCCTGCCCAAGACATACCCATAGCTGAAGCACACCCTTTTTCAGAGCTCCAACCCTTGTGGGCACTCTGCTTTACAGTGTTAGTGGCACTCACCAGACTTCTGTGAGGCGATCTAGCCACTGGACCCATGTGCTCTACGCCTCAGGAGCCTGAACAGAGTGCAGGCATTACTCCTGGTTTGGGTTCCCCAGGCACACTCTCAAGGTGCAGCTCCCTTGTCACATACCTCCTCCTGAGAGCCTAGACCAGTGTTTCTCAAACTGGGGTCGTCGCTTGTGTAGGGAAAGCCTCTGTCGGGCTGGGACGGTTTGTTTTCCTGCCCCATTCGCAGGTCTGGCCCATCGCAGCTCCCATTGGCCGTGGTTAGCCGCTGCAAGCCAATGGGGGCTGCTGGAAGCGGCGGCCAGTAAATCCCTTGGAACGCACCACTTCCAGCAGCTCCCAATGGCCTGGAGCAGCGAACTGCGGCCAGTGGGAGCCGCGATCGGCCGGACCTGCAGACGGGGCAGGTAAACAAACCGACCCGGCCCACCAGGGGCTTTCCCTACACAAGCGGCGACCCCAGTTTGAGAAACACTGGCCTAGACTTTAGTCCAATTGCCTAGCCTTTATTATCAGTGCTGACCACTCAGATTACCATAGCGTACACACACCCTCTCCCAGGACTCCAACCTTGGGGGTGTTCTTCATCTACAGATGAACTCTTCAGGGGCATATGGTTGGTGTTACACAACACACAGACAGACCGACTTTGCACAGGATTCTAACACCATTGTTCTTCACTTAATTACATGAGAAATATATATATCATACCCCCCTTCACAAGCATTTTCTTGCCTCAGATTTCTCACCACTCCAGAGCACTCTTTGGGTTGAAGTCAGAGTCCTTTGGAGCCATCCAGGGTTCATCTGCTGCAGCATGTCTTAACTTCTCAGTCATGGAGCCTCCATCTCTCCCTCTAAGTCAGCTTCTTCTCTGACAGTCACACAACTAAACTGAATCCTACTTGCTACAAAAGCAGACCCAACTCTTCTCTCCTCCTGCTCAAAGCTTCCTGTCTCTCTCTTCTGGTCCTGCAAGTTTATTTGTTCCACCACTAATACTTGGTTCCTTCATCCTGCTGCTGGTAGTTTTCCACTTTCCAAATGCCAACCATGTACCGGGAAGTAGGAGGGAACCAGCTCTCCTGGGCATCAATTAACCCATTGTCCCAAAATGCTTCTGCCTGAATACAAGACCACTGAGTTCTAATGCCCCTGCATTGTACATAGCCTGGGAGCAATATGACACAGTCCTTCCCAACCCACATTTGCATGGAGTCACTCAAATATGCAGCAATTTCATAAGAACAACTTAATAGCATAACTAGCCATCATAAGTTGTAAAAGGTAAATTCCCTATATCATCATAGTGTCCTTGCAGTGTTCCAGGTCTCTTCAGCTTAGCCACACTTCTCCAGTTGTAGGCTTCTCCTCCATATCATGGATTCCCTCTCTTACCTCTGCAATCAGCTTCCTTCAGCTTTGGCTGGTCCTGAAGTCAACAGGCTCCCTCTCACTCAGGAAACCTGTCCCTTTTGTTCTTCTCTGAGTCCCTCTGTGTTTTCAAAAAGCTATACCAATACCTCAGACTGTTTGTTCCTCTCTTTGGGGATTTTTCACTCTTTCTCCCGTCCCTGCAGATAAGCAGGGTCAAAAAGGATTATTTTAGGTTTCATTCATCCCACTATCCTAAGGTGCTGCAATTTGAATGGGTGCTATTCAGGTTAATAACTCTCCATTGTCCCTGGTCTGGAAGATATGTGACACCAGCCCCACGATAGCTGATTGCACATAGGCTGAGGCATTCATTGATACAGAAACTTCATTAAATCAACTAAATTCGTAAGTTGTACTTAAATATTTGCCCCAAGTCATCACAATGAAATCATAGGCACTTGAGACAATATGGTCTAATGTTCTTGATACTGGAACTTATTGGTAGTACCTAGTCTGTCAGATACTCAGTAAGAAACAAAAACTCTTTGCGGGGGGGAGGGAGAGAAACTCCATCTTTGAAGACAATAAGATAGTGATAAGCACCTCTTGCATTAGGAATGGAACAATGACCATCCACATTTCAAATATAAGTATTATTGCTAGTTGAATGTGGCCTCAGAGAAAGGAAATTTGTAACTGCTCACTGTGGGGAAAGAGGTAAAAGGGAAGAGGGCAGGAAAGGAGAAATAAAACAGACTGGTCACCAATTTCTTTAAATATGCCAGCAATTTTTGCCTGTACTAAACATGAGAATCTTTTTACCAACCATAAACATTCTAGAGCTCCTCGAGTTCTGTTTAGCTGCACTGGGCACAGGACCTGGATTGTGGAGGGAAAGGTGTGTGTCTAAGCTTCTTTTCCATTACCCTGGTCCTCAACCCATCAGAGGGCCAAACCTCTTAGAGCATCCATGAGATGCCAGCTAGAGTGGCATTAACTGTTTTGCCAGCCAGGGATCACACTGCGGAATCCCCAGCTGTTCTCTTAGTGCAACTATCCCTTTTGAGCTAGTGAAGCAACACAAAAGGGAGAAAGAATAAGGACAGGATCTGGCACTCTATGTATAAACAAATCCATCATTTTTAATTATTCTGTGCCCATTAAATGAATCATGAAATTATTTGTCACCATCCATGGTCACTATGAAGGGAGGCAGGGTTGTTAAACTGCTGGTGTCATGCAAAAAAGGACCAGAAAGTTTCTTCCACCAGTCCTTTCAACTGATACTTCTGTTGATCCTCTGTCATAATCTGCAGTTAAGAGATTGGCAACAGTAGTTATAAACATTTGCTATTTTAAGGAGCTACTTAGTGATCCATGTAATCAAGCAGATGCTATAAAGTGGACAATAAATGCTCTTTGTGGTGGTGAGGTTAGTGACATATGCACAGAGGCTCATTCAAGACACCAGAGTACTGTATTAGCATTAGCTGAAGCAGAACTGCTGTTTTATTCATAAATTATTACAAAATGGCTTAAAAGAAGAAAGTCATTTACACTGGATATAGTCAAGGTAAATGCAATGACATGCTATACAAGTGCTATAAATAACTGACTAATTTTGCCTTTGACCACATTTCACTCCAAAGCATATTGCAAAGTTTGCATGTTCTAACAGGCTAAGCAAGACAAAGGAGAAAGGATAAGTGCTTATCACACTTGACCTTGTCAATTGGCTTTAATATGTGATCTTGCTGGTTCAGAGAGAGAGAGAGAGAGAGCCAGAGCCAGAGAGAGAGCTTAAGACACATAAATTGCTTGTTAATCAAGTAAAGTAACTTCACTTTGACTCATATGCTTGATATAGGGTTGGAAGGGGAGCCCAAGGTTGTAATCATGGAACATGATTTTAACTTGCTCTACAGTATTACAAGGAACGGAAACCAGACTTGAGAATGTGATGAATATATACTCCTCAGAAAAGATTCCCCTTGGGCACTGTGCTGAGGGACAGGTGGCTTTTTATGTATTATATATTTATTAGGACTGTCGATTAATCACAGTTAACTCACGCAATTAACTCAACAAAATTAAATGCAATTTAAAAGATTAATTGCAGTTTTCATCACACTGTTAAACAATAGAATACCAATTGAAATGTATTTAATATTTTGGATGTTTTTCTACATTTTCATATATATTGTATTCTGTGTTGTAATTGAAATCAAAGTGTATATTATTTTTATTACAAATATTTGCACTGTAAAAATTATAGTATTTTTCAATTCATCTCATACGTGTACTGTAGTACAAGCTCTTTGTCTTGAAAGTACAATTTACAAATCTAGATTGTTTTTGTTACATAACTGCACTCAAAAACAAAACAATGTAAAACTTCAGCACCTACGAGTCCACTCAGTCCAACTTCTTGTTCAGCCAATCACTAAGACAAACAAGTTTGTTTACATTTACAGGAGATAATGCTGCCCTCTTCTTATTTACAATGTCAGCAGAAAGTGAGAACAGGCATTTGCATGGTACTTTTGTAGCTGGCATTGCAAGGTATTTATGTGCTAGATATGCTAAATAATCGTATGGCCCTTCGTACTTCAGCCATCATTCCAGAGAACATGCTTCCATGCTGATGATGCTCGTTAAAAAAATAATGAGTTAATTACATTGTTGACTGAACTCCTTGGGGGATAATTGTATGTCTCCTGCTCTGTTTTACCCACATTCTTCCATATATTTCATGTTATAGCAGTCTCGGATGATGACCCAGCACATGTTGTTCATTTTAAGAATACTTTCACTTGTAGATTTCACAAAACACAAAGAGGGAATCAATATGAGATTTCTAACCAACCCAAGGTTTAAGAATCTGAAGTGCCTTCCAAAATCAGAGAGACAGGGCGTGGAGCATGCTTTCAGAAGTCTTAAAGAAGCAAAACTCCAATGCAGAAACTACAGAACCCAAACCACCAAAAAAGAATATCAACCTTCTTCTGGTGGCATCTGACACAGATGATGAAAATGAACATGCATCAGCCCGCTCTGTTTTGGATTGTTTTTGAGCAGAACCCGGCATCAGCATGGGCACATGTCCACTGGAACGGTGGCTGAAGTATGAAGGGACATGAATCTTCCGCACATCTTGTGACGCCGGCTACAACAGTGCCATGAGAACACCTGTTCTCCCTTTCAGGTAACATTGTAAACAAGAAGTGGGCAGCATTATCTCCTGCAAATGTAAACAAACTTGTTTGTCTTAGTGATTGGCTGAATAAGAAGTAGGACTGAGTGGACTTGCAGGCTCTAAAATTTTACATTGTTTTATTTTTGAATGCAGGGGGTTTTTGTACATCATTCTACATTTGTAAGTTCAACTTTCATGATAAAGAGATTACACTACAGTACTCGTATTAGGTGAATTGAAAATACTATTTTTTTGTTTTTTTACAGTCCAAGTACTTGTAATAAAAAATAAATATAAAATGAGCACTGTACACTTTGAATTCTATGTTGTAATTGAAATCAATATATTTGAAAATGTAGAAAACATCCAAAAATATTTAAATAAATGGTATTCTATTATTAACAGTGCAATTAATTGTGCGATTAATCACAATTTATTTTTAATCGCTTGACAGCCCTAATATTTATATATATTATATATTATAATTCACTAAATAAAATCTCTAATCAACATCAGCTCATTGTCCAAGTTGATTCTGGAGCAAAATAAGTCAGCATGACTATACTAGCATGAAACCATAACCAAAAATGATAAAACCACAAATTAGCACATTTATCTGAAAGACAAAAGACAGCTGCAAAATTGACAATATATTGATGCATATTATTTCATACAGTTGAATGACTTAGTAATTTTTCCAGGGTGGATTGATTCCCAAGCTTTTGGTCCTACCTAATATGTGGAGGATGTTTTTAGCAATTTTTGAGACTATTGGAAGACTATTGTTTTCTTTGTTCTAGAGATAAAGAAAAAGTGAAAAATTTCTTTACATTTTATCAAGTACTTGAAGGTGCAATATGCACACACAAGAGAGAGTATGTACAATAAAGCATTAAGGGACAGATGTTGCACTTGATTCTTACCACTTTTACGCCAGTGTAATTCATTGATTTAGGTGGAATTGTGCTTAATTTATACAATGAAATACCGGTAGTAATCGTTTCATAGATTCCGAGGTCAGAAAGGACACTGTGATCATATAGTCTTGCGTCCTGTATAGCACAGGCCATAGAACTTCCCCAAAATAATTCCTAAGCAGAAAAACATCCAATCTTGATTTAAAAATTATCAGTGAAGGAGAATTCACCACAACCCTTGATAAATTGTTTCAAGTGGTTAATTACCCTCACTTAAAAAATTAAAGCCTTTGGCCAGGTTCAAGTTCCAGCCACTGGATCTTGTTATACCTTTCTCTGATAGATTGAAGAGCTCATTATTAAATATTTGTTCCTCATGTAGGTACTTAGACTGTAATCAAGTCACTCTTAACATCCTCTGTCTACGGCTATGTCTACACTACACAGCTTTTAGCAACACGGCTGTGTTGCTACAGCTGTTTTGCTAAAAGGCACGCGGTGTAACCACTGTTTGTCAGCTCTCCTGCTGACAAAAAACTTCCACCTGCAATGAGCAGCGTTAGCATTGGTGTCAGGAGACCGCTCCTGTCGACAAAGAGTTATTCACACTGGCGCTTGTCATCGGCAAAACTTTTGTCTTTCAGGGGCTTGGGGGGAGTGTTTTATTAACACCTCTGAAAGAACAAAAGTTTTGTTGTTCAGTTGTCAGTGCAGAAATAGCCTATGTTGAGCTACATAGGTAGAACTTCTTGAATCTATCACTATAAGGCATGTTTCCCAGTCTTTTAATCATTCTCATGGCTCTTCTCTGAACAGTCTCCAATTTATCAACATCTTTCTTGAATTGTGGGCACCAGAACTAGACCCAGTATTCCAGAAGCAATCACATCAGTGCTAAATACAGAGGTAAAAAAACCTCTACTCCTACTCAAGCTTCCCCTGTTCATGTATCCAAGGATCACGTTAGCTCTTTTGGCCACAGCATCACATTCGAAGCTCATGTTCAGCTGATTATCCACCAGCACCCCCAAATCTTTTTCAGAGTCACTGCTTCCCAGGATAGAGTCCTCCATCCTGTAAGTATGGCCTATATTCTTTGTTCCCAGGTGTATACATTTACATTTAGCCATATTAAAATGCATATTGTTTGCTAGTGCCCATTTTATTATTATTATTTACAGGTGCCTTCATTTCCCTTCTAAGCCAAATTGAATTTTAACCAGTTGTGGGATTGTGGGATTGTCCCTTTTTGTGCATCTAGTAAGGTGTTCTTAAATTATTCCCAATTACTATTCATATTTTTCTGATTAAATTCTTCCTCCCAGCTAATTTGGCTCATAATTATTTTCAGCTTTGTGAAATTGGCCCTATTAAAGCACCAAGTAGATAGATAGACAGATTAGATAAACTGGTCTGGACTTCATTTTGCTTGCAAACATTATAAATGTGAGCAAGTCATGATCACTTGTACCTAAGCTAACTTTTAGTTCTGAGATCAGTTCCTCTATCTATTAGGACAAGTCTAATACAAAATTCACAATGGCACCCAGTAAAATCAGAAGGCACTAAAGGGGATATAATTGAGATACGCCTATCATAGGGGAACAATACACAACTCATTTGAATACAAACATTATGCAAACATAATTAACTCTAGTGAAAGTTCTCAGCAAATTAGATATAAATCAGGGCTACAATCAGTTGGAGTTTGTTATTCTACATTGTATCATTTTGCATATCACAATGAAAAGATACAAATTATTAAGTTATGAACAGTTATGACATTTCCACTGTTACAGAAACCTTGACCAATCCATCAGCTGCCAGACAAACCTTGATATCAATGACGATGTTTTATTGCTTAGGAATTAGGTAATGCGTTGTGTTTCAAAGACTGTAGGCAGTGTGGTCTTACTATTAACAAGCAGAAATAGAATTTTCTTATAAAAACGTGAATTCCTTTCCATGTGTCCTCAGATAGAATATTAGCAGATTCCAAAAATGACAAGGCAACCTGTGAAAAAGAAGAATCTAGCAGCATATACTGGGTTACATCAGACTTTTGCTCTGTCATGAAGTGGCAAATAGTGGCAGAAGAGAAGATTAAATAACTGGTAATGGAGTTTAGTTTGGGACACAGTGATTTTGGATAATAGATGAAGATTAAATAAATTCTAACTTTACCGGAAGGTGAAGGGTAAAATATGGTCTCAGAAGAACATGCATTTATGGTATACATCTGAAATGAGGAGAGTAATGTTAGGAAACAAAAAATAATGTAGAAACAATGTAATGTCTCAAATGTTCTTCAAAGGAAATTTTCACAAACTACAAGATGCTGAGCGGATTCCATATTCTTCTAATGGTTAGTAATAAACAGCTGAATTTTAAAACAGGTCTGATTGGTTTCTGAGAATCACAAATTATTTTTATCACTTGCAAACACTGATTACTGTGTGAGTGATTTGAATCCCACTGATATCATTCTACATTTTGACATTAACTTAATTGAGAGCAGGATGAGGCTTGGAGTAATTGAAAAGATAATAATGTGCTCTACTTTCTTAATACTGACTCCATGTTGAATGGAACCAACATTTCAAATACAAAGTTATTGGTTCATTGACCTGTGTATACTTCAGCCAACTAAAGTCTACATTCCTGACTACAGCATTCTGATCTATTCTATTTTCTCTCTCTCATAACTGCCCGTTACCACTATGGACTATGTGCCACAATGGTCAGAGTCCCATTTCTTCTGTGAAAACCTTGACAAAAATCTTGAAAAAAAGCTTGTCTTGAAGGAGGTTTACTGTTATAATAGGACTTTGAGAGTGTTTATGCATCAGATCTATTGCTCATTGACATCAAGTCATTTGTTATTGTTGTGACACCCTATACTTTGCCAGAGTGCCCTGTAACGTCCATATCCCTCATTTATATATAATTGTGATCTTGCATATAAAGTATGCCATGTAAGGTATCGGGGAAAGGTTATGATCTGCTGAAAGACATTGTTCTATCTGAATATGCATATGAAATTATAAGAATTGTGTTGTATGGTTTGGGGAAGTGCCCAGATACTAGCTCTCCAGAGGCAATGAAAAGGGAAGAGGTAACCAATGCCCGGGTAGGTGCTGAATGGACATCACGAGCCATTGTCCAGCAGAGGAGTTACAATTCAATGACTCACTTACAGGTGACACACCGGGGTATTGCTTCACCTTGTGACTCAGCAATGCTCACCAGACAGCCTGGACTTGTATTCTCCAAGTGTAACACCGACAGACCCCGGTCAGCAGGATCAAATCTGGGATCGCTGAAGCTAAATGCATGAGCCTCTACTGCATGAGCTAAAAGCCACATGCCTGTTAGCTAAGGCCGTAGAACAGACTCATTAATCTCTCTCTAAGTAGTCTTGGTGCCACTAGATGGGACCAAGCACCATACCAAGGAGTCGTGTGGGTTACATAAGCACATGGGACTGAGGGTATAAAACAGAACACAGGGGCCTCATGCTTGGCCTTTTCTCCTGCCTCCACCTAGGCTGCAAGCAACAAGGACACTCAGAAGACTGAAGGCTCCAACAGCGGAGACTGGCCCAGGTTTCAAGGGTGAAACTTGTGTACTATGAACAGCAATATCCAGTGGGGTGAGAAAAACTGCTTAATCTAGATGTTACCCAGTCTAATAGGGTTGAGAGTTTAGACTGCGTGCTAACATGTTCTTTTCTTTTGGTAACTAACTCTGACTTTTTGCCTATCACTTATAATTACTTAAAATCTATCTTTTGTAGTCAATACATTTGTTTAACTGTTTATCTTTACCAGTGAGTTTGTCTGAAGTGTTTGGTAAGGGTGTTTGCTCGGGTTTACAAAGGCTGGTGTATATTCATTGATGAAGCGGTGAACCAATTAATAAATTTGCACTGCTCGTCTTGCACACAACTTCCTTTCATATCCATGAAAGGCAGGAAAAGGACTGCGTACAGATAACAGGATTTTAGGTAAAGAGACTATCACACATGTTTCTTATTGTCAATTCTGTTATCAAAGAATCTAAACCCTCTAGACAGTGGCTGATGTAGAAGTGGTTCTGAAAATTTCGGATTGTGTACGCTGCATCTTCAACAGTTCATAAGGCTAGACCATTTCCAGACACACTGATTATGTCAAGAAATTTCATTTGCAGTGAGAGTTGTGTGTCCTCTACTGTAATTCAACTCCTTTGTTGTGAATTTTTCTTGCATAGATCTGGACATAGAAGAGAAGCAGATGGCTGCACGGATAGTCTGTCACCATACCCACTTGTTTCACAAACAATGTTGAGTTCCTGCTCATGTCTGTTTTTGGAAAAATACTTGACAGTATTCAATACATTACAGTCCTACCTTGGCAGAGAAGATTCACAAAGTGACCTAATATTCTTAAGAAAAATTCCCAGAGAATTTAATGGGGATTAAATAATTAGGTGATGCAGAAATTAGGGTTCTATGGAATTTACTTGAAGTATCTATAGAGAATGATTTTCTTTTATAGGTTTCTATAGAGTTCACTGTACCCCAATTCATTGATGTCAAGCTGTATCTAAAAGGTGGCATTCAATACACAGTTGGAAGACTAATAACTCACTGATCATTAATATTCTTATGTGATATATGTATGGGGTGTGTACTAAGAGTTATGGATATATGCTAGAATTATGACTAAAATATGTTTAAGCCAGGCATGTCAGGAGGAGTTGAAAACATGTCTACCCTAGACAAAGCAATGTGTTTGCTTCTCTGACCAACCCTGTGATCAGGCAGAGACATTGAAGGTCCTTTTGCATATTAAGTTAACGAAATATGAAGCTAACAAGAAGGGCTGGAGACAGCTTCCAGCAGGGAACAGAAACTTTATGTGGGCTATAAAGACAGGAGGTCTGAGCCTCAAGTGATCAGCAATTGAATCAACTGAATATATACAATATTAACGTCTGATAAAAGTTTATTGAGTGAAGTGTCAATGAAAGCCTATTATACACTGGTGATTATTACCATCACAAAATGTATGTATTACCATTATATAAGGAATTATGGATATTCATTACTATTAGGCTTTTCAGTCTGTGGCCAAACAAAGGGAAAAAGAGGTCTCTTCCAAACAGGAGGGGATGTCATGGCTATTTACCTGTCCCCTATGTAAATTAAGCATGGTAGAATCAAAACAATAGAAGCCATATTTACCTACAAGGGCATGGGAAACCCACAGGAAGGGATGAACAGCATGAGGTTGCCCTGGCTCTTGAACCAAGATCATTGAACTCTGGAAGACACAAGCAAAGACAGAAGCCATCTTTGGCCTCCATCACGAGACAGACACAAGGGAATAGAACTTTTCCATGCTGAGAAAGATGGGTCCTTCAACCAACAGGGTGAAGGTTTAAGTCTCTGGAAACTGAATATAGGTGAGAAACCTGCTTAGGCAATGTTGTTTCACCTAGGGAGACAAGAGAAACTTGTGCTTCTGTGGATGGTCCTGACTAAGATTGGTACGAAGTCTTCCTTGAACAAAGAATGTCACTTATTAAGTCTTAGCCACAAGAAAACATATTTTGTTTTGTTTTACTTGTAATTCTTTCTATCTTCTTTCTTATACTTGCACTCACTTAATCCTACATATGTTTTATTAATAAATTAGTTTTAGTTTTACTTTAAATCAACTCAGTGTTTTTTCTGTAGGGCAGAGTGTATTTACCCCAGTTAAGTTAATGAGCTACAATGTGTTTTTAAAGGAGCAACAAACTTCATTATTTCTGTGAGTAGTCTGGGCTAGACACTTCAGGCTACAAGGTTTGGGGGAAATTCAGAACTGGGCATGTGTTGGGATCACCTTGCTGATTGTAACCAAGGCTGGTGGAAGCCAGAGTGGGGCTGTAGACAGGAAAGTGAGGTCAGAGCTGCTGAACCAAGGCTGACTAGCTCATAGACAGAGTGTGACTTGCATGCTTTGAGGCTGGCTGGGAGCTTTCCAGACTAGGAGCTACAGCAGCAAAACACTGTAAGACCCCCAGAATTTCAGAGCAATTGGTGACACAACCCCTTTCTGGTCTGAATTGCACCGCGAAGTGAGACAGGAGTCCCAAAACTGAGGAGCCCTCACAGATAACACCCTACCAACGTTTCTCTTTCCCTTATACTAAAGAGACTCCAGCATGACCATCTCTGCTGATTGTACCTGTGACAATATGTCCTGGGGACAGAGACACAATCTCTCAAGTACCAAGGTCCCAAACTATTACATCCTATGGGACAGTTCAAAAACTCTACAGAAAGGTTATCATTTGCCATTAGATTCTAAAGAGCTTTCCCAACAAGCACAGAAATAATAAACCATGGGCAAAAAAAGAAAGAATTTTTGAAAATATAGGAGAGTGCAGCTCCAACAGCA
Organism: Malaclemys terrapin pileata; assembly: GCF_027887155.1. Taxonomy (NCBI): domain Eukaryota; kingdom Metazoa; phylum Chordata; order Testudines; family Emydidae; genus Malaclemys; species Malaclemys terrapin. The sequence continues at coordinate 104,181,120 of NC_071510.1, forward strand.
ATTCTCCTTTGTTCCATATGGAAACTTTTCCTCTGTGCTAATTAGCTTTTACCATCCCACTGCTTTTTACAACATAAATACCAGGTCTAAACTGCTCTTAATGTCAACCAGTTTTTCCTTTGCTAATGGCTGAGGAAACATTAGGAAATATAGTACATACTTTCCTTGCCTGGATTTCTGTTTGTCAGCCTATGCGTGCAGGGAGAATGAATACACTGAAAAAGAAAGAGTGGAGGCAGGACAAACAGACAACAAGAGAAAGCAGGCTAATAGCAGGGAAGTAACCAACAAGGCAGGTTTGTTCCACTTACTGGACTTCGTTCTAAAACTGGTGAAACATTAGAAAGAAAATATTTTAATTTCCTAGTTGGAGTTTACTATGGTAAACTTTGGTTTTGGGTCAAGATGTGTTTTGGAGATTTGTTCTTCTCAATAGAAAAACCCTTCATTTAAGCTGATTGAGATCAAAAGGCTATACAAGAATGAGCTTATTAATTATTAGTGTTCAAATGACCTGAGTAATCACTCTGGAGGAGAAACTACATCTCAGCATGTAAGATGTTTTTGCTGGATGTGTCACCATCAGCCTTACTCCTGAGCCTTGGAGAACAGAATTCCACCTTCCCACATTGATACAGATAAAGTCTGGGTCAATATAAGGCAGAGGCTTGTTCATTGTTACCCAACTATTCCTGGGCCATAGTGACAACATATGGGGTATGCTTGCTGAGGCCTGGCAGCCTCTTGGATATGTATTGGGGTCACTGAGAAATATCATGTAGCATCCTGTGGTAAAAAGAAGAACAGGAGTACTTGTGGCACCTTAGAGACTAACAAATTTATTAGAGCATAAGCTTTCGTGGACTACAGCCCACTTCTTCAGTCAGCCTTGAAAGATGAAAGATTTTTTTTTAGCCGTTTAGTGTAGGGTCTTTCAGACCTTGCACTTCCTCAGTTTCTTCAGGTTGTTTACCTGGATCTTTTTAACTATCAGCAATCATCACCATAGCTTATCACACCTGGTGCTATCACTTGAATAGTTCCTCAGGAGTACAGAGTGTTCCTCAGGAGTACAGACAAGGGGCACTGCATCAGGCAATGTTCAAGGATTTGTCTAGGCTCAGTCACATTGGGGATTATTCCTAGATAACCTTTTGAGGTCCCTTCCAGTCTTATGATTCTATGATTCCTCAGCTTCCACTACGTCATATTGTCACTGGTCTTTGCCACCTTGGCTCTTGCGTGTTTCAGAGTACATTAGTGTATTTGATCAAGGTCAGTGCCAGGAGGGAGTTGTTCTGATGTAACTAGGTTCTCCAAGATCATCAGTATTTCTCACCATTTTGTTATTCTGTAACCATCTACTGTGGTATTTTAAGGTAGTGGATTTTCAGAGGCAAAGCTCTTTCTGGAATTCAGCCTCTTAGGACTGGTGGTGGGATGTGTTTGGGCAGTGGATGTCTTGGATCATGCACCTGGTTTTTCTCTCCTTTTTCCTGAAGGCATTCCACCTCACTGATGTTGCAGACTCCACAAGGGAGTACAGTGATGGTGTGGGAGTCAGTTTCAATGTCTTTTTGATGATCCTATAGAATTGAGTTCAATATAAATTTTGTGTGCATGGCTCGAGTGTGACCATACAGGGGCAAAGAATAATTGAGAAACTGGGTAGGACTACTGGCTTTTGTTTTCAGAGTGTTTTCAGATCAGCTGCCCGTTTTGTGTTGGCCAATTTCTGGAGTACAGAATTCCTGAAGTTCACTTTCTTTTTCATCTTCTTGATGTGTTCTTTGAATGTCAGTGCTCAGTCTAATATCTCCAAGGTCCATTGGATATTCATAGTGCTCAAGGATTGTACCCACAATGTCTGGAGTTTTTGCTTGGCCTGATTGTGTTTCAAATGGAAGGCACACACTTGTGTCTTAGTAGCATTCAGGAGCCAAGTGATAACATTTTCCAAGTACACTCAGGAAGCCAGTTAAAATGTACTCAAAGTCCTCAAATGTTTCCAGTTGAGTAGCAATGCAAAGATCGTCTGGTTCATCATTTGTGTAGACATTAAACAGTCTGAGTGACAGCATTGAACCTTGGGGCAATTCATTCCCTTGGGAAAGCTGTTGACTTTTTTGACCATCCATCTCAACAAAAATGTTGATTCTCGAGCAGGAAGGAGATTATCTGGACCAGCTCACTATTTCTCAATATTCTTGTTAATTTCAGTAGAAATGCACAGTGGTTCATAGTGTCATAAGCAGTTAACAGATCAACAAACATAGCCCCTGTAATTTTGTAGATTTTGAAGCTATCGTCAAAGTATTGAGTTAAGTTTACAACTTGGCCAAAACATGAACATCCTGGGTGGAAACCAGCTTGGTCATCAGTCAGCTAACCTTCTACTATTGGCGTTATTCTACCCATTATCATCTGCTCATATAGCTTGTAGGTTGAGCAGAATAAGGACATTGGGCAGGAACTCTTTGCAGAATAAGTATCTTTATGTGGTTTGAGTAGGGAAATCACTTTGGTCTGGTTATCTGCATTGTCTCCATGAAAGAGTTAAAGATGTCAAGCAGCACTTCTGTGCTCTCATCCCAAAGTAATAGTTCATTAGATTTACTATCAAGTCCAACTACCTTTCCACATTTCAAGCTTTTCATGGCTAATGTCAGCTCTTTAATGTTGAGCTGTCCATTGTGGAGTTTACTGTCTCTAAAGAGTGATCAAAGTGCTTAACTTGTTTCATTCTGTGCTTTGCTTTGAGGGCTCGTCTACCATTTAGAATGAGTGGTGTGAGACTTGGTTGGGAGAGACTGTGGCAATGTACTTTGATTGTTGTCTACCAGCATTTACCTTTCAAATGGTGGCCCATTCTTTTTTGCTTTTAGGGGACAGGTTTGTTGTTTCAATCAGCTCCCTCCAGTAGTCTCACTTCTCCTTTCTAATTTCTCTCAAACATTTCCCTGAGCCAAATGGGATCCAGGTCAAACAATTCTGAATATCTCTTATATTGGTGGCTTGTTTGTTCCAAAAGCCAAAATAAATATGATGTCTGACCTCTCCTAGGGATGTGCTTTTGGGCAGCCTTCTATACCAGGGAGACAAATTGTCCAGAGTGCTCATGTGTCAGAATAATATTACAGATGAATTAATCCAATTCAAAGTAAAACCTTCCCAGTCAGTCTTTCTGAAGTGAAATCTCAGCAGGTATTTTGTTTTCCTGGAGTGTAGTGCAGCATCTGTCATTTTCACTGGTCTACACGGCCATGACTGCCCTTCTGAGGTTCCTTGCCTGCATTTTCAGAGGTGACAAAGGTCCCTTGTTCCATCATGTGCTTTGGAAAGTATTTTTGTCCTTGAAATCATAGACCAGTGTCAAGTCAATTTTTGCCACCTACTTTTCAACTTCTTCCCCACTGCTTTCATAGTTGTGGTATCCCAGCTGGTGGTGCAACTGTTGAAAGTGCCTATAACAAGGCATGGATTTTCTGGCAGGGTAAATTTGGGTGGCTATGTAAACTGTTCATATTGTGGGTTGTAAACAGAAACTACTGCTATTTGATCAAGTTGAACCATGATAAGTTCCATTGTACCATGGTGTTTCACGGCAAGGTTTTTCACCAGTCTTTTGTCACATAAATATCATACATTTTGGAAACTAATGCCATTCATATAAAGGGCACAGGATGATCTCTTCTTACCAGCACACAATACCAAGAGGCATGGATAATCTGTCACCCTGTGCAAGTGAGTCAGAAGTGCAGGTGAGCAGAGACTAAATCCTATTGGAGTAGAGAGACCTGTTCATGCATGGTTTAGTAGAAGAAGATGGTCATTCTGCAGTGCTCTAAGCCCAGATAACAACCACCTCTTCAGGTCATCTTCCTTCTTCTACCCCAGTGACAGTGATTCAGCCTTTTTCCTCTGTCTGTCTCTGAGAAAAAGCCTGGAAGGGAAGACAAGTAGGCATTTTTGTGGATTTATGCACCACAGATTTACAATAAGGGTAAATTATGAAGCCATTTGTGTAGCCACGTAATTTCATTTTACACAGGGCCCTAGGAGTAACAAAAGAAAAGAGCTGCAAAATAACACTTTTTTAACGCACTGGTAATGTGCTCAGTACTGTACAGAGGACAAAATAAAAACGGTCCGTGCTCCAGATAGCACATTTTGTACAATGCATTCACTGTAATTATAATTGTCCTTCTAGGTAAGGAAAAGGAGAGAGAGATTTGGTGAGAGAAAAATACCAGACTGTTCCAATTAGAGAGAGCGAGGGACTTCACTCTAATAGGAGGCCCGTAATTTCTATGTCTGAACTTTCTAAGGGCAGAGTAATAATGACTCTTAGATATTCACCCATTTCATTGGAAAAACCTTAGGTTTTTATAGTCAGACCTTCCTAATGGCACTGCACTCCATGTAGCCCAGTTAATTTTGTAAGCAGATAATTTCCTACATTTTCCAACCCATTCCTGTAAAAGTATAAAAACTAGTGTGGGGGAGTGTATTGTGTGTGGAAGGAGCGCAAGAGTAAATAAAAGTACATGTGTATAAAACATGGCATACTCTGCAAGCTTTATTTTTCTCAGATACACCATTTTTATATCAATGCAATTTTAGTGACTTCAATGAAGTTACTCCCAATTTAATTCAGTGGGAGAGCAGATTCAGACCTGCTCTCTCTAACCCTTAGTCTCTTTGATCTCCAGATATGTCTTTATACTTTATTACAGAAAGTAAAAGTTCAAGCACAAAAGGAAAATAAAAATATGAGTTAAGATTAAACCAATTTTTGATCCTAATACTTAGCAGGTCATGTCAGCTAATGAGCTGTGCAATTACTGTTCAATAAAGTAGAATAAACTATAGAAAAAGTTCCATGCAGACAAATATTTTTCTAGCTCTATCCTGGGACTGTCACTTAGCTGTCTTGCCCCACTTCGTTCTTCAATAAATCTGGTCTAGTCCATTGCAGCTGATAGGCTTCTCAGATACTTGCTCTGGACCACCAAAATATCCCCAGGTTATTAGGTACCCACATTTGAAAACATTGCTTGCCAGATGCAAACAACAATTGTATAGACCTATCTTAGGTCCTTATATAACCTCTATCACTATGGTGTCTGGGCACCTCACAGTCTTTGGCGTATTTATTCTCACAATACCCGTGAGGTAGAGCAGTGCTATGATACCTATTTTACATATGGGGAACTGTGAAGTTAAGTGACTTGACCAATGTCACACTGGAACTCTGTGGCAGAGCAGGGAATTGAATCCAACTCTCAGATCCTGGGCTAGTGCCCTAACCACTGGACCATCCCATTTTTCAGGGGCAGATCTAGGATTAACACTTGGAAGATTCCCCCTGGGCTGTGCTCAGCCCCTTAGACCATACTCCGTGGCCACTCCTTGAATCTTTACAATCCATCAAATCATCTCTTCATAGTCTTGTGTATTATTCAGGTGGGGAATCACAGACAGTGACTCTGTTACTTAGCATATCACTGATTCTCTAAAATAGGTAATCATTGGTATAACTTTATCATTTGTGTTTGTTTCAGATTTAAATTGTCCTTTTAAACACTTCCAACTGCACTATAATGTGCTAGGGAAACGAGACTTCCTTGAAGGCATTCAACCTGGCTACAAGAATTGAATCATTTTCAGAAACTGCAAGATTATACTAAACTACAAAGGTACCTGTCTCTGGAGTAATGGAAGAGAAAGCTAGAGGGCACAAATCTGATGGGTGTATGTTGTATTAATTTAGATAGAATATATGGGCTCAAAGGTGTTAACATGACCTTGTCACTGTTCAACATTAAACAGTTTTAAACAAGGTTCGGGGTTTGGAATACAGAGACCTCAGCAGACAGACAGACAGACATTAAAAATCTTTTTAACCTTTTGTTAAAGATATAGAACAGAAAGAGAAATAAAGATTAAAGCATTTGGAATGTAAAGTATTAAAGAAAGACTTTCATTTTAACAATATCCCTTGTTCTCTTTTCCTTTTGCTGTAGAGAGTCTTCAGAATAAGAAGACCCTTGTTTGACAGTTTTAGAGGGTAACAACTGCCCTTTTTGAGGAAAAGAAAAAAAGTTAATTAAGATGGGTGGGAGTGGTTATTGTTGTTGCTGTTAAAGTCCAATCCTGTTTCCTAGAAAAAACACACACACACGCTATATCCAGGGTTGAGAGTTCAATCCTTGCAGGGGCCTTTTAGGGATCTGGGGCAAAAATCTGTCTGGGGATTGGTCCTGCTTTGAGCAAGAGGTTGGACTAGATGACCTCCTGCGGTCCCTTCCAATCCTGATATTCTATGATACACACACAAAAGGGGAGAGGAAAGACCAGCAAGGACACAAAAATGCAGCTTCTGCATCTGGTGTTGATTCTCATTTGCAACCTCACTGCTGGAAAAACAATGGCCTAGAACATGACCTTATTAGCCACTCTGAGACCTGGCAAATTTGTACTAGCATCAGGTTGTTTAGGACATTGCTTTTAACTGCCTCTCTAGTCACAGCTTACAGTAGTGTTGCAAAATATACTGTCTTGGCTGGCTAAGCCAGACGCTTTTTAAACAGAAGGCAAAAAGAGAGGGTCAGAAAAGAGAAGAAATAAGTTGGGGGTGGAAAAGGACAGACACACAAGGGGTGACAAACTGTCACATCACAAATTGTGCTTGGGCTTTAGCCAAAGCCAGTAGAGGTTTGGCTGATCAAGGGGCCCATAAAAGCGGCCGCCCAGCCAGGCAGCGGTACAGCTGCGAGCAGCGGCAGCCAACAGGGCGGCTAACAGGGGAGTTTGAGAGGGAGTTCTCATTGGAGGAGAAGGTACCTGTATTTGCATCTGTCCTGTGTGTTCTTGGGTGTTCTTGTGTGTTTGTTTGTAGGGGCCGGCAGGGGCTGGGTGCTGGGACGGACGCCGAGCCCTGAGCAGGGGGCGGGGCTTGGCTGATCAAGGGGCCCATAAAAGCGGCCGCCCAGCCAGGCAGCGGTACAGCTGCGAGCAGCGGCAGCCAACAGGGCGGCTAACAGGGGAGTTTGAGAGGGAGTTCTCATTGGAGGAGGTAAAGGGGGAGGCAGGAGGGCGGGGTGTGTCGTGCGCTCTGTGTCCCCAGGTGCTGTGGGCAGAGACTGCAGCAGCCATGAGCCAAGCAGCAGCAGCAGACAGAATGCAGATGGCTGCATGTGGAAGCTGTGGTATGTATATAGTCCTAGCAGGAGACCCGGAACAAAGGTATGTGTGTATGAAGTGTCGCCTTATAGTGTTACTGGAGGAAAAGATTAAGGGGCTGGAGATGCAGGTAGAGACCCTGGTGGAGTTTAGGCGGGGGTTTGAGCAGCTGATGGAGGATGGGCAAGGCGGGGCTGAAAGGGAAGGCTCTAGGGTGCAGGAGGAGGCAGTAGTAGATGACAGCGAGAGGGGAATGGAAGGAGGAGATCCAGGGAAGTGGAAGCATGTGACTGTGAGAAGTAGGCCAAGGAAAAGGAGGGCCAGTGAGGGGGGAATAGAACTCAGGAATAGGTTTGAGTGTTTGGATAACGAGGTAGAGGGGCAGCAGGTGGTGACTGAAGGTGGGAGGGTGAGGAAGAAGAGAAGAGCTGCTAGTCCGAGAGAGAGGGGGGAGGAGTTGATGGAGACGGCACCAATTATGGGCCACCAGAGGATACAGGAAGGCATAAGGGGGAGCATAAGGGAAGATAGGAGCAGACACAGGTCAGGACTAGAGGGATCGGAGACTAGATTACTAGATCGCACTGTTGCCAGGCGACGGCAGGTGTATGTAATTGGAGACTCTTTACTGAGGAGATTGGACAGGCCTGTGACCAGGGCGGACCCGGAGAACAGAAGGGTGTGCTGTCTACCGGGTGCAAAGATACGCGATGTGGACCTGCGGTTGAAAAGGATCCTAAAAGGAGCAGGTAAGAACCCCTTGATAATCCTTCATGTAGGAACGAATGACACGGCTACGTTCTCGTTAGAGAGAATCAAGGGAGATTATGCCAGGCTGGGGAAGACTCTCAAGGAGATAGAGGCTCAGGTTATCTTTAGTGGGATTCTGCCTGTTCCGAGGGAAGGGCAGCAAAGGGCTGATAGGATTGTGAGGATAAATAGTTGGCTAAGGGAGTGGTGCTATAAGGAGGGCTTTGGGATGTATTGCCACTGGGAGGCTTTTGGGGACAGACACCTGTTCTCGCGGGATGGGCTTCACCTGAGTAGGGAAGGAAATAGACTTCTGGGAGGGAGGCTGGCTCATCTTATCAAAAGAGCTTTAAACTAGGAAGTTTGGGGAGATGGTTGGGAGATGCACAGTTAATCTCCACGCCAGTTTCCGGTATTGAAAAGCTGAGTGTAATAAGAGGAGACATAGCCGGGGAGATGAGATTGGACATAGGAGGGACAGGGGGGACGAACACAAAGAGGCCCGCAACATACAGTGCTAGTAATGGGAGACAGGCTAAACGACATACATTAGGCTGTTTGTACACCAATGCGAGAAGCCTAGGTAATAAAATGGAGGAATTGGAGCTCTTGGTCCGAGAATTGAAACCGGATATCGTAGGAATAACTGAAACGTGGTGGAATGGCAGTCACAACTGGAACGCAGGTATGGAGGGGTATGCGCTGTTTAGGAAAGACCAGGATAAAGGTAAAGGTGGGGGGGTGGCATTGTATGTCAATAGTGAAATAAGCTGTAAAGAAATAATAGTGGATGGAATAGATAACACAGAGTCCGTCTGGGCGATACTCAAGCTGGGTAAAAGTACTACTAGAGCCTCTCCGGGGATAGTGCTTGGGGTGTGCTATAGACCGCCGGGATCGACCCAGGATATGGATAAGGAATTGTTTAATGTATTAAGGGAGGTAAATACTAATAGAAACTGTGTAATTATGGGGGACTTTAACTTCCCGGATATAGATTGGGGAACAAACGCTAGTAGCAATAATAGGGCTCAGATGTTCCTAGATGTGCTTGTGGATCAATTCCTTTATCAAGTGGTAGCTGAGCCAACGAGGGGGGAGGCCATTTTAGATTTGATTCTGGTAAGTAGTGAGGACCTTGTTGAGGAAGTGGTAGTGGGGGACAACTTGGGCTCCAGTGATCATGAGCTAATTCGCTTTAAACTAAATGGAAAGAGTACCAGAATTAAGTCAAAGACTAGGGTTTATAATTTTAAAAAGGCCAATTTTAACAAATTAAGGGGACTGGTAAGGGAAGTGGATTGGGCAAACGTATTAAGGGACCTAAAGGCAGAAGAAGCCTGGGATTACTTTAAGTTAAAGATGCAAGAGCTGTCAGAGGCCTGTATCCCCAAAAAGGGAAAAAGATTACTAAGCAAGAGACTGGATGAGCGACCGGCTGAAAGGGGCGATTAGGAAAAAACAGAAAGCGTACAAAGAGTGGAAGAGGGGAGGGATCAGTAAGGAAACTTACCTTAGTGAAGTCAGAGAATGTAGAGATAGAGTGAGAAAGGCCAAAGGCCTGGAAGAGTTGGACTTAGCGAGGGGAATTAAAAGTAATAGTAAGAGGTTTTACAGCCATATAAATAGGAAGAAAGCAAAGAAAGAAGAAGTGGGACCGCTGAAGACTATAGCCGGAGAGGAGATTAAAGATAATCTAGGCATGGCGCAATATCTCAATGAATATTTTGCATCGGTGTTTAATGAGGCCAATGAAGGTATTAGGGATACTAGCACCGTTACAGAGGGGCATACGGGATGGGGGATTACCGCATCCGAGGTAGAAACAAAACTAGAACGCCTTAATGGGACTAAGTCGGGTGGACCGGACGATCTTCATCCGAGAATATTGAAGGAAATGGCGCGGGAAATAGCAGGCCCATTAGCGACTATATTTAATGAATCTGTAAACTCGGGGGTAGTCCCGTTAGACTGGAGAATAGCCAATGTGGTTCCTATTTTCAAGAAAGGGAAAAAAAGTGACCCGGGTAACTATAGGAGTGTTAGTTTAACATCAGTAGTGTGCAAGGTGCTGGAGAAGATTCTGAAAGAGAAACTAGTTGAGGACCTTGAAGTTAATGGCAAATGCGATAAATTACAGCATGGTTTTACGAAGGGCAGATCGTGCCAAACGAATCTGATCTCCTTCTTTGAGAAAGTAACGGACTTATTAGATAAGGGAAATGCAGTGGACCTAATATACCTGGATTTCAGTAAAGCGTTTGATACAGTACCCCATGAGGAACTATTGGTTAAAATGAAAAACATGGGGATCGATATGAAAATCCAGAGGTGGATAGGGAATTGGTTAATGGGGAGAATGCAGCGGGTCGTATTAAAGGGTGAATTGTCGGGTTGGAGGGAGGTTACTAGTGGAGTGCCTCAAGGTTCGGTTTTGGGACCCATCTTATTTAATCTATTTATAAGTGACCTCGGGACCGATTGCAAGAGTGGGCTGATAAAGTTTGCGGATGATACGAAGGTGGGAGGAGTTGCAAACTCGGAGGAGGATAGGGATACTCTGCAGGGAGACTTGAATGAGCTTGTGAATTGGAGTATCAGAAATAGGATGAAATTTAATAGTAAAAAGTGTAAGGTGATGCACTTGGGGACGAATAATAACAATTTTAGTTACAAGATGGGGACGCATTGGTTAGAAGTAACGGAAGAGGAGAAGGACCTAGGGGTCCTTGTGGACCGCAGGATGACTATGAGTCGGCAATGTGACGTGGCGGTGAAAAAAGCCAATGCGGTCTTGGGATGTATTAGGCGAGGTATATCTAGTAGAGATAGGGAGGTCCTGCTTCCGTTGTATAAGGCGCTGGTGAGACCTCATTTGGAGTACTGTGTGCAGTTCTGGTCTCCAATGTTTAAAAAAGATGAACTCAAACTGGAACGGGTGCAGAGAAGGGCGACTAAGATGATCAGAGGAATGGAAAACCTGTCGTATGAAAAGAGATTAGAGGAGCTTGGGTTGTTTAGTCTGACAAAGCGAAGGCTGAGGGGGGATATGATTGCTATCTTTAAATATATCAGAGGGGTTAATACAAGGGAGGGAGAGGAATTATTCCAGTTTAGTACTAATGTGGACACGAGAACGAATGGATACAAACTGGCCGGGGGGAAGTTTAGGCTTGAAATTAGACGAAGGTTTCTGACCGTCAGAGGGGTGAAATATTGGAACGGCCTTCCGAGGGAAACGGTGGGGGCGACGGACCTGTCTGGTTTTAAGATTAAGTTGGATAAGTTTATGGAGGGAATGGTTTAATGATAAAACATAGTAGCCAAGGAAAACCAAGCAATGGTACATGAACAGCATAATGGCCAACAAGGGTCAGGCTAGAGACTCTTGCCTATATGCTCGGGGTATTACTGATCGCCATATTTGGGGTCGGGAAGGAATTTTCCTCCAGGGTAGATTGGCTGAGCCTCTGGAGGTTTTTCGCCTTCCTCCGCAGCATGGGGCAGGGATCACTAGCAGGAGGGTCTCAGCCGATTGAAGTCACTAAAACACAGGATTGGGGACTTCAACAGTAGAGTCCAGGGAAGGGTCTTGCGGCCTGCAGCATGCAGGGGGTCAGACCAGATGATCATAATGGTCCCTTCTGACCTTAATGTCTATGAGTCTATGAGGTGGCAATGTCCCCTCTTGGCCTGGTCTAGTCAGGACATCTCAGGATGACGAAGGTCCAATGATGTCAAAATCCCAAGAGTGTGGGCATGGCAGCCATGATGGTGAAGCTCACTCCAGCAGACAACTTCTTCTAATTTTCCCAAGAAACCTTTTCTTTTAAGGACCTCAAAAGGTAGCCCATCTCCTCATTATTTTGTCCACTAATTAGACCTAATAGCCAATACACCAATTTTGGTTCATTGATTTCTAGTCCCACACTCCTCTTGTTTAGCAGACATGGCCTTAACACAGTCCTTGAGTTATATCAGTAGACCTTATTGTTTGGACTAATTTAGTCTGTCTCCCCTTTTCACACTTCAGTTCCGGACAATGCTCCCCAAAACCCACGTACCCCATAACTGACCGAGCAGAAGGACCATTGCCTAGAGGATTCAGAGGGATTTTAGAAAAGACTCTGTAAGACAAAATCTTTTTCTATTTAACATCCTAGAGCGTATGGGTTTCAAATGTAAATAAAGTTGGATGTCTGTGGTCTGAGTGAGATCTCCTACCCGTCTGATAATTGCCTGATTGGCACTTATTGGATGTTTAGTGTTAAGTATTTAGTATTAAATGTTTAATTGTTATAAAGGTATAGAGTGTTAAGTAAATGATTATATTGTTATAGGTGATTGAGTTCATTGAAACTGTAATTGTAGTGTTGTATCTTTATTTGCTGCACTGCTCCATGTTTATACTGTAACACTATTACCTCTATCTCTACTCTTTTATTGTAACTATTCATTTCTAAATAAATATGATTTTTGTTTTTAAAGAATTTATTGCTTGTTGCCTATTCTTGATTGGAGGACTGTATCCGTGTCCTTCAGGGGAAAGTTAGCTAGCTGCAGCTTTCTCTGGAATATCCCTTAGGGCGGGCCATAACCTTTAATACTGGAATAGATAAATTGGAAATAAAGGTTTTTAATTAGAAACACTGCTTTTAAATAACATCATTGCCTTAATATAACTGGTTTCAAATCTTCTGGTAACAGCCTCTCTGGAGTGAAGTACGTGGTGTTACTGGAAGATTAGATGGGATTATGCAGTTGTCTCGCAGCTCTCCACTGATGATGATACTGACTGGAACCAATGATAGCATCACATGGAACTACACAGATTCTAGAAGACTTCAAAGATCTTAGAAAAGAGCTGATGAAAAGGAAACTCCAAGTGGTTTCCTCAGAGAGTCTTCCAGTCCCACAAGCAAGAGAAGGTAGAAGCAGAAAATCCTGGAGGTGAACCATTGGCTACACAATTAGTGTGAAGTTGAACTTTTTAGTTTTGTGGAACATTGAGCCATCCCAGTGAGAGAGGGGGCTATACAAAAGGGATGACCTGCATCTCACAGATAGGGGAGCAAATCTTCTCTGGAGACCAGCTGGAGCAGCCACAAGGGCATTAAACAAAAAATCCAGGGGAGGGTGCTAAGAAGGCAAATGTGATACAAACTCAGACTCAGCATGTCACAAACAAATGGAACTGATGTAACAAAGAATGTGAGGAGAAGAAAAAAATTTTCAGTTGCTTATATACCAATGATAGGAGTCTGGGTATCAAGCAAGAGGAATTGGAAATTCTCATTAATTTCGTATAATTGGCATTACTGAAACCTGGTGGGAAAATTCAACATGATTGAATGTTGAAAACACTGGTTTTAACCTATTCAGGAAGGATAGAATGGGTAAAAGAACTGTGGGGGTGACATTTGCATTAAAGACACCACTGCCTGTTTTCAAGTTACTGATGAATCATAAGCACAGGATCTTGAATGCATATGGATCAATGTGCTAACAAAGCCCAGGATGGAGGTACTTGCAAGGTATCCTACAGGTGATGGAATCAAACTAGAGACTCAGATGAGTTACTCCTTAAGCACCTGTCTGAAATGTTGGGGGGGAGGGGGGGAGAGGAATTGTGTTGTAATGTGGAACTTCAGTTTGGGAGACAAATGCTGGAGGTCTATCAGTAGTAAAACATCATTACAGTTTCTAAAAATTATGGATGATAATTTTCTAACACAAAAGATGTTTCACTCAACATAAGGTGATTATTTTGAACCTCATTCTGATGTATAACGATGAATTAATTACTGGCAGGGCAGCTGGTGGTTGGCTAGAGACCAGTGTTCGTGACCTGGTTAATTCAATAGGGAAAAACAGAGGACAATTACATCTAGTAATAGGTATATTTGGTGCTTTAAAAGGGCTAATTTCTCAAAGCTGAGGAAAATTATGTGTGAAATTGACCAGGAGGAAAAAATTAGACAGAAAATGTGAATAAAAGTTGGGCGTTCTTTAAGAAAAAAGAACATAAGAACTGCCATACTGGGTCAAACCAAAGGTCCATCAAGCCCAGTATCCTGTCCTCTGACAGTGGCCAATGGCAGGTCCCCCAAAGGGAATGAATAGACAGGTTATCATCAAGTGATCCATGCCCTATCACCCAATCCAGTTTCTGGCAAACAGAGGCTAGGGACACCATACCTGCCCATCCTGGCTAATAGCCATTGATGGACCTATCTTCCATGAATCTATCTAGCTCCCTTTTGAACCCCGTTATAGTATTGGCCTTCACAACACCCTCTGGCAAGGAGTTCCAGAGGTTGACAGTGCATTGCATGAAAAAAATACTTTCTTGTGTGTCTTTTAAACCTGCTACCTATTCATTTCATTTAGTGACCCCTTGTTCTTGTATTATGAGAAGGAGTAAATAACACTTCCTTATTTACTTTCTCTATACCACTCATGATTTTATAGACCTCTATCATATCCCCCCTTAGTTGCCTCTTTTCCAAGCTGAAAAGTCCCAGGCTTATAATCTCTCCTCATACGGAAGCCGTTCTATACCCCTAATCGTTTTTGTTGCCCTTTTCTGAATCTTTTCCCATTTCAATATATCTTTTTTGAGATGGGGCAAGCACATCTGCATGCAGTATTCAAGGTGTTTAGTATTCAAAGAGTTTATTCGATAGCCAAAAAGCCATGATTCCACACTGAAGAGGACAACTTTGTCTAAAAGCCCACCCTGGTTCAGTGGTGAAGTGAAAGCAACAATTCGAAATAAAGAAGCAATATATGAGAAATGGAAAAAGGGGAAAAGATATCAACTATAAATTAGAAGTTACGAAGTATAAAAAAATAAATAAAGGAAGCTAAAAACATCAGGGAAAAATCAATGGCTAGCAGGGCTAAGGACAATAAGAAGGAGTTTAAGCATATTAGGAATAAAATAAATCCTAGCAATTTTCTAACCCCACTACTAGATGGAGATATACAATTATTAATAATGATGCAGAAGAGGCAGACGTGTTCAATAAATATTTCTGTTCTGTATTTGAAATGAAGCAGGCTAATGTATTCAAATCATGAGGATGATAAAGGACTATCAAGTCCATTAATAACCAAGGAGAATGTTAAATAAGATCTACCATGGATACACATTTTTAAGTCAGAATACCCAGATAACTTGCATCCAAGCATCTTAAAAGAGCGGGCTGAGAAGATATCTGACCCACTAATGTTAATTTTTAATATATATTGGAATATCGGGAAAATTCCAGCAGACTGGAAGACTGCTAATGTTATGCCAAATTCAAAAAAGAAAAGCAGGATAACCCTGCTATGTACAGGCTAGTTAGCCTGACATCAATCCTGGGCAAAATAATGGAAAAGCGGATACAGGATTCAATTAATACAATTAAAGAATAGGAATTTGGGTTGTCAAGAGATTAAAAACATTAATCTTAATTGCGCTGTTAAACAATAATCAAAGACCATTTCTTTAAATATTTTTGGATGTCTTCTACATTTTCAATATATTGATTTCAATTACAGCACAGAATTCAAAGTGTACAGTGCTCAATTTATATTTATTTTTTTACAAATATTTGCACTGTAAAAACAAAAGAAATTGTATTTTTCAATTCCCCCATTACAAGTACTGCAATGTATTTATCATGAAAGTTGAACATACAAATGTAGAATTACGTATAAAAAAAACTGCATTCAAAAATAAAACAATGTAAAACTTGTGCTGGGTCATCACCTATAACATGTCATGTATGGCATGCTATAACATGAAATATATGGCAAAATGTGGGCAAAACAGAGCAGGAGACAGACTTCTCCCCCAAGAAGTTCGGTCACAAATTTAATTAACGCTTTTTTTTTAACGAGCATCATCAGCATGGAAGCATGTCCTCTGAAATGGTGGCCAAAGCACTTTCAGGTGACATTGTAAATTAAGAAGCGGGCAGCATTATCTCTCATAAATGTAAACAAACTTGGTTCTCTTAGCGATTGGCTGAACTAGTAGTAGGATTGAGTAGACTTTTAGGCTCTAAAGTTTTACATTGTTTTGTTTTTGAGTGCAGTTTTGAATGCAGTTAACAAAAAAAAATCTACATTAGCAAATTGCACTTTTAGTATGCTAAAGAGATCGCACTACAGTACTTTATGAGGTGAGTTGAAAAATATTTCTTTTGTTTATCATTTTAGAGTGCAAATATTTGTAATAAAAAATAATACAATATAGTGAGCACAGTACACTTTGAATTCTGTGTTGTAATTGAAATCAAAATATTTGAAAATGTAGAAAAACATCCAAAAATATTTAATAAATTTCAATTGGTACTCTATTAACGGTGTGATTAATCGCAATCAATTTTTTAATCGTGATTAGTTTTTGAGTTAATAGCATGATTTAACTGCAATTAATCAACAGCCCTAATAGGAATATAATTTGTGTGTGACAAGACACACCCTATTGCATTCTTTGATGAAATTACAAGTTTGGTTGATAAAGATAACTGCGTAGATGTAATGAACTTTTGTAAGTCATTTGACTTAGTACCACATGACATACTGATACAAAAATTAACAGTAGACAACATCAATAAAGCATATGGTAAATGGAGAAAAAATGGGTAACAGATCTTTAAAAATAGTCATCAGTGGGGAATCACTATCAAATCAGAGTGTATCTACTGGGTTCACAGGGATCAGTAGTAGGCCTGACACTATTCAACATTTTCATCGATGATCTGGAAGTAAATATGAAATTGCTTCTGACAAAATTTGTGAATGACACAAAGATTGAGGGAGTAGTGAATAATGATGAGGAATGGGCAGTCAGACAGATCGATCTGGATCATTTGATAAGATGGGCCTATTCAAACAAAATACACTTTAATACAAACCAAATGCAAAGTTATACATCTTGGAACAATGAATGCAAGCCCTACCTACAAAGTGTGGGATTGTATCCTGGAAAGCAGTGACTCTGAAAAGGATCATAAGGGTCATAGTGGATAAGCAACTGAATATGAGCTCTTAGTTAGATGCTGTGGTAAAAAGGGCTAATGCGATCTTTGGATATATAAACAAGGGAGCAGTGAATAGGAGAAGGGAGAAGTGATTTTATGCACTGGTGAGACCAATACTGGAATACTATGTACAGTTCTGGTTGTCCACAATTTAGAAGTATGTTGAAAAATTGGAGAGGGCACAGAAGAGAGCTGTGAGTTACGCTTTCATCAAACACAACTTAGTGGCCTCAATACAGGGGTAACTGGGTGAAATTTAATGGCCTGTCACATATGGGAGGTCAGACTAGATGGTCCCTTCAACTCTTAAGCAAAAGATTTATGGACCAAATTCAGTCCAGGTGTAAGTGAGCACAGCACAGTTGCCCTGAATTTCTTCCTTGTTTTGTGTTAAAATGAAGTTGTGATCTGAAAAGCAAGTCTGCAGAATGGCACATTCTAACTCAATGTGCCTGCTCCCTACGTGTCTTTGAGAAGTAGCTTCTGCCTTTCCTGACAAAAGGAATGTTTCACTTCTGTTAGCACTGCAGAGACAAAATAGCCATGGAAAGGGAAGCTGGTTGCTAGTCTGTCTTGTGCATTAACAACATTGTCACCTACTTTGAAAACTCAGAACATTTATTACTGGAGAAGATGTAAGAGGCAGCCTGATTTTCAGATCCCAGTTTGAATGTGAAGGGTTGGCAGTTAGGAAAAATGTTTTCAAAAAATGAGCAAATTTGCACTGAATGTGGTTGACAGAAAAGCCCCATCTATATCTATTTTTGTAGCAATAATATATTACACACCTAGAATGTTGCATTTTCTTTTACCCATGTGTGACCCAGGTGACCCAGATGTCTTCTACATTTTCAAATATATTGATTTAAATTGTAACACAGAATTCAAAGTGTACATTGTTCACTTTATATTTATTTTTATTACAAATATTTGCACTGTAAAAAATAAAAGAAATAGTATTTTCCAATTCCCCCATTACAAGTACTGTAGTACAATCTATTTATCATGAAAGTTGAACTTACAAATGTAGAATTATGTACAAAAAAACTGCATTCAAAAATAAAAATATGTAAAACTTTAGAGCCTACAAGTCCACTCAATCCTACTTCGTGTTCAGCCAATTGCTCAGACAAACCAGTTTGTTTACATTTGTAGGAGATAATGCTGCCCATTTCTTGTTTACAATGTCACCTAAAAGTGAGAACAAGCGTTCGCATGGCACTGTTGTAGCCAGCATTGCAAGATATTTACGTGCCAGATGCGCTAAAGATTCATATGTCCCTTCATGCTTCAACCACTATTCCAGAGGACATGTGGACTCTGAGGACTAATCATCCCCATAGAGTTAGCCTGTGCTTACATAGGGAGCCTAAGGTCTGGGGTGTGCAAATTGCTAGCCTGGAGAGGGAAAGAGTCGGGCTAGTAGAGCCCAAAGTGGGGCACTTGTGTTGCTAGCAGCCAGTAGTTCTGGGTGAGTTTCCCCCAGTAGGCCCAGACAAGGCTCCCTCCTGGTGTAAGCAGGCAGTAGTGACTCACCCTGTATCTCTTGGGCAACCCCAAAAGTACCATACTATGTATTTGGTTTGAGGATTCTCTTCAGCTTTGATTAATTAAAAAATAACGATTGTCACCCTTTCAAGACTATATGTTCCCAAAACTCTTGTGCACAGCTCTGTTTATAAACAGAAAGTAGATTCGGACTGAGGTCTGGTCTATACTACCCGCCTGAATCGGCGGGTAGAAATCGACCTCTCGGGGATCGATTTATCGCGTCCCGTCGGGACGCGACAATCGATCCCCGAATCGGCGCTCTAACTCCTCCAGCAGAGGTGGTAGTAAGCGCCGCCGACAAAAAGCGACAGAAGTCGATTTTGCCGCCGTCCTCACAACGGGGTAAGTCGGCTGCAATATGTCGAATTCAGCTACGCTATTCACGTAGCTGAATTTGCGTATCTTAAATCGACTCCCCGCTGTAGTGTAGATGTACCCTTAGAAAAAATACAGGGAGAAAGACATGTTGGGAAGAGGGAATTATGAAAAAGGGGGAAAGTCAAAGGAAATGTGTAAATGTAGGAGTGTTGATTGTGTTCATTGAAAACTAATGTTCTTACCTACTTGAAATATGAACACCCATATGAAAATGCTAAACATTGATCAATATGTTCCTGCTTATTTTCCCTTAATGCTGTGCTTGTGTGTACAAATTTAAATAATGGACATTTAAGAGACTTCTGGATTTAGACCACTGAACCACTAAATGCCATTTTCCCTCTTTTTTCTCTTTAAACATGTAAATAAGTAGTTTGTCAGGAGAGAGTCTCCCTGGTGTTTACACAGAGAGAATGCAGTTCAGACTGTGTGATCTTGTTTTGCTCTGTGATTAGTTCCGATAGACCCTTACCTTTGGGCTCACAGTCAACCAAGAAATATTTTACTTTTGGGGCCAGATTCTCTCAGGCACCAAGATGTGCTCAGCAGAGGAAGGGGGATAGGATGGTAAGCAGGGGTGCACCAGGGAACTGTAAGCAGCTCTCTGATTCTCAAGATATCCTGGATGGGGTTCCTGAAGGACCATATACCAGCTGAGAATTGGCAAAGCAGCACAGAACTGTGTAGGCATAACATTGGCTCAAATGCAGCAAGGAAAGAAAGACATGAGAAACCAGGAATGTAAAGATCAAAATTAGAAACAATTTTTTAGATTTGATTTTAATGGTATTTGCTGGAGAGGGGGAGGGTTTATCTTTTCTCTAGCCCCTTCTCACAGGGTCCAAACCTGTAAGGTACTCTAGCTGAGTTGAGCTGCTCAGCACCTTGCAGGATTGCATCCAAAACCAGCTAAGTGAAGCCTTTGGAGGAGGAAGTCTTTTTCCACCACACAGATATCCTCTCCCCACAAAAACTCGAGAAGATATTTCTGACAAATGTCTCTATCATTCTGTTAAAGCTTTTATATACTCTGCTACATATTTTTAAGATTTCCCTCTATGCATGTGTGGGGTTGCAATGAACACCAGCAATAAATGTTACCCTGTCTCCTGAGCAGAAAGAAACGGAAACAGCCTCCCCTCCTGGCATGTTGCCTGGGGGAAAATTGCAGGAAGGAACCAGCCAGAAGAAGCTGCTTCAGAAAGAGCCAAAGCAGGGACCTTTGGACATTCAGAGAACTTTTGACTGGACTTTCTCTGCCCTGTGCTGATAGACTACACTAATCCTCTTCCTCCCACTCCCTCACAGTCTCTTCACTTCAGCGTCAATCCATATCTGCCCTTCTTACCCTCTTCTCCCCTGCCATGTCCCGCTCACTCCTTCTCTTCAGTGTCTCCTCTCCTATTATGGTTCTTTTCATTCAGTTTATCGCCTCCTAACTAACCACAGAATAAATATATAAGTAAAGTAAATAAATCATGGGACTAACAAGAAGTTTGCTGTCATCACATTTTCTTGTTTTGTTGCTTTTTCTTCAGACTTGGTCCCTCGTCCTCCCTCAATCACTATACTTCCCTCTTCCTTTCAGCCATTCACTTTTTTTCCCACTCTCTCCTTTTATTTTTTAGTTCACTTTATATTTTGACACCACCCACCATCAGTGAGACTGACAAATGAGCATGGCCTTAGATTTGGTAGCCACTGAAGTGTTGAGTTCACTCCCACTTGACATCTATCCCAGCTAGGGCTGCCAACCGTCCAGGATTGTCCGGAAGTCTCCAGGAATTAAAGATTAATCTTTAATTAAAGATTATGTCATGTGATGAAACTTCCAGGAATACATCCAGCCAAAATTGACAACCCTAATCCCAGCCCACCCAGTTTCACTGCTTTTAAACACCACCTCTGGTAAAATCTCTGTGTTTAATTGTGGCTCCTGAGCACTTCCTTCCCATCCACATGCACAGGACATGGGTAACAACTCCATCGAGGATGCCTTATTCCCCATGCTGCCATGCTACATGCAGATAGCCCACCCAAGGGAATCATCAGATCTAAGGCAGCTCACATCTGAGCCTCTTTTTATCCATGGTTGCTTTCCATTGTAACCACAGCTCCCCTTAGTCTTCAAATCTTTTCCCTCTAAGATTCTCCCCTGTGCATATCTTAATTTTATGAGGGTATTTTAGGACTGTATTGTTTTTATAAAGCTTTATACAACATTTATTTTATTATTAAATTAGTACACTGTTTCTTAAGCACTTTGGCAGGCAAATGCTTTATATCTAAAATTATTAGCCTCAGGTTTTCATTATTTTGGTGTAATTTCTATTATTTTACTTTATCTACTTCTATATTTTGTTTTACTTCCACATTTCCTCTCTTGCCTTTGGTGCATTTTTAACTCTTTTTTCTTCCCTTTCCCACTTCATTGATTCATCTATTTTACCTCTATTTCTTTTCTGCTCTCCCCATTTCTGTCCAGCTCCCATCGCATATCCCAGTTTGTGTAAGGATCATATTAGCTCACTAGTGACTTATCACCTTTAAGCCTCTCATCAGGAAGATCTAGTAATGACTTCTGATGCAATAGCATTTCACAGGACGGAATCAATGTTTCAAGACCTTTTTTTAATGAGATTTTTCATTGCAGATCTTTAAGCTGAGTGTTGTCCTCAGTAGTGTATTTGAAGCCTAGAATTGGAAATCATGAATCTGTAACATATATGCTACTGGCTACAGGTTGTCCTGTGATGAGATGTCCTTGTGACAAAATGGCTGTGGTGAAAGCTCTGCAGTGCAAGGTCCATTACAAGGTAGTATGGCCCACATTTCAAAAAAGGTCTGAACCCACAATCGGGGCCATTTTCTCAAAAGAGCTCAGATCTTAATTAGACACCAAGATTAGCAGCGGAAATTTTCTGCAACTCAGCACTGAATTATTTTGAAGCATCACAATGGGAGCTGCTATGGGCCAAGCTGTTTTGAAAATCTGGTCCCATATCTTTTTCACTGAAACTCCCTATCCCTGATCCTAGTAGATCTCAGCTTTTGTTTTTTTCTGTTAGCCAGCTGTCATTTCAAATTTTGAAGTTCTTGAAAAATGATATGAGAACCTCTAATCCCATTAGTAAGCTGTTCAGCTCCACCAAGGACATGAAAGGCAAGGTGAAGAAAGCATGCTCTTTTGGAGGGGTGAGGAAACTGGGGTGCTACTGAAAATGATAAAGAAAATAAGGTACAAAAAGAAGTTCCCATGTAATACCCAGCTGCTAGAAAAAAAAATACCCCTCTGAGAAATAGAATAGGAGTCTTTCAGTGCTGCTTAATCCAGACAGGAACCACAACAGAAAATAAAATCCAAGGGAGAAGGTACACAAAAGAATATCACTTATGTGCATAATATACTTTAGCGAGGATTTATTGAAACCACATCTCCAAGGGTAAAATCCCAGATAACTGTCTAGCCAAGGGAGCTGGTTTTGGTTTGAAATATGTAAGGTTCCTGTATTCAGGACATTTGGTTTCAGTAAATCCTAGATGGAGCATGTACAGCTCATGAGCAATCTACATTTTTGTTTTTTATTATTTGTACTATGTCCAACAGTGTCATAGGCATTAAAAATAAAAGAAGTGAGGTTTTTACTCACAAAAGCTTATGCCCAAATAAATCTGTTAGTCTTTAAGGTGCCACCAGACTCCTTGTTGTTCTAGCAGCTTACAATCTAGAATTGTGTCCATGCTTCCAGACCAGAAATCCGAGTTCAAAGTCTCCAACACTCCCTCCACCCCAAAGCAGTTGCAACAAATTGCTTGTTTGGTAATCTGCATAGCAGAGCGTCTACATGTTCATTTTCTATGCATACTGTACATTCTTTCCATCAAAACTGTATTTCTCTTTTTGTTCTACTCTTAGCCAGATTTACAAGAGGGTTCTGCTAAATACATAATTAACCAAGCTCTTCTTATTCAATTGAAAACAAAATGTGAGACCTTTGCATTATGCACACTCAGCTGCCCATATTGCTCCAGATCATGATCCTAGTCTTTTTTGGCATGCAGTACTCTTGGTGGAATTGTACTTTCATCATCCAAGTAGTGGTGGTTGGTCTGTGTCTTCCAGAAATCTGTCGTCTGCTCATTCTCAGAAGGACATAGAAGAAAATGTAAGAAGACAAATCAAGGCTAATACATAGCAGTCACTTATATAGGTTGTGGCAAGATGGTTAAAAAAAAATTGCTTCTGTACTTAGTGTGCTCAATTATCTTAAACTGGCCTTCAGGTGTGATTCATCATGAGGTCTAATTTCACTATACTTCTGGCATTGACTTAAAATTTGCAATCTGATTTAAAGAAAGAACTCCCAATTTATGCTTGGACTAGCAAAAAAATGGACTGTTTATGTTCTTCTGTTTTTTTAGGTAGAGATGTGCCACGGTTCTACTCTTTAGATTCTCTGAAATGACAAATTACTTCCTTCCCCAGTAACATTCACCTTTCCTTAGTTCTCCATAAATTGAAAATGACAGCGAACATTTCATCCATTCCCATGCCCTACCTTGCAAATTTACAATAGTTGGTGTAAAAACTGGGACAATGCGCACACACACACACACAGACACACACACAAAAACTGCGCATGCACGATGGAGAGACAAATGCTAATTGTAGGTGCTGGCTATACTTCTAGAACTCCAGATTAGCACATTTTAACATGAATACACTAAAGAGGTGGTTTATACCTTCATGAATTAAAGGGCAAGAGGCTGCACTTTTTGGCCTTGCTAAACAAGATGGAGAGGCGGAATGAGTAGGCATCAGGAATGAAGAGATGTGGAAAAACATAACTCTGTACAGATTTTTTTCCTCTATGCCAGAAAATTCAAGTGCGATCCATATAGCTGCTGAGTGTTTTATTACAAAATACGGGACCTTTAATTGCCAGTGTTTCAAATCAAATCAGTTGTTCTGTTTATTGTTACTTTGTTTTTTTCCTCTGAGTCTCAAAACATTCTGGGACAAATTCTACCCTCACTTGCAACCCATTGAATTTAGAGCCTGGCAGAATGTGATCCAGAGTTTCATGAATCATTTTAGGAAACTGTCAAAGTGCTAATGTTCTTTGAAGAGCATGAAAGATTTGGGCACACATTTCAGGATTCTGAATTTCAGCTGACTAGCAGTGGCAGACTATTAAACCTCTGAAATGTATAATTCAGCTGGTTAATTGAAGGGAAGGGGAAATCTGCCCTAGAGTTTCAAAAGAGGCAGAGGCATCATCCAGACATGAGTGACTAATGGATGATCTTGTACTAGTAACAAAATGCATCTGTAGGAGCAAAAGCAAATTCAGTAGCACTACCACAAGTGGGTAACAGACACATTCAGATGATATTTATATAAAGAGAGGAGCATGTTCAAGATTGGCTGTGTACCGGGATCAAGCCAGGATAATTCCTCCCACTTTCAGGGAGAGTATCATTTTTATCCCACTCTACAAAAGGAGCAACAGAAGGGGTGCCATTTGGCAGTGGCAGGAGGGCCCAGGGGCAGCTGTCCACCCTTGATTTTTGGTAACCATCTGCAAACACTGACCTATTAATTCATTTGCTCTAGCACTCTTTCAGTGGAGGATTGTTTCCTATTACACTTTTAATAGCATGTTATCCAGTCTAGCTTTCAACATTCCAGATGCTGGAGCTTCTGCCCCTCCCCTGGGAAGATTACTCCACTGGCTAATACCTCTCACAGTCAGGAAACTTCCATTTCTTAATTTCCTCCCACTGCTCTTAGCTATGTCTCCTGGCACTATGCTATTCTAAATAATTCCTCGACCTCCTTGGGGTTTGCATGTTTTAAACCCATGTAAGGCTGTCCCTTCATCAAACTACTCCCATGTAACATTTTAAAACTTTTCTCTACATTAGATCCCTTCATTCCCCTTACACAGTTGAATTGCTGTTTGCTAAATTCCCTCTGGGTCATATATCTTTTATGTATTGTAGTGTGCTCAGAACAAATCCTGTTTCAGGTGCAGTCCCACCAAGCTGTACGGAGAGGGACTATTAGCTCCATACTTTGTGACAGGATGCCTCTGTACACAGCCCAAATTTGCATTCACTTGTTTTGATGCCATACTCTGTAGTGTACAAGAGTAAATAGTTTGTGACTGCTGCAGAGGAACTCACTGTGTTCTATGTTTGAGAAGCCACCAGAAAACAGAGCAGCAATAGGTAGCAAGGCCTTGCATGTTTGTAAACATGATTATTTGGGACTCAACTGTGTGGTTTCTTCATTTAGTTATTGTTGTGTAAAGAACAAAAGGCACAATATTCCACTGGAAACTCCTATCTAATTTTCTGCCCACTCTCACCCCAAAGTCTCTTTCAGCATTAGTTTCCCCAGGGCCGCCCAGAGGATTCAGGGGGCCTGGGGCAAAGCAATTTTGGGGGCCCCTTCCATAAAAAAAAGTTGCAATACTATTGAATACTATATTCTCTTGGGGGCCCCTGTAGGGCCCGGGGCAAATTGCCCCACTTGCCCCACCTCTGGGTGGCCCTGAGTCTCCCAGATTTATCCTTTTCATTAAACTTTCCCCAGATTATGTTAGTTTACATTTTTTCCAATCAAAAGCTCATTTTTCTGCCAGTGATTCTAAACTCTCAAAGCCTTTTTGCAGTATTTCTCTAGCCTCACATCTGTTCATAGCTCCTCAAGTAATTTAGCACCATTTACAAATGTGGATACCATACTGTTTACTCAATCTCCTAGATCATTAATGAGGATACTAAGCAAATCCAGGCCTAATACATGTCTCTGACTACCCCACTAAGACATGTCCTCCCAGCTTGATACTTTGCAATGAGGCATAATAAGACAGTAGGACAGAAAGAATGTCATCAGAGATGACAACTATCCAATACCTGAACTGAGTAATTTGCTGAAGGAAAAATGATGGGGGGAAGAATACAGAACTTGAAAGGAAAAGTATGTGCTATTGGTGTAGTCTTGTGTATTCCAAAGACAAAAGTTTGCTCTCCAGAAGTCTCTTTACTGGCTAGAGACAGAAGTTATCCCTAGCAGAGATGGATTTTACTTTTAGCAGTATCAGAGAGAAGAATAAACTGCACTAGAGGCAGGGGAATACATTGTGATGAAGCAATCCAGCACCAAGGTAGAAGAGCCCAAAGAGTGGGCTACACAAGAGTTAATAGAAAAGGAATTCTCATTTCTTTAAAATCCTTCACTGAAACTAATACCTAGCTCCACAGTAAATTTAAACAGAGGAATCAACAGCAGAATGCACACCCCAATGCTGGTTTCCTCCTTCCACCAATCCTTATATTATAAAACATAGATACCTGGCCACTATTGCCTCTAGGAAGCATTTTCACCTATTCTGAATTTTCTCTAGAGCCAGGTGAAATCATTAGTACTTACAAGCTAAGGCCATTTTAGAGCCTAGGAGAGGGCTTGTGAGTGCTGATATTTATACCTTTGTATGGCACCACATGATGGTAGGAATTCAGTGCTGCAGCTTCCCATTGAGGAATGAGAAACTGACAGATATTAGTCTGTTGTTGATTTGCTTAACCTGATTGTGATCTGGATTCTCCAGTTAGGGCTGGGGGGCTGTTTATTTCTACCTAGGGTGAAACATTGTTCTTAATAGATAAAACAAAAAAGAAAAGCACTTACAAACAAAATGGGTAGGGTTGAATATGTTGGTGAGGGGGAAGAAAACATATAATAAGGTGGTAGGGGCTGATTGGCTGAAACAAAAGGGAGGTGGAGCCAAGGAACTATAAAGCTGGTCTCTTGGGCTTGTTAGTTCAGGTTACACTAGAGTGCAGAGTAGGAGGTTGCTGTTATTTGAGAGGATGGCTGGTTCAGTGGTTTGGGTGCTAGCCTTAGACTTGGGACATCTGTGTATGAGTGCCTGCTTTGCTACTGGCCTTCTGAGTGATCCTGGGCAAGTCACTTAGTCTTTCTGTAAAATGATAGCATTTCCCTGTTTTACAGAGGTGTTGAGGCTAAATACATATATGGCTTCTGAGATACTTAGTTACTATGGGAATAGGGACCATATAAGCAACATAAATAAAGACATGGTTCTTTAGAAGGGCTGACCCTCTACAAGCCTGTACTTTATAATTCTAGGCTATGGCTATAGTGACATATGTGCACATACAACTTCCTGTAACTTAAACACTGGAGTTACTAGCTTTGATAGTCTGCTGGGAGGGTCTGGTATTTTAAGAGGCATTGCTATTAGATATGTTACACTATTTTTCTGTGATTCAACACATAAGAAACCAACTGATGTTCATGCGCCACTAGTCTGATTTTACTTTTATCAGAACAAACCAAAAATGTTAGTAGCACTTTTTTTCCTTAAAGAGTGAGATAGTACATCACTTTCTCACTGTCAGGGTGAATCATCTCATAGGGCACAAGGGGACTGGATGGTACTCAGAGGTATCATTTACACTTTGCTGTACCAGCCCGAGTGATTCTGATGCAGAATATTTATAAAACACTATGAAGCCAGAGATCAAAAAGGAATGTTCCCTCCCCCTTAAAGTACAGACATGTGGAATCATTCACTGGCTGGAAGTGAAAAATGTTAATTGTGGACTATAAAAAACAGTCAATATGGCAATATCCAGAATAGCCATAAATAGGTATAAAAGGACAGTAGATTATTTTAACTTTTAAAGCATCTTTTTAGTAGGAATTTGGAAATATTAAAAATATAAGAATATTGTATATAAATAAGAGGTTGGATGATCTAGTGGGTAAAGCCCTGGAGGGAGAGTCCGGATACCTGGATTCTCTGTTCTTGGCTCTGTCACTAACGTCTGTGTGACCCTGGAGAAGTTACTTCAGTTCTTTTCCTCCTCAAACCCTTTGTCTATTGAGATTATCAACTCTTCAAGGCAAGGACTGTCAATTGCTATAATAAAGGGATATACAGCTTGCTCCACACCTGAAAGTTGATTGAGTTTATCTTAACAGAGGCTTATTCTAGCTCTTAAAGACTCACTTTAGCCTGGGAGCTCAGTTTAGGCTGAGGCCTGTGCCAGCTGTGAAATATTTACTCCAGCCTTTGACCTTGCTTTAGGCAGAGGCCTGCTGCAGCCTTATATGATTTACAGTGTTCTGAAGGCTGCCAAATTCAGATGCCAGCGACCCACCAAGCTCAACACATTCCAGAGGCCAGACACTCTAGTGAGAAAGCGCTACTGCTGATCCTGGAGAGTTCAAGTCCAAAACAGACAAGCACCCAAAGTAATGTAATTGGGATTTGAAGTGACAGAAGATCTCTCAGTTGGCTGGGTCCCAGACCATTCATGGTTTTATAGATTATTAACATCATGCGAGGTTTGAGCACTGGTGTTATGTGCCTATAACTACTCACCTAGTTTAAAAGGTGGCCAGCTGCATTCTGGTTCAGGCTTCTAGGTACTCTCCAGTGGTCATTCTAAATAGAGTGCAGTACACTAGTCTAGCCCAGAGGCAACAAAGGTTTGGCTAAGTATTTCAATTCTCTAGTAAAGGAAGGCTGCACTTTTTTGTTCCACCATAGATAGAGACCACTGCTGCTACTTTTAAATTCATTTTAGCAAACATTAGAAAAACACTAAGGAATCAGACAACATCTCTGCCCCTTTGTCTGCCAACATCCAACCATTTTGCATCATTTGGTTTGCTTTCATCCAGGTCCTGATCTCAATCAAACACTAGAAAAGAAATGAGACTGTCTCCTTTCCACAGAATACAGTTTCTGCATAAAGACTGTGTAACCTTGGTATGTTGATGGCACTGCAGCCTGAACTCTCTTGTGGACTCCTCACAGACTTTACATCTCAGGATTTACTTTACTCAGAATGTTGTATTTGGACTAGTGGATACAGCACTGGACTGACTCCGGTGACCTGTGTTCTGTTCCTGAGTCTGCCACTGGCCTGCTAGGTGACCTGAGGCAAGTTGCTTCACTGTTCTGTGCCTCAGTTTCCCCATCTGTAAAATGGGAATAATGATACTGAACTTCTTTGTAAATTGCTTTGAGCGCTACTAGTGAAGAGTTAGGTATTATTATTTTATTTATTATTCTATTATTAAAATAACTATAGCACTGTAGGTGTGGAAGGTATTATGAAAGAGTATGGTTATGGGTTGTTTTAATTGCATCATAGTAAGACATACTTCGGAAATGCGTCACCAACACATTGAAGCAATGTGGGGAATTTGAGAGTGAAGTAACTGAAAATGATGGCCTTTAACCAAATTACAATATTGTGCAAGCCAGTTTTTTAGTCAGTGAATTGGGGAAAAGGAAATAGGAATTAACTTGTTTGAAAATCCAGCTATCTTTTAGCAGCAACAAATCTTTTTGTGGCCTCAGTCCAGACAACTAGGAAAATTTCTGGTGCAGTTTCATAATTTTAACAAAATTGAAAATCTTTTGAGCTTTGAATTTTGATAAATCGAGAAGGCATAATTATGCCTTCAGAACCTCTTCAGTTTAAAGATATGCCAGTGATGCATATATTGTAAATAGAAAGCCAAGGCATGTGAGATAAGCTAAGGCAAGGATAATTAAAATCACTTTCTCTGTGATTTTTGGGCGACCTTGATGGCACCTACCAAAAGTAGATTGCCAAATACAGTCTATAAATGTCACCCTTGTAGAGTAAGTGACTCCAGACTTCTCCAGCCTCGATTGTTTCTCTGTTGTGGTACATATTTTTTTTACCCCGAGACAAAATGCTGTAAGAGTTTTGTACAAAGAAACACTTTGTTAAAGCCTCTCAGTGTTTAAAGATGTGCCTTGTGTGTGCAGCAAAATGCAGCAGAGCTAACAACCACCCCCATTGGGTGCTGAAAATCAGAATTAACAGGACACTAACATGAAGCAGGAGCAATATCACAGTGTACATGTGCAAACACACACCCGGGGATGCTGACATCTTGCACCCATTACTATTCCTTTGAAACAGCTATAATCTAGTTAAAATGGAAATGTATTAAGAAAGTCAAACAATTAATTGATCCAAGAAAGGTTGTTTCATGTGTTGTGTAAATCAAAGCTAAAAATTCATTTAAGGGACACTGCTATATTGTAGACTAAACACAGTTTGGCGTGAGCATGAGGCTTGGTGTGGGTGTTAAAGTTGTTCTGCACTACACATGGTCAGTAATCCTCAGCAGAAATGTTAACTCAATTTGTCAGTATTATCTTTATGTCAACAGTAATGCTTAAATATTTACAATAGGCATAGTACTCTGAGGGTTAGTAACGCAAGATAAATTGGAAAAATGCTAACAAAATGGATGGTACTAATACAAGCCTTTGGCACTTTGTACTCTTCAATTTTATATACAAGAGGGTTTGCCTGAAAGTTGGATTTTATTAGGTTTTATGTTTTGTTTGCTGCCCCAAGGTTTTGCTAAAATAAAGCAGAGTTTCATATAATTATTGTAACAATGAAAACATAAGGACTGTATTCACAAGAGAGAGGCAGAGACCATTACATAGATGCTCTGGGTCAAATTCAGTCCTGGCATAAGTGGGTGCAAATACCATTGACCTCAGTGGGAGCTACACCTGCTTATGCTCAGGCTGAATTTGGCCTTCTGACTTTCAAGGGGTTATAAAACATGCGATACACCTTTATTTTTATAACATCTTATATACAGACTATCCCCCAAAAGGCTTTGCTGAGTTAAATAATTGCAAATTTCAAGACAAGCCGAGAGAGAGAGAAATGAAGAGGTATAGGCAAGGGAGATGTTTTCAGATGAAAGTTAATGAGTTAAACTATAAAGTCTTCCCCAAACACTTTCCCTCCTCATTCTCCCTTTTTAGTGCTAGCTGCACAGCGTCTTATAATGCACCCATCACTGTGGAATCTGAGCACCTTTTGTTTGCCTCCACCATCCATAATCTTTGCATCCTTCTTGACCTTGAACTTTACTTCTCCTCTGACAGTAAATCTGCCTTTCACCACCCCAGGTGCTCACTGCCTCTACTCCACCTCTGCTCGAATCCCCATCAAGGTGTTTATCTCTTCTCATCTTCACAGTTGCAAAGAGCTTCCCAATGTTCTACCCAAGTCCTTGATCTCCAGATTTCAATATGTTCAGAATGCCACTGCCTGGCTCTGACATACTGACAAAGGAGCATAACCATGTCTGTCCCATCGTCAAACAACTCCCCATGTACATAGTAAACTTTTCAGCATTGGCCTCCTTGTTTTCAGACTACTCTATTCACTTGCTCTGCCCTACATCATGATGATATTCCATCTGAATTTCTCCCAACCCTCTAGTCCCATCACTTTCTAATACTGGCTTCTTATAAGTCATCCCATGAAATCTTGCCACTGCTCATGCAAAACCTTATTCTGTGCAGCTTCTGCCACCTTGAACAGCCGATCTACATCTCTCTACCACACACCTCACTGACTCCTTTTTTTCAACTCACACATGAAAACATCTCACTTCTGTATTGCTTATATCCCTTAATTTCTCTCCTTGTCTCTCATTATTTACTATTACTTTGAACTCTAACGTTTTTTTAAATAGTTTTGGTGGCATGAAGGATGCTATATATAATAAAGTTTTATTGTTGATAGAGTTTTATGGGATGAGGGGATATGTGACTATGTATCACAAAACACTGCACTATCCAAACTAAATTGTAACCATTCTACTGGAAGGACAGTCTTGCTACATAGATGATATCATGCTGTACCAGTATAGTGGGCATAAGTATGTTTCTTATAAATATAGTTATCTCCACTCTATATTTTCCTGTTCTGATTGGCTGCCACTGTCATTGGACGTGAGCATTGCCTGGGAAATTGGACAATAGTTCAGAAATCAGGCCCTCGAACACAAAAAACCCACTTCAACTTCAAAACACAAAATGGCCAGTGAAAAACACACCTCTTCATCGAGGAAGATGTAAGCAACTTTTATTTTAATAAAAATACAAACTTTTAATAGACAAAAACTAATAATTTTGAGCAATATGTGTAAAATACAGCCTCCCAAACAAGACATTATTTAGAACAGTATAGCTACTCTTACCTCCACCACTATTATTGTTCATCAGAAAGGAATAAAGCAGGAACACAGAAGCACAGGACAGGAGTTCCCCACTAGTCAGTGCTCCAAGTTTGTTAAACTTGGAAAACGGGTGGGAGGACCACAAGTACTTACCCAGAGCCCAATCCTGCAAGGTTCTGAGCACTCCCTGTTGTATACTGAGCATTCTGAACTCCCAGTGAAATTGATGGGAGTTGTGTGGGCACCTAGAAACTCACAGGATTGAGCCCCAAATGAAGAACCACTTCATACTGAACATCTAATACATAGGGCTCTACCAAATTCACAGCCATGAAAAACACATCACGGACCATGACATCTGGTCTCCCCCTCCCCACCCCACCCCCTGTGAAATCTGGTTGGTCTTTTGTGTGCTTTTTACCCTATACTATACAGATTTCACAGGGGAGACCAGTGTTTCTCAAACTGGGGGTGCTGATCCAAAAAAGGGTTGCAGAGGTGGGGGGAGTTGCAAGGTTATTTCAGAGGCGGGTCGTGGTATTCCACCCTTACTTCTGTGCTGCCTTTAGAGCTGGGTGGCCAGAGAGTAGCAGCTCTTGGCCAGGCTCCCAGCTCTGAAGGCAGCGCCCTGCCAGCAGCAGTGCAGAAGTAATGATGGCAATACCATACCATGCCACCCTTACTTCTGCGCTGTTGCCTTCAGAGCTGGGCAGCCGGAGAATGGCGCCTGCTGACCAAGGACCCAGCTCCGAAGGCATTAGCGCAAAGTAAGGGTGGCAAACTATACTATGCCATCCTTCTTCTGCGCTGCTGCTGGCAGCAGCTCTCCCTTCAGAGCTGAGTTCCCGCCTAGCAACCACTACTCTCTGGCTGCCCAGTTCTGAAGGCAGCACTGTTACCAGCAGCAGCGCAGAAGTAAGGTTAGCAGTACCACTACCCCCCTACAAAAACCTTGAGACCCTCCTCCACACACAACTCCTTTTGAGGTCAGGATCCTACAATTACAACATTGTGAAATTTCCGATTTAAATATCGGAAATCATGACATTTATGATTTTTAAAATCCCATTACCATGAAACTGACCAAAGTGGACCATGAATTTGGTAGGGCCCTATCTATATTTACATATGCTGAGAAGAGTCAGGTTTTATACTCACTGAGACCCATCCAATGCTAGAATACCGAGGGGAAGCAACAGAAGAAAACACACTGCAAGTTTCCTTTATTAGACTAAACTACCAGGCAGGAGTATTTATATTATCAGTTTTCAAGACCGCAAACTGCTGTTTTCATACACACCCCAGAATAATTTCTGCAACATTCAGGGAAACAAACTATTAGGTTTCAATATAATATATGTTTACATCCCTAAAGATTCACATACTTTTCAATAGATCTGATCATAGCGAGGAAAAAGTTCAATACGATCCACCATCTTGTTGCACACACACGCGCGCACACACACACACACACACGTCATATGTAGAATGTTCGCTGTTCTTTAATTAGGGGAAACCAGATGGGATTTGAACATTTCTTTGAAGGAAGCACAGAAGAAATGTTTAGAAAATGTATGAAATCCCATCTTGTCTTTGAGCTGTCACTCAGGCTTTGAGTCTTTTGCCACATATTCTATTAGCCATTCTTATTCTGGACCTGTGATACCTGATTCCCGTTTCTGTAATTTCCATCTTTTGTTCACAAGTCTTTTCTCTTTACAATAACACCATTCAGATAAGGTATGTCTTTGAGTTGTCAGCTACTACTTTTTTTTTTTTTTTCCTTGTAAAGGTACCATTAGTGCTTCAGGACTCTGGGATAGAAATGTACAAAGTGAGGGCCCTTCACTGAAATACTTTAGTTCACTTTTCAGAGCTGCCTCAGAGAGCATTAGCAGGGAGTTTTTATAGTTTACCTTGAAAATGATGGAAACCACTCCTTGTTAAACAAAAGAATGAAGGGAGCACAGCAAAAGATATATTTATAGTACGTATCTTGTGGGTTGTGGTGTCCTGGCACTGTAGGAAAAATGCAAGAGGATTATACTTAGATAAGGCACCTTGCAAATATAACACATGCATGTTGTGACACATTGCCCGTATAACCCTCATTCAGTTCAAAATGGTATGCTTTAAAGGTTTATAAAGTAAAAATATCAGAGTAAGGGCCTTGAACTGCATGGCAAAAAAGATATGCTTCCACGGCATATCTTTATTAACCTCCCGAGAGCAGGCACTGTCTTTTTGTTATGTTTGTAGAGCGCCTGTCTGAATGGGGCTGAGGTCTCTAGGCCAAAAATAAATCACATGGGAGTTCTGAATAATTTGCATTGGGCAATATAACAATATTAGTACTCTGGGGTGCTTTGATAGAAATAGATGCAGCAAGGTACAGCATGAGACTGGGAGTTAGGACACAAGGCTTTGCTACTTACTTGCTGTGTAACTTTTGAGCAGGTCATTTAATCTGCCTATGCATCATTTTTTCCCATCTGTAAAATGAGGATTACAGCTGTCTGCCTGCCTCAGATGCATGTTCTAAGACTTACTTCATGATTGGATAGCATTTCAAAATTCTAGTTTGAAAAGTGTTGTTTACATCTCAAGTATAGTTATACATGTTGTACAACTGCACAATAATGAAATTCTGATGCACATCAGGTTTGATATACTTAATTTGTTTGATAAAATTTACAGCAGCACAAAACCAATGGCATTAGTGACTTGAAAATAACATTATTAATCACTATACCATGTAATTTCAGACAATTCCCAAAGTTATTTGATAATATTTTTGTATTAAGAAAATTTCTACTAGCCATAAATACAGCCACCTAGCAACTGTTTAGCACTTACACAACAGTTTAGGACAAGAAGTGAAAAAATAATATGATGTCCAACCATAGCTGCATGAAGAATTCATATAAACAAAATGGTGCTAATTTTAAATTATATTTGTAAAACGTGCCACCAGGGCAATCTCATCACAACTCTTCCTTAAAAAGTCAATTTGTGTTGTTTTTCATATTTTTCATTTACAAAGAAATAAAATAAGGAAGGTAATACCTGTTTCTATGAGTAAGTTTTATTAAATGTCCTGAAGCTCCAAAAGTTCATTCAGAAAAAAATCTTTAGGACCGTATTTCTCACACATTGGCTTCTTCAAATTCCCAGGCACAGATAATTATTGGCACAAGTTAATTTTCACAGTTTAGGCCACTTACTGTAGACAGCTAAGTCCCTATATGTGTATGGAATCAGAGACGTCAAACAAAACTACCTAAATTCCACACATGAATAATTATGGCTGCAAAATTACACATATAGGCCCCAGTTCAGCAAAGCATTTATACATGTACTTAAATTCCTCTAAATTCAATCAATGAGAATTAATTAACATTAAATATGTGCTTAAGTGCTTTGCCAAACTGGGGGCATGACCATTTGTGCTACCAAGTATGGAAGCCTAGTTAAGTCTGGGTCGAAAATTTGGCTCTAAACATTTTTTTTGCTAACAATGAACACATATGAGTACACAATGGAACAGTGAGGAATTATTTCCTTCAGCTTCCTTGAGCCACTCATCTTGGCCCTCTTCAGTACTACTGAGCTCAGCAGTCAGCATTACCAAGATACAAAACGAATGACTTATATTTGCTAGTCATGGCACCTACGCCCTGGCAAACTCCTTTGCCAGTTGTTGTCTGTAGTTTTAGCTTTATCTAAGGATGCGTCACGTATTTAGGCTGTTATATGATCTGTCTTTGCTGCTTTGCTCTCCTAAAAGCTTTCTCCAATCTCTGAGCTTCTACACATTTTTAACCTTCGTGCATTAAGTGCCAAATACCCTCCTCATGAAGTCATGGTACAGGCTATTTTATAATTACAGAGGTGGGAAAGTGGGCTTTCTTCACACCCACATATGTTCTGCTTGGAAATATAAAGACTGGTCCTCCTGAAGTGAGTCTCCCAATACAGTATGTGGCTCTTCTATGTACGAAGATGATCTATAAACTTTAAGATATGAGATCATATGTGCAAGTGCAATCTCTTGCTTTCTCTTTTAAATCATGCCTTTACTGGTAACTTGTGTGTGAAGTTTTTCATACAGAAAAGGACCGATGCATTTATGATTACTACACACTACACTGTTGTACAACAGTTTTCTGCTAAATATCTTTTTGTTAAAGTCTAAATTCCAGCATTTCTATGGCAGCAGCTGCTGCCATGTTTTGGGTCCTTCAGCAGTCTCTGTGCGGATGATGTGACATCAAGTTTGCCACAAAGCTGAGGACCTATAGAACCACGGTTAGACCAACTATTGTGTAGAAATGAAATGTGGGCACTGAGGAAGGCTGAAGAACACCAGATTGAGGTTTTCAATTTTCATCATCTTTGTCCACTGCTCCATATTAAATGGCATGACAGGATTAGAAAAGAGGATATTCAAAGCCAAACCCAGCAACCACTTCTGTCAGCGCTGGTTTGGTTTTGGCAGCTTTCTTGGTATGGACATATTATTAGGATGGAAGATCAATGAATTCTAAAGTGTGTTTACCAAGGAATGGGGCTACACAGCCAGAGATCACATGGCACCAAAAGTTTGGGTGCTGTGATAAAATTGCCAGTGATGGTCATAAACTGAATAACCAGCGAGATCACGTTAAGGCAGTGGTTCCCAAACTTGTTTCACCGCTTGTGCAGGGAAAGCCTCTGGCGGGCCGGGCCGGTTTGTTTACCTGCCACGTCCCAGGTTCAGGTGACCTATAAACCTTTTGTAAAAGTGTGACTTCTTCTGCATACTGGACACAACCCCACCATTGCAGTCATCTTGTTCTCAATTGGTGCAAGACTGCAACTTGACAAGATTGTCTAAGTATCTCCTTGTTTGTGACAAAACCAAACCAATAGATGCTAAGAATATGCCATAACTTTTGACACTGAAAACTGTTTAGTTTCTTCTCTTCAGCTGTTTTTAATGGCCATATTTCTGCTCCATATAACAGTTGTTATCACTACCCCATTGAATACTCCTATCTTAGTTGTCTGACATGCCGTCACCAAAACAGATGCCTTTGAAAATGCTGAAATACCACTGGAAATACCTTAACGCAGTCGTTCCCAAACTTGTTCCGCCGCTTGTGCAGGGAAAGCCCCTGGCGGGCCGGGCCGGTTTGTTTACCTGCCGCGTCCGCAGGTTCGGCCGATCACAGCTCCCAGTGGCCACGGTTTGCTGCTCCAGGCCAATGGGAGCTGCTGGAAGCGGCGGCCAGTACGTCCCTCGGCCCGCACCTATTTAAGATGGAAGTCTATTCTATGCGCCCCATAGCTATGTCATAGCCATGTGAATCTGTTGCTGCTGCTACCACCTTAAGGACCTCGCCAAAGATAAATCCAGGTGGCACTTGATATGCAGGGAGACCATATCCCTTTAGGATTTGGCATGGTGATGAAGTTCCAGCACTTCAAGGTTGCTCCTGAAGCTTTAGCTTTATCAAATTTTTTGGGTTTTAATTTAATATAAGATTAAGGGTTTCATTTAAACCCATAAAAGTAAGGGCAATAGTCACATTTTAAAATGCTGGCTTCTGAGCTGCACCCACAACACTTTTTTATACAACTTTTGTTTTCATACCAAATTGCTCACTCAGTGGTCGGTTTTCCACAAGCATGTCCATCTGCATATGCAAACAAAGAGTTTGTGCACATTTAGACTGTTGTGAGTTCAACTTTGGCTCCAGTCTTTAACAATTTGATCTCCAGTGTGATCATATATTCAAAGACTGGAATGAAAGCCCTCCTTCACTACTCTACTTAGTATAGGCAGTGCAGGACAAATTAACAGCTAAATTTTTCTGGAGACTTTTGGGCACAGTAAAGTTGGGTAGCTTCTCAACTTTTATTCTGAATGTGATGCCATTTTGAGCTTTAAGTCTATTATGACAATTCCATATGCAAATATGCATGCAAATGCTTAAAGTTGTTAAAAACCAAATTGTCTTCTTAGGGAACAGAGGTTTGAGGGTCCCCAGGGAAGAAAGGGTATGTGGCCATCCCAAAGATATCCAGGGCACACTCCAATCCCCCTTGACATTGCTATTTTGGCTCCTTTCTGCCAGGCAGTATAGTTCCTGTGTTCTATGTTAACACTGGCCAGGTGCCATGAACCTATGCAAATAAAAAAAACTCGGAAGAGGTGCAGATGTGGAGGTTGAATTTATATTGCTTTGATCAACATTGACTTGGGTGCAGAAACCCACATGCTTCTGCTGCAGATGACAATGCAGGGATTCCTCCTCCTGTCACCTCCAGCCCCTTCTCTCCCTCCCTCCCCCACCCCCAAACAGGGCTCCAATAAGATGGCTCCCACAGGGTCAAAAGTGTCTCTCTTATCTGTGCGGTTCATCCAGATCCACTCAGTTCCCTCCACTCATGGAGCATCGATAAGCAAAAACCATATGAACAATTTGTAATAAATGCCATGTGAGAAGACATTAAAGTCCTTTTTCACAAAGAAAGTCATGGTCTAGTGGTCTGAGCATAGGGCTGTGAAACAGGGACTCATGAGTTTTAGTTAAGCTCTAATAATGACTCTCTGAGGCTATTAGGAATTCACTTAAGGCCAACATTTTCAAACCTGGGTGCCTAAAAGCCTCTAAGTCCATATTAGGACATTATAGCATGGCAGATCTGGCCTTTTAAGACAGACTTCTGGTCCAGCACTGCCCATTTCCTGGTTTCAGCTCAGAACAGGAAAATGGTGGGATTTGTAGTTCCCAGTGTTGATGGAAGCTCCAGACTACAGGCAAAGCATGATGAGAAGGGTTCAAACTGTACAGAAGCTGCTCCCTTTCCTCAGAAGGACACCCGAGGATGGAGTAGAACTATGGACAGTATCTCCAAGGAGGCCTGTGGAAGAAGCCTGTAAGGTAGCAGTTAAGAGCTGTGAGCCAGATGGCTCAAGAAGAAACCTTGGAGAGAGGAAAATTATCTATAAGAGAATCCCAGGCAGGGTGAAGAACTCTGAGCCATGCATGTGAAAGTATAGAGCGTATGGGATCATTTCCTTTTTTAGAGTCCTCGAGAGGTATTCACACAAATCTTTAGTGCTCAGCCTGTGGCTGAGAGAATGATAGAGATTGGGCGTAGAAAGTGTTCGGTTGGTAGTTTTTCAATCTGGATTTTGTTACTCTGAGAAGAGTGAAATTTTTATTTCAGATGAAGAAATTAATGCAACAGCTGTATCCATATGATGCTCCTCCACAGATGCTGAAAGACATTAGCTGTCTTAGAGGTGCGTAACACAGAATTTATTGGGATCTGCAAATGTGCTGCCTCTTTGAAAATCAAGACACTAATTTAGATGAGCCAATATGGACTGCTGTGCCCCATTCTAGGCACCCACATTTGGAAATCTTAACCATATCTCACTTCCTCTCTTTTTCTATCTGTAAAATGAGGATAATACTTACTTGCCAATCTCAGATGGGTGTTGTGAGACTTCATTTACTTTAAAAGTGCTTTGAAGTAAAAGCACTCTGTAAATCCTGAAATCTTTACTCAAGCAAATCTTCTCTAATAAGTAATAGATGTTCACTGTCTCCAACAGAGTTCAGGTCTGGACCCATTAAGTATTTTTAATTACAACTGGAAGAAGAAATATTTTAAAATGTGATTTTTGTACTTGGTTTTTGAAATGTTGTAGGTTTTTTAATATTTAAAACTTTGATGCCCTTTTTTTACTGAAAAATTTAATGGGGGGAATCTGAAAATATTAAACTTTTCAGGGTTTTTTAATTACAAATTAAATATGAAAATTTTCAACATTTTTCATTGCAAATTCAAATTTTCAGTTAGCTCTGTTTTTTGAAAGTCTGATAGTGTTAGCCTGCAAAACCACTTCTGCTGTACTTTTCATCAATCTCTCTGAGATGAAAAATAGAGAAAATAGATAAATGTCATTACTGTTAAAATATCTTTACATCCTGGTAAACTTTTTAACAGGTTTTCTTCATACCATGAGGTTGCAAAAGCAGACAACCAGACATACTGAACAAATATGATTATTTTTAGTATGTAAAATGATGCCATTGTTGTAACACTGACTCAGGCATTCTGTCATTTTAACACTGGTTTATTGGATCTCGATCAATTAGACACTAAACTATCAATTGACCGGAAAAGGAAATTCCAAGAGTTTAGCTTTGAGGGAGGATAATGATTAATTAAATATTTCTAAATTAAAGATGGCACTTGGGGCAGGATAATCCAAGTTGCTTAAGTACTTGGCTTTCTTTGGACAGTAGGCAAGTGAAAGTTCTCGCCAGTTTGCATTTGTGAGAACCTTTTTGCTAATTTAAATGTCCATGCAATGCTATTACATATTGAAAAAATTGGCCTCTTACGCAGGGTGTGCTATTTTTAGGACATGATCTTTGAAAGGAAACACAAACTACAGTAGGACATGAGTTGCAAATTATGCTTGTCTTGTGGATAAAATGACAGCTAATAGTTCCTTTGAACCCAAATTACACACACACACAAATCAATTAGCTGATCACCTTGATTATAGACCTGTAAAGCCTGTTGAAGTCAAACAATCCATTAGATTTCAGTAGACTTGAATCAAGCCCCAAATGATCAATTAACTATTTTTTGCACAAAACATTGAAAATAAGTATACTAATTAATGTAAAACAATTTAAATCATAAAGAAAATTAATAATGAAAGAAATATGTGAGTCACCTACACCAGTGGTTCCCAAAGTGTGGTTCATGAACCCTTGGGGGTTTGTGAAATGTTAAAGGGGATTCTTTGAAAAAATTCCATAATGGCGGAAGAAAAAGTGTTTGCGCGCCAAACCGGAACCAAGGTCATTGTAGCCAATGTAGCAGCAGTAACATCCCTCAGGTAGTCAATACTCTGTCATTCTCTGGTATTCTGTTTTGCTTCAGTGAGACATGAATGAATCTTCTCATGTACTACTTTGTTTGTTTGTTAGTGTTCTGGGTGTTATTTTTATTTGAACTGTTGTACACCCAATAATGGACAAGTGGCTGAAAATGGAAAGTGTAAAGACATGAGAAAATGAACGTTCGACATCAGCTAGTGTTTTGTCAAGTCCAAAATGTGAAAAATCTAAGTCAAACGATCATGGTGGTCCTGGAAAGTTGCTTATGAAGAAAAGAAAATGACGATTATATAAAATATGTCTTTTCATGCATTGGTGATCAAGAGTGTCCAAAACCACAGTGCATAATTTGTGGTGATGTTCTAGCAAACAGCAGCCTCAAACCTTCTCTACTTCAGCACCACTTAGAAACTAGGCAACCCACACAACTCGATAAGCCTGTTGATTTTTTAAGCGAAAGTTAGCCGAGTGGAAAAGTGACATTACCAGTTTTGTATCCAAAGCAAGTACTAATAAAGAAAATGCACTTAAAGTGTTGTACCAAGTAAGCTACCAAGTAGCAAAAGCATCAGAAGCCCATACCAGAGCAGAGACCTTGATTGGTCCAATAAAAGGAGTGGTTCATTGCATGCTTGGAGAAAAGGCTGCAAAAAGGATTGACATAGTATCTTTGTCCAATAATACATTGTTGTGAAGAATTAATGATATGTCAAGTTATGTATAGACCACAATTGTACATAGAGTTAAAAATAGTTCATATTATGCTATACAGTTGGATGAATCAACTGATGTTGCTAATTTGTCTATTTTGCTAGTGTTTGTACAATGAAGTTATGTGAATGAAGGTATTGCTGAAGAAGACTTGTTGTTTTCCCAACCATTGAAAGAACGTACAAGTGGAGAAGATATCTTCAATCTGACTAATGCATACTTTCACGAAAAGGAAATAGATTGGTCTTATTGCCTACACATTTGCACTGATGGGGCCACATCACTGACAGGGAAGTATACCGGATTTGTAGCTCGAACAAAAAAGACTGCAGCAAATGTCTCTAGGACTCATTACAGTATCCATAGACAAGCCCTCACGGCAAAATGCATGCCTGGGGGACTGAAGGAAGTGCTGAACAATGCAGTGAAAATGGTGAATTTCATAAAATCAGAGCCAACAAATTCCAGAATATTTCATGTACTTTGTGAAGAAATGGGTAGTGTACACAACTGTCTGTTGACCCATACCAAAGTTAGATAACTTTCATGGGGCAAAATCCTTGTGCGCTTGTTTGAGCTTAGAACAGAAATCCTAGGTTTTTTTTCAACAGCCACCCTTTCCACCTTGCCAGCTGTATAGACAATCATGTCTGGCTCCAGAGCCTAGCTTATTTAGCAGACATTTTCTCAAGGATTAATGATCTAAATTTATCTCTTCAAGGCTTCAATGTAACAGGTTTTAACGTGTGAGACCGAGTTGAATAATAACCATGATAAAGAAGTTGCAGTTTTGGGAAAGGTGTTTGGAAAACAATCAAACTGACTGTTTCAGTACCCTTCATGACTTCCTGGCAGAACATAAACTTCGGTTGGATCAATGCACTAAAACCAATATAACTGCACACCTAAAAGGACTTTGCACAATGTTCAGGGAATACTTTCCAGCTATGTCAGGCAATAATGACTGAATTCACAACCCCTTTGATGATGCCACATTCTCAATGCAAATACTGAGCACTGAGGAAAAAGAGAAATTGATTGAGATCTATTGAGATTGCAAACTGAAAAGGAGTTTCAGAAGTATCTCATTGATCAACTTTTGGCTGAGTTTAAGAAACAAGTACCCCCTGTTGGCAGAAAAAACTACTACAGTTTTGTTACTGTTTTCAACAACATACTTATGCAAGAAAGCATTTTCCTCATATGCACATCTGAAAACCAAATACAGAAGCGGACTCAATACCAAACCAGACCTGAGACTTTATCTTTCTCTAATGGTTCCAGACTTCCAAGAGCTATGCAGATCAAAGCAAGCACATCCATCACACTGAGGAGATTTAAACTTTGACTCCTTATGAGAAATGGAAAGGGGGGTGGATATTTTTTGCTGTTTTTAAAATTAAATAGTCTGCTAGTGTTTTTTTTAAATTATTATGAAGAACAAGTTTAAGCTTTGTTGTAGTCGTGCGTTGTTTGCCTGGACTGCTTAAGACCCGAATGCTTGTGGTGTAGGACGAATTCTTTATTTGAGTTGGCTTCTTAAATACCTTCCTGCTGTTTCACGTCTGATACTCCTTGATTAAACATGTAGGAGCCTTGTCCTATAACAGGCTTAATCGAAGTGATACAAACTACGAAAGTGAAATCTTGGAAGAGTGGTACCATTTTCATAATGTAATAAAATTAATAATGTAATAAGTGTGTCATAAAAAAAACAAATTTTATATTTCCAAGATCACTGCTTTTATAATTTATGCTCAGGTAAGGGAGAAAATCCCTGGAAATATTTATTTTTAGGAGGGGGTTCACGAGATTTGACATTTTTGTGAAAGAGGTTCGCGGGTTGTTAAAGTTTGGGAACCACTGACCTATACCAAAGGCATACGTATACCAAAGGCCTTGTTCAGCCTGGCTGGAATTGGATCACAAGTAAAAATAAGTGATTTATTTGCTAGGAATAAATAATTTGGTAATTTTTTTGCTTTATAGTGTATCCGTGAACAGATCAGTTTCCTTGAACTGATTTGTCATTAATTAATCCCATTTAAATACATTTTTAGACTCTGGGTTGACTGCTGCTATTTGAGCTATACGCTTAGTTGTGATTGGTCGGATGAGTCAGAAAGTATTGTTTCTGTTCTCTGACAAATATTTCTGTGTAAATTTAAATTTTTTTCCCAGCAAAATTCAAAATCATTGAAATGTTCACAGGAGGCACATGC
The DNA here is from genome assembly GCF_027887155.1 of Malaclemys terrapin pileata. Classification (NCBI taxonomy): domain Eukaryota; kingdom Metazoa; phylum Chordata; order Testudines; family Emydidae; genus Malaclemys; species Malaclemys terrapin. The sequence goes on from NC_071510.1 coordinate 104,224,945, forward strand.
AATAATAGGCATACAAGCATGGCTGAAGTGAAATTATGTACAATTTCAAACCAACATGTATGGAACAACTTTGGATTATTAACTATATTTAGCACTGAATACAGAAGATAAGGGAAGAGACACAAGGAGTTTCACTCCTAGGGTATGAGATGACTTGTAAGAAATGAAGAAGACATTTTTAATTCCTTATGATATCAGCTAAATGCAAAATTGCTTGGGTTTTTTTTTCTCTCTTGCATAGTTGATGATAAAAGCAATGTTCAGAAAAGTGTTGTGAATATGGTATAATATAAAGTACTGCATAGTGACCTTATGTATACCTCCTCTTTCCCACACTGCACTTAAGAGAAACACTATGAAGAAAAGGCTGCTCTCTTGGGATGGGAGAGAATAAAAGAGAATGCCTTTGTAAAGGCAAGTATTTATGAAGGGACCAAGATTAATGTTAAAGATTACCATTGCATAAGGAAGATCAAGGCTAATTCTGGAGCTCTTGTCACCCGCCACAAGTAGACCTCTGTGCAAGCAAAGCACAAAAAGCAAACTCCAGAAGTCCAAATTCAGAGTTCAAGTGACATCTTTCTCCACTAGGGAAAGAGACAATGGCTGCATGAAAAGGGATCTGTGAAATAAGGGATCCACCCACTTCTCAGATGCCAACCTGACAGAGTGTTCTCCCTTCTACCTTTAGAAATCCAAGGAGGCCTAGCAGTCTTCAGGTATTATATATAAAATGGGCTGAACTGTCAAGCATTTGGCTCACACATATGGTCACAGACTGAACCTTGTAGTTTGATTTGCAAGTCGGTGGCCATAAACTAACCCCTTCAGATGGCTTGAATATAAAATTTAAGTTCTGTACTATGTAGGTTCTTACATTGCCCTCATCACCATAGTATCTGAACGCCTTGCAGCAGTGCATTAAGTGACATGACTAATATGTTGCTGAATCATGTTCAAGCACTCCCACCATCTTTTGCACACACACTGTGTGCCTTCCCTTTTGTATATCCAAAAGTTTCCAAGACACTCTTCGTAACCTACTTACAGGTTTTCTTTAACCCACTTTGTAATTTGTTTTGTTAGAAATATCAAAAATGGGGAAAAGTCTGGTCTTCTATGGTCTTGATGGAAGACCTCTTGCAAGAGCAGGGGTTTCAAGGCTACCTATTGAGTGCTCCTTCTGTAATTGAAGGTTCTGGGCTGTTGAGTCTTTAACAGTGACATCATTCCATCCTTTTCAGTAGGGGTGTAGTAGCTCCACAGAGGTTTATGTCAAGCACTGGAGTGAAGTAACCTCAGCCAAGTGGTTGTTTCCCTGCCCCTGTATGCTATGGAAATACAGTCCTCTACTTAGACTGGGCACTACAGTGGATTCAGTTCTATAGGGCACATGGGAACAAAGTAGTTAGAAATAAAATATCAATCATATATTTCTGTGGGGAAAACTCTTGTGAGGTCACCTTGTTATAAAATGGATTTTGTTATTGCATGAGAACTGGATAGGAACACGTTTTGAGGGGGAGGGTCCATGGGTAACAGCTTGTATGTGGCTAGACTGGAAAGCCTAGAGGAGTTATTCCCTGCTGATATCCTAAATAATTCCACTTCCAATATTCTGCATCTGTGAACATTGCACAAGAAAATGTTACATCAGAAGCTGATAAAAAACACAACATTCCCCATTCACCCAAAGTTTTGTTTTAAGAGCTTGAGTATGCCATAACTGAGCCTTTACTGCTGTTGACTTATGGGTCTCCTTGGAGGCTACTCCACCTACCACCCATTGGCATGGCTTCCATTTCTGAAAGGGAAACTTCTCCTTTGCTGCAGCTGCCCTTAAGAATGTTTCTGGAGGAAAAGAAGTATTGTATGTGACTTTGGCATCATAATCTTATCCTTTGTCTAATGTTTGTGGAGTTCCTTTCTTTTTCCTCTTCTTGTATTTGCTCATCAGTTCCTCTCGCCCTTCCATTTAGCATTCCACACCTCCTACAGATCAGTGGTGCTTTACATGAGAACTATGATGCATCAGAAATGGAATGGCCATGTGAGGCTGACAGTAAATGAGTGTAGATATTTTATTTTTGTGGCTTCCGTAAAAATTTACCTTCATTGTTGGGCAACAACACTTACTCAGAAACATACCAGTGGAAAATTAAAGTGAAGAGTTGTTTGCTGAGATGAAAATACAGTAGGCTTTGTAGTAACAGCAGGGAACATTCTCAGTTATTCAGTACATGGAAAGATATTGTGGATGGCACTTTGGGCCAAAACTTGATCCTGCTGGAGTCAATATCAGAATTCCCTTTGGCTTCAGTGGGACCAGCCACTAGTATTTCAGAGCAAGAGAGGATGTTGAGACTCCAAACTGCTCAAGAGTACAGTATGGATATTGTTGTAATAAGTTCTCATTGTGCTAGTGTCTGTGCACGTTGTCAACACAACCATCATGTTATGCTCTGTTTTTAATTATAAGAGATCAGTGCTTTAAAAATATGGCTCCTATCGTCGACTGATTGCAATGAAAGAAAGTTCAGCATAAAAGAGTCATTTAGACCAATATATGAAGGCAAAACCTAGAACATTTCTCTCCGACTGGCCAAAAAAACAAAAATCCGCCAAGCACAATGACAACAACAAACAAACAGCTACATAGTACAAGGTCAAATTGCTCTCAGACAGCTAGAATGTATGTGACAGCAGATAAGCCACGCAGACACTGCTCTTAGCAGCTGTACTGGGGCAATATTTGCATAAGGGGATAAACTGTTCTGAACATCTTTTGTTAGTTTTAATACTTTCTTTGAGAATTAGGCATGCATTTCATCTGGATCTACAGGGGCCAGAGCAGAGTGCCAGTTTAGAGCCTTTAATTATCTTTGCAATGAGAAAGGCCCCTTGATTTCTCTATTCCCTCTCTAACAATGTCAATCTCAACGCCCTGTGCAGCTCCTTCTTCCACTTCTGGCTTTGTGCTTGGTTGCATGGGATGTGTTCCCTCTTTTCTCCGTAGCACCACCACCCTTCAATCAGCTCTTAAAATGCCATTTTTCCCCAAAGCCTCCAAGAAAAACTAGACCAACCAAGAGGGAAAAAATCCATATTAAATTACTATCTAATCTGATTTTCACAGTGTGCCCTGTCTTCTATGTGCCTGCATTTCAGACTGTAAACTTCTTGGGGCAGGAACTGGCTATATTTTGCTACATTCTGTAGCACCAAGCACTGTTGTCACTAAACAAACAATCAACGGGTGTGCGAATGTAGAGTAAACTAATTCACCAACCTCCAGCTATTATTTTTTCTGTTTTCTTTCAATCTGTAGCAAAGAATATCAGCCAATATCCAAACACTCCTAATATTAGGCCAGATTCTGCCACTTGTACTCATGAGTATTTTACTCCTTGAGTAGTCCCCTTGCTCTTAATTGGATTGCTCATGAAGTAAAGTACAGTACTATTCAGTGTGATTAAGTGAGCATCAGGTTGAATCAGAAGATTAATAATGGCATATAGCCTTTCACCATGAGGTAACAGGTTCTGGAAGAGGCCCACTACACTAGTGTGACTAAAATTGTTTTCTTATGATGATATATGTGAAAAGAGTTTGCTACAAACTGGATTGACACCAAGCAAATGTCTCACCACAAAAAGAAAAGCCATCAGAGTTTGCCCTAATTGGTGCAGTCTATTGGCTGCCTGAGCAAGGCCAAGAACCCAATGGAAATGGAAAGGAAATAAGTTCTCATTCCTACATTTTTCCCTTCCAGACAGAGAGGAAGCATATTTGAAGTGTATCAGTGGAGGGATATTTAGGCTGCGACAGTGTATCTTGTACTTGTTCTGTGGATAAACAGAGTGCTTCAGTCTCTAGGACCTTAGAAAAACAGAGAGTGACTGTAGGGTGATGGCAGTCTTTAAACCTTGATACTGGGCATTCGAATTTCCTAACAAGACTCCCACTGCTGGTGATAGACTAGCAGTGCAAAATGGTCCAAAACTTGTATAGCTTCATCTTCAAATTTCACCAAATTGCAACAAAGCTGTATTTTAGATTTTCCCTAAATTGTACTGTACCTTGATAAGTAACTGACAGGTAGCCAGCCTCATTCTAACCTACTGCAAGTGAAGAAGTTGCAGTTGCCCTAGTCATGTCGTTAATTGCAGAGACTGCCAAGTAGAACTAGTCAGGAAAGTTGTCCCTTTTTTTTTTTTCTCTGGGTTAAAACATTACAAAGTTTTACTTTTCAACCAGCTCTACTGCAAAGACACTTACAGTTTGTGTGTGAAAGCCCATCCAGCAAAGGGGCATGTCTCCCAGGTGAAGGGTAACCTAACTGCAGGAAATTTAAGCCATTGAATACCCCTCTTGTATTTTTTGGAATGATAACCATTACAATGATACCCTTTTAAAGCTGTTTACATGGCCTAGCACTTCCAGTGGGAGTGAATCTGCAGGAGAGGAAGGAAATGGTTACATGTAGGATAAACAGATTTTGAATCTGTGAGAGGAGCTATATCAAAATAAACAAACCTGGATATTTGTGTGATAATGCCTAGAAGCCCCAGTCAGGGCTTCTTTGTACCAAGATACTATTCAAACAACTAAAACAAGTCTCAGCTGTCACAAGTGGCCATCAGCCTGCCGAGGCCTGATGTTAGTGATTTGTAGACATCCTGAAAGAGGTGTGTTTCAAGAAAGGATTTAAAAGAGGATGACGTGGTGGTTTTCTGCCCTTTCCTCAAACACAGGGTGCAGTTTGGGAGAAACCATGAAAGTGCTTGAGGGAGAAGCAGTGATGGCCCTTGCAGTAAAAAATTAGAGGTGTGATGGGGCTACATGGCACTCAAAGGTGAAGCAAGGCTTATGCTTGATGATCTTATATCAAAACAAACTACAAATTAGAAATGGGTTTAAAGAAATCATTCCCAATTGCCCATTTTAACATTTTTTTTTAAATCTTACAATCAATCAAAAATGGTGGTGATGCTTTGCATTTGCACCTTGTATTATGGATAGCAACATGAAATATACAGCCAGCATCTGATTCTTCTATCCTCTTCTGTCCTCTGAATTTAAGGGCTCAGTTCTCTGGCATTGAAAGCTAGGATTTGTAAAGGAGTTGAAGGGTGTTAGGTGCCCGACTCCTGCTTAAATTCAACTGAGGTGGTCGCCTAAGACTGGTAGGCCAAAGTGAACAGGGGCAGTATTAGGCCCTGGAAGCTTTAGAAAACCAGCCACAATTACATCACAAACTAAATGCACCACTCGGATTATCTGTTGTTTAAACGAGATGTCTTAAGTATGTTATCTATGTGCATAAAAGCATAAACATTTCAGCTATCAACTCATCAGAACTGCTTGAGCAAGCATAAAATATCATCTTGGCACAGGTAGTCACCCCACCCCCACCCCCAAATAGAGAGAGAAATCTAAGTTACTCTTCAGCTGCATGATAATGGGTCCCTCTTAAGATACTAAAGTGATACATGTTTTTAATACCACTAACGGCTTTCCTTGCACTGGTGAGAGCTGCAGATTTTTAGCTGACAATACAATTTTAGGGCTATATGTCTATATTGTACATATTTGTTTAAAAAAACATGAAGTGAATAAGAATTCTGAACCACAAGTGACACTACATGGATGAATAAACTGAACCCAGAAAGAATTAGCCCACTTTAGTGTTGCGAATGCAAGTGAAGCAGGCTGCATAATATAACAAAAACCCAGTTCTTACTCAACTGATTATTAAATATCCTTTATTCTCTCCTGTATTGTCAGTATTTGTACTCTTCTTTTCCCTTGGCACCGTAAACTGGAGCAGCTATCCCATGTCTATATTTTTGTCTTTTCATACAATCCATTGGGTTTTGATACATAGCTGTGTACTGGGCTGGGTTAGGCAATGCTTCCAGAGCTGCAGCTGTAGGGTGAGACCCTGGATGACCCCTGGAAACCCCACAAGTTGAAAGTCTAGCGTGCTGTTCACTGCTAATGATCAAGTGCCGCATGGCAGAGAGCTCGAGCTACTCCCTGCTAACAAAACTCATGGCAATAAGAGCCTGAACCACCCCGTGAAATCACTATGACTCCCCCTTAATCCCAGTCCTGGTTGGGACCTATCATCATAGGTTTCCCCTATTCCCACCATTAAAAATCCACTATTTCCATAACTCCCCATACCAGCACAGCTCTGAATTCTGTGTACTGAATTGTGTCTACATCACCTAATTGTGTGTACATCACCCTATATGCACACACTCTTCCCTTAGCTGGAGGGTAAAGGAATTTGGGGCAGGTGAGAGAAGAAAATTGCACATTAAATCTTGGGCATTGCGGTGAGCAGGAGGGGTTAATAATGCTTTGTCAGGGGGCCCCACCTTGGCTTGACCTGCCTCTATTTGTGGAGCACGACATCTGATCAGTTTTATTTTCAACTCAGTCAGCACCTAACTAGCTAAGGACTTCACTAATTTCAAGCCCTACTTTCACACTGTAAAGGACCATTAACTTCGTCTTTATTACCGTGGGTGCCATACCATAGAAGATCAATGAGAAATATAAGAGAAAGCCATACCTATTCTAGGTTACTTTGGTGAGATAATTCCTTCTGGATTTGTATCAAATTCCATTTAATGCCATCCATTTCTGAGGTCTCTTTTTCCCCTCCCACAGAAGTCTTCTCAGCTGTCCCACTGACAAGTCGGCCTTTTTCTGATGTCCCTAAGTGCCTGAACTGACATGGTATCAGATAAGCAGGGGGATGAGTGACTGGGTTAACTGATAAAATTGCTAATTAAAGCCCTGTTTTCAACACTCCTGAAAGATTAACTGGGCCAAAATTTAGAACACAGAGGAAGTTTTACTTTTAACAATGAACTCTGTTTGGTAAATAAAAGGCTCTAACAATTTCAAAGAAAGTCATGCCAAGAAGCTTGCAAAAACATTTTCCCCCTTGGAGAATTATACAAATGGTACAATTCACTTTAAAGCTTTGTAGGTTTAACTTTGCAAGCCTCTTGTTTGCCTGGTAAGTAAACATTGAGGCTAATTCACTGAATAGCTGCAGTGCTGAAAGCACAGTCATCCTCTCATCCGAACCACTCATTCTGATGACTTATTCCTAACATTTCAAACTGGCCTAAAATCAAAATTGCTGTAAAATTGGAAAGGGGTGAGGTGGATAGAAATAATTTCTTTATCTTGCCCAGCATAAGTCTAGATATAATGTTACTAGTCTGACTATACAAAAGAGATAATAAGGTATTAATATGGCAGTGACTATGGTCTAGATTCCAAAAGAACTTCAGCACTTAAACCCCTGATTTAGGCACCTAAATCCCAGTTTTGGACTCCATTGCAATTCACAAAGGTCCTGTCAAACCTATAAGTGCCTAAACTCACTCGGAGCCTAAGTTTTTGCAGTAAAAAGTTCCATAAGCACCTACATTTCTGCTTCTGAACATGCACGCGGCTGCCTCCCCCTAAGCATCTGGCTGCCTAAGCCCCAGAGTGACGCACAAACCAGGGGAAGATAGATGTTTGGCTGCCTAAATTGCATGTAGGGCCTGACCTGGCAGGCATGTTCCCGAGGCCGTCTACTGGTTCGAGCCACTCAGGCGTGTTCACACAAAGCAGCCGAGGGGAAGGACATCTTCATAACTCATTGCCTAGTGGTTAGGATAACTCACCTGGGATGGGGGAGACTTCCAGTTCAAGTCCCCTCCACCTCAGAAAGGGAACAGGGATCTACCACCTCTCAGGAGAGAGCTGTAACCATTGTGCTATGGGATATTCTGATGTGGAGTTTCATCAATCTCCTGTTGAAGCTGTTGCACCCTGGATAAATAATTAGTCATTGGAACAGAAGGATTGGAGCCTGAGTGAGTGCTCTACCCACCAGGCTATAGAGTCATTCTCATGCTTGTTCTCACTCTCACCCAAATGACTGACTATTTATCCAGAATGGAACAGCTGTGGCAAGAGAGAATGAGGCAGCCTCTCATCAGAACCACTGTCTATTGTAGCAAATATTACTGAAGTTCCAACCAGCTTCATCAGAAACATTGTTCGTGTTACAAATGTTCTGTAATGCCCCCAAAATAGATTTGCACACCTGTTTGTTACTTACATAGTTACCTGTTTAGAATATTCCCATATGATAGATGAGGAGCAGAGGAAAAGACCTATTTTTTAACACTTCACACCAATGCTCCTGGGAAAACTGCTCAGGAAACAGTGTGAGACACTAAATTGAATGCTGTCTTCTAAAGAGCATGAAAGATTCCCAGCCCGTGTTCGATTTAAATGCTGTGATACTGATTATTTATAGTAAAGCTAATTGAACAGACGGTGAATGCTTAGTTCAGTGATATTTACTGGTTGTGTTTGCAGCACATTATACCTTTTACTGGTGTTGAGGTAACAATGCTACATTGCACTTTTGGTGCTTGCTTCCATTTGTAGTGAATTAACACTGGGAAGTTGATAGCTAAGTGGGAAAGGGTTAGTACTGAAGGATTCCACTTATGCCTGCAGCTATACCACCTTGTGCTGTGGTCTGCTCAGATCTCATAATAAGCTAAATTGGGTCAAGCCAGGTCAGTATTTAGGTAGGAGACCTCCCAGGAATGATTAGATGCTGCAAAAAGTAGCATTCCCTTTGAATCGATACTAAGTCAATAAACTAGTACAGGTAGAGAGAGCAAAATCTGGGTTCAGGTCTCCATCTGACAACCCCACCCCACCCCCCCACCCCCAATATTAGAGGATGTCCAGATCAGAATTTTTATTTTGGCCCTTTATAAGAAGGCTTGGTAAGTTTGATTTTTTTTTTTAATGATTTCCACAGATAATACAGATGTTTATTTTTAAACATTTTTTAAATTTTTTATCAATTTAAACTTCCACAGTGGGGTGAGGAGTCAGACAAAGGGAGATCAGATGGATTATTGAATGACAATTGACATTGAGATAAGCTTTGTCTGTTAAAACACCAATTGTCAATATCACATGTCAAAATATACAAATCAATACCCTTAAACTCTAAGTTCTGAAGCAGCATTTTTCTTATTATGCCTATCTGTAAATGTTGATTATTCTCAGTGGAAATAGTTTTCATCAGTTTGTGTATTCATGGTGAAATCAACATTTACCAATAAAAATCTAATCCTTCCAAGCCTAATTTAAAGGATCAGGTGTAGAATGCAAATCCACCCCCACCATCCCTGCTAAATTCCAAATGTGTTTGAAATAGATCTGTGAGAATAGCAGGATGAACTGAAAAAATGGGAAAAAATATTCATTTCGTCAACCCAAAACAATTTTTTCTACTTTTTCTGCAAACTGAAAAAGTGTAAAAAAAAGTTCTTTTTGGGCTGAATAAAATGTTTTGTTTCCTGAGAAACAAAAATTTTATTGACTTTTTTTAAAAAAAAATTTTAAAGAACATTGAAGTAAAATTCAAAATGTCAAAATATTTAAGGTTGAAAATGTCAAAACAAAACATTTGGTGGTGGTGGTTGTTTTTAAAAAAAAATCCAGATGAAGCAATTTGGTAAATTCTAAACAAATTTGTGAAATGTTTGTTGACCCAAATATGTATAGGGGTGCGGAAGAGAGATGAGTTTCAGCCAAAAAAAATTCACACAGCTCTAGTTTGGATCCAAGCTTTTGTTTCAAACCCATCTTGAGTTCAGTGACCCTGTGCTTCTGGAGGCACCATCATTCAAAAGAGATGTAAAATCAAAGTCTTGATATTTGGTCTTTGTGGCCATGTCTACACCAGAGAGTTAAGTTGACTTAAGTCGACAATCATAAATGGCTGTAATTACATCACTTGTGCATGTTCACACAATGCTCCTTGCTCTAGCACCGACAGAGAGAGCAGTGCACGGTGGGTAGCTAGCTCACTATGAAAATCACCACATTCTCCCACTAGGAGTTCTGGGAATGGATTGCAGTTTATCATGAGGGTGGGATCACTGCCCCATGATGCACTTCTCTTCATCCCATAATTCCAAGGGCTTCCGACGGCATTTCACACCATTTTTCAACTGCCCTTGTAAACTTTGTGCCTGCCATCTCTGCCTGAAAGCATGGATCCTGCACTGCTCTCAGTCTTGTGATAAGCATTATGAACACAACGCAGCTGATCCTGCAGTATTTCATGAGTTAAGAATCTGAACAGAAATCTGTGGAAAGAAACAATTCAAGATTGATGTTGGCATTCACAAAGCAGCTGCCAACTGCTATGTGGACATAGCTATTGGGCTCGGGAAATAAGCACCAAGTGCTGGGATTGGATTGTGATGCAGGTATGGGATGAAGACAGGGCCGGCTCCAGGCACCAGCCTAGCAAGCAGGTGCCTGGGGTGGCCAATGAAGAGGGGGGAGCACGTCCGGCCATTCAGCAGCAATTCAGTGGCGGGGCCATCACTCCCTCTTGGAGCGAAGGACTTGCCGGCGATCGCAATTGCGATCGCGGCTTTTTTTTTCTTTTCTTTTTTTTTTTGTGCTTGGGGTGGCAAAAATGCTAGCGCCAGCCCTGGATGAAGAGCAATGGCTTCAGAACTCTTGTATACACAAAGCCACCTTCCTTGAACTCTGCGGAGCTAGCCCCAACCTGCAGTGCAAACCACCAAAATGAGAGCTGCCCTAATGATGGAAAAGTGAGTGGTGGTTGCTGTGCGGAAGCTGGCAACTCCAGACTGTTACCGGTCAGTTGTGAATCAGTTTGGAGTTGGGAAGACCACCATGGGGGTTATAGTGATACAAGTGTGCAGGGCCATTAATAGCTTCTTGCTACGAAGGACTGTGACTCTGGGCAATGTGCATGAAACATTGGATGGCTTTGCAGCAATGGGATACCCTAACTGCAGCAGGGCGATGGACATCACACACATCCCAATTTTGGCCCCAGACCATATTGTGACAGAGTACATCAGCAGTAAGAGCTACTTCTCTATGGGATTGTAGGTGCCGGTGGATTACTGGGGTTGTTTCCCTGATATCAACACGGGGTGATCGGGGAAGGTGCATGACACATGCATCTTGAGAAACACTTGCCTGTATAGAAAGCTGCATGCAGGGACTTTCTTTCTAGACCAGAAGATTCCAATAGGGGATGTGGAAATGCTCATAGTGATCCTGGGAGACCCAGCCTACCCCTTACTCCTGTGGCGCATGAAGCCTTACACCAGAAACCTTGACGGCAGCAAGAAGCATTTCAACAACAGGCTCAGTAGGTGCTGAATGACCATAGAATGTGCGTTTGGTAGATTAAAAGTTTGCTGGCGCTGCCTATTTGGTGGGTTAGATCTCAATGAGGACAATATTCCCATGGGCATAGTAGCCTGCTGTGCTCTGCATAACATTTGTGAAGCCAGGGGGGAAAAGTTTCCCCAGAGGTGGAGCATTGAGCTGGAGCACCTGGCAGCTGATTTTGAGCAGCCAGACACTAGGGCTATTAGAGGGACTCAACAGGGGGATGCTTTGAAGCAGCATTTTGCCAATGAGCCCCAGTAATGTGTCTTTATGTAATGAATTGAGCCAGGCATTGTTTGCCACCTTGAATGACCCCTGTAATGATTACTACCTGAGCATTAATTGTAGTCTGCAAATGTGCCAGTTGCTACTATGTATGAATTTCTGTTGCAACCACCCTGTGTAGGTCACAGTACTATTCAACATATTCATAAATGATCTGGGAAAAGGGGTAAACAGTGAGGTTGCAAAGTTTGCAGATGATACAAAACTACTCAACTATACATATAAAATTATGGGATCTAAATTAGCTGTTACCCCTCAAGAAAGAGATCTTGGAGTCTTAGTTCTTCTTAGTCTTGGAGTCTTAGTTCTCTGAAAACATCCACTCAATGTGCAGCGGCAGTCAAAAAAGCGAACAGAATGTTAGGAATCATTAAAAAAGGGATAGATAATAAGACAGAAAATATCATATTGCCTATATAAATCCATGGTATGTCCACATCTTGAATACTGTGTGCAGTTCTGGTCAATCCATCTCAAAAAAGATATATTGAATTGGAAAAGTTTCAAAAAAGGGCAACAAAAACTATTAAGGGTATGGAACAGCTTCCGTATGAGGAAAGATTAATAAGAGTGGGACTTTTCAGGTTGGAAAAGCGATGACTAAGGGGAGGATATGATAGAGGTCTATAAAATCATGACTAGTGTGGAGAAAGTAAATAAGGAAGTTTTATTTACTCCTTCTCATAACACAAGAACTAGGGGTCACCAAATGAAATTAACAGGCAGCAGGTTTAAAACAACAAAAGGAAATATTTCTTCACATGATGCACAGTCAACCTGTGGAACTCTTTGCCAGAGGATGAAGGCCAAGACTATCTAGTTCTTTTTTGAATTCTGTTATAAGTTCATGGAGGATAGGTCCATCAATGGCTATTAGCCAGGATGGGCAGGGATAGTGTCCCTAGCCTCTGTTTGCAAGAAACTGGGAATAGGGGACATGGATGGATCACTTGATGGTTACCTGTTCTGTTCATTCCCTCTGGGGCACCTGGCATTGACCCCAGGTCAAAAGACAGAATACTGGGATAGATGGACCTTTGGTCTGACTCAGTTTGGCCATTCTTACATTCTAAAGAATCACTGTCTTTGTAAGACTAAATTTTTATTAAACAGCAATACACAGATTTACATTTCTTACAAGGGATGACAGTGAGTAGCACCCTCTAAAGTGAGGATCTCACAGGTGTGTGTGTAAGTCCAGCTGTCATTATGGAAAATGTCCTTGGGGTGGAGCGCAAGGGGTACTGCGACGGGCCAGGAACATGCGAGGAACATGTGTGGGGAGTTTGGGGAGGGCAAGGAAGGCAGTTGCGTATGGGCTGCACTGGGAGTTGTGCATGAACGTGTTCTGCTTACAGTGCAATCAGGGACCTCAACATCTGTCTGATCCTCCATGAGCTTTATTATCCACTTCTGACCCTGTATTATCCACTTCTGGCTCTGGCACTGGCTCCTCTCCTGGCTGTTCATTTCTAATTTTTCGTTTGTCTCTCTCCACGTTCCATGCTCGCTATCAGCCTGATTTGATGATTGCAGCACTTCGCGAAACATGTCCTCCTTACTCCTCCTCATTTGCCTCCTTATCTGTCAGGCGCTTCACCGGTGTGTAGAAGCTGGCCCTCAAGGGCACATCTGAAGAAGCAAAAGAAATAATACACAAAGGCAGTACTGTGTGTGTATTCACAGTCTTGAATCATAAAAGTTCCATACATCTCCTTCTCACTTTCCCTTGACAAGCACGCAACATGGCCAGAGCACTAAACATAGTGAATTTGTCCCAGGAGGGGGTGGTGCGAGATGGGACAAAGGGTCTGGGTGGGTTCAGAAGGGGATCAATACATACACCTAGGGACAATATTCTGAATACTGGCACCGTTTTCCAGAATCGGGGGAGATTGAAGCTGAAATCACATTACTGAGGATAACTGAAGATGCAAGGGTGCATCTCCTGCATGCGTGCAGCTTCAGACTGGGTCCATATGCTGCTCACCTGTGTGTTGCTTTGGTTCTTGCAGAAGTAATTGACGATTGTAGGAAACTTTGCTATGCCAATGGGGGAAGAAACAAAGCAGCTCTGTCAAGGAACCATTGGCAGAGGACAGCAGAGTATCTGCAGGAAAGTTTCCTAGAGATCTCTATGGAGGATTCCCGGGAGATCTCAGTGGGCAATAAGAAACTTCTCTGCAAGGCTCTCATTGTTTAGTTGCACAGGGGAATGTGAAGCAGATACAAACAGTACCTAGTGTTGTTAATTTCGATCCTTTCTCCCATGTGCACCATGTAACAAAATAAAGGACACCTCTACCTCATATCATCAGGCACTATCAAAGCAAAATGAGCTCCCCTCTCCTGCTTCAGGCACGCCAAAGCTGGATTGTTGGGACTAGCTAGACCCCTCTGGAGTGAAAAGAGGTCCTGGCTCACCATGCCATCGAATGAGCCTGTAGCCTGTCCCCTGTCCCATATCCTCCTCCAACTCAACCTCCTTGTCCACCACTTCATCTTCAGGGTTAACTCCACTGGCTACTACCTCCAATCCTCCCCTCACGAAGTATCCACGGAGTTCTTGGCAGTGGAGGTGGGGTCACCAGCAAGGATGGCGTGTAGATCCTTGTATCGGTGCCACACCAGAGCAATATTTGGCCTCAATTGCCTTCTGGTACACCTGCCTCAGCTCCTTGATCTTAACACGGCACAACTGCGTGTCCCTTTCGTGCCCCTTCTCATCCATGCCATGAGCAATCTGCTCTTAGCATAGATGGCGAGTTCCACACCCACGTGGTGCTTGGGCACCAGCAATATTCAGAGCCAGGGGCCCAGCTCCAGCAATACTTGGGGCCGGGAGTCCCCCCTACCCGGCCCCACCTGCGCCCCCCCCCACGCTTTCCCCGACTGTCCCCTGGCCCTGACTTGCTGCCCCCGGCCCCCGCTCGTCTTTCACAGGCCCCTGGAGCAGTGTCCCTGTCTCTTCCGTGTGCAGCTCCATGTTGCCTCCCGGCAGCAACTGCTGCCGCAGGGTCCTAGTACTCCCCCCCCCCCCCCAATCTCCACTGCCAGCGCAGACTGACTCTGAGCCTGCCCTTCCCCCGCAGACTCTTTCATTTTCCGGCAGGACCCTCCAGCAGCACAGGGGGCCCCCTGCCTGCAGTCACCGCTCCTGCCCTGTGCTGGGCAAGGAGGCAGCCCCATCCCTCACCCCCAGTGAGGCTAGAGTCAGGGGCAACAGCAGGGGAGGAGGCTCACGCAGCACCCCCCGGCACCCACCATGGGGGAGGTGAGGGAGATTCCTGGACCTGAGAGGGCCCTACGAGCACATGCAGTGACAGTGGTGGGGGTGAGTGTGCTGCTGGGGGGGCAGGAAAGGGGGGCTCCTCCCCCAGAGCTTGCTGCTGCCGGCAGGGAAAGGGCTGGGGGGAGTCCTCCTCTCTGGCCCCTGTCCCGGAGCAGCATGCCTGCACCCCAAACTCATCCCCAGCCCTGCCCCACCCCAGAGCCCACACCCCCCAGTCAGAGATTTCACCACCACACCACACCCTCAACCCTCTACCCTAGCCCTGAGCCCCTCCAGCACCCCAAACACCTTATCCCCAGTCCCAGCCAGAGCCCTCACCCCCTACACCTCTACTCTCGTCCTGAGCCCCTCCCATACTCCAAACACCTGATCTGCAGCCACACCCCACAGCCCTCACCCCTGCACCCCTCCCATCCCCAAACTCCCTCCCAGAGCCTGCACCCCAATCCCCTGCCCCAGCCTAGGGCCTGCACCCCAGACCTCCTCCCTCACCCAAACTCCCTCCCAGAGCCTTGGGCAGGTGGGGGGCGGAGTTTGGGGGGTGGAGTTTGGGCGGGGACGGGTTTTGGGCACCACCAAAATTTCTACAAACATGCCACCTCTGGCTCTTAGGTGTCAAAGTTCCTACGGCTAGATCAGAGCTGCGACTGCACAGCCTCCTATCCCCACAGTCCCAACAGATTCAGCAACTCCAGTGTACTCCAGGTGGGAGTGCGTTTGCTGCAGAAAGTCAGCATGGTCAGCTGGGATTCAATATGAGCTGTCCATGCCCAGCAAACAGGAAGTGAAATTTCAAAAATTTCTGGGGCTTTAAAAGTGGAAGTGTGCATGCCTGTGTACCTGGCTGCACGGCAGCCGAGTAGAAACTGCTTGCCAGAGCAGTCATGATGGACATTGTGGGACACCTCCTGGAGGCCACTTAGGGTGACATAAGCAAGCGCAGTGTCTACACTGACACTGCATTGCTCTACGTTTGTTGCAAAAAGCTCTATGCTGCTCATCGAGGTGGTTTTATTATATTGGCGCAGCAGGACAGTTAAATCAGCAGGAGGAGCATTGTTCTATGTACACCTCCACCCTTTAGTCAACGAAACCTGACTTTTGTTAATAAAACTGTGTACTGCAGACAAGGCCTATATCTCATGGTACTTTTCCTAGAAGTTGGGTTGCTAACTCTGGTATTCTGATCAAATTCCAGCTCAATTAATTACACTCTGCCCATAGCAGAATGCAATAACAGTCACTTCCTGGCCTAATGAGTTTGGTGGACTAAGTCCAGAAACCACCACTACAGCTGACACTAATTTGCACTCTGGTTGGTAGTCTTGGCTGAGAGACAAAAATGTGGAACTAGCCTCGTCTCATCCCTAGTGGTGGAGGCACCATTAGAGTGGTGAATGAAGTGATCCCACCCGAGAGGAAGATGAGTTAAGTTTGTAAAGGACAAAGGGCAGTATTATGCAGTAAAGAGTAAGATCGTATTCATTTCTTTAAAATATTTTAAAACATTTATAACTAGCGTGTGTGAAAGGTGCTCTCTTGACAGTTATGCAGGCGGGAATCTCTTGTTTATCTACACTAGAATAGGTACAGCATAGGCAGCATCAAGGCGAGTTCCCTTTCACTGCCTTGCCAACTTCCTCAGCTCTGACCCAACTTGAGAGGCAAACCTACCTTTGGCTGACATACATGTAAACTTGTTTGCTACTCTATAGTTTTCACTAAGTCTATGGCCTGTAGGAGTTCAGCATCTCTCAGGATCAGGACCTAAAATCGTAATCTCCCTTTCCTTCTTGTCCTTCAGTTATGCATGATCATGTGCAATCTGGTTCCCAGCATGACTGACATGCAGTTATTAGGGTTTAATCACCAACACCCCATGTGTTTTTTGTTCTGCTAAATTGCTAAGAATATAATTGCATTAGACTGTTAGAAGTAAATGGCTTATGGAGCTTCACATTGGTAATTAGATGAGAAGGTTCTTAAAAGAAGCACTAAGAAAAGCTAATGAGCATAAACTGTATTATTACTCAGTTATCTATGTACTACAAGTTTGTTCCAGCAGTTCTATAGCTGAAAGAATGCCAGAGAATAACCTGCCACGGAATCAGACTAGAGCTGGGTGAAATTTTTCAGATTAAACTTTTTTACGGGGGGGGGGGAGTAGATTCAGCAACACCAAAACATTTTGTGAATTCACATCCATATTTTCAAATGGTTCCATTCCAAAAGATATTAAAATTCTGAAAAAGTCAAAATGCTTTGTTTCAACATTTTCTAAATGAAACATTTCAACTTTTCAGTTTGAAACAATTTTGTTTAAAACTTTCCTTTATTTTTATTTAAAATATAATCAAACCTTTAAAAATGGTTGAAAGTGAAATAAAATATTTCAGGTCAAACAAAATATTTCATTTTTGATAAAATTTCAGGTAGAAAGAAACAATTTATTCAACTCAAAGTAAAAAAAATCAACTCTTTCAATTAGCCAAAAATTGCCAATAAAAAAAATATTTGGGGGTTGACCCAAAACAATTTTTTTAAATTTTGTGGAATTGCTCACAAACCAAAATATGCATTATTCTCACAGCTCTCTCAAGGACCTAAAACGAGGCAAGCTACAATAGGAAACTACCTATGAAGACATGAGACAGAAGCTGGCCCTGGTTGACAGGGGATGGATCACTCAATAATTGTCCTGTGCTATTCATTCCCTCTGAAGCATGTGGCACTGGCTGCTGTCAGAAGCCGTGATACTGGGCTAGATGGACCATTGGTCTGAACCAGCATGGCCGTTCTTATGAGTCTGTCTCCATTCCCCACTGCTCTTAATTTTTCTTTCCCTATTAGGATCGAAGTCAATAGAAACTCTGTTACTGGCATTCTAGTCTATACTCTATTGCCCTCATCACTGTAGTGTCTGAGTGCCTTCCAGCAGTGCATTAAACAACATGACTATATATCTGTCATCTGTTGTTTGTTCTCTCTTCCTCTCCCCAGAGGGAGAAACATGTGCAGAGAAGTGTCTTGTTTTGGTAGACCATCTGTTTTGTTTTGTTGTTAAATATACCTGTTGCTATGTGCTTATGTTAGAGATGGTAAGGTCAAAGAAATGTGACATGCACTTGGAGCAGAAAGTGGTAAGGTTTTTGATGGTCATTACTTCCTGGGGGAGTTCATTATAGTCTCAGACCATCCCCAGAGAGAGTTTTGTCTCCTGCACAGATGAGCTTTACACTTATCATTGAGGATTTCATTGTGGCAGAGGAGTGTAATTGTTAACCATGGTCTTCATCCTGGAGCAGTAGAAGGGCTTTTAGGGTGTCCTAGGCCCATGCCATAGAGCACTTGGAAGATAAGGACCCAAACCTTAAATTTGATTAGATATTCTGTGGGAAACTAGGGTAAAGAATGGAGGACAGGGTTGGTGTGCTCACAGTAGCCTGTGTTGCGAAGGAAAAGAGCAGTGTTTTGTACTACTTAGAGTTTCTGCCCAGGTATATCACATCACTGTAATCCAGCCAAGAGGTAACGAAAACATGAATAACTGAGGCCGGGTCTTTGTCTGCCAGGATGGGATGGAGTCTCTTAGCCAGCTAGTGATGACAGAAAGCATTACTCATGGTCATTTTGATGTGAGAGCTCAGAATCAGTGGGAAAGCCAAGAGGCCTCTGAACTGACCAGTTGTGGGTATGTGCCTTCAATCACAAGGGATTGCATCATGGCTGCAAATTCCTCAAAATACTTTCCTCTGCCACCAGCATCAGCTTTGTTTTGCTCAGGTTCAGCTTTAGCTAGCTGTTCCTCATCCCCATGAGCTGATCTCATCTAAGACATCTTGGTGGTAGTGGTGTACTTGTGTGTGGTGAAGGATAGGTAGAGCTGTGTGTCATCTACATATTGCTGGCACATGAGTCCATCTCATCTGACTAGTTCACCTAACGGGAGCATGTAGATGTTGAAAAGCACTGGGGAAAGAATTGATTCTTGTGGAACCCCACAGGTGTAGGGTCTAGTGGTACAGGTGTAATTTCCCCATCACTGCTTGTTGGGTGCATCCCTCCAGTATGGACTCAAACCATTTCAGAGCTTTACCTTTGACTCCTGCGCCCTCTCTCAGGTGAGACAGCAGACTCTCGTGGTTAACAGTGTTGAAAGTTACAGAGAGGTCAGGAGGTTTGAGAAGGGATGTTTGTCCTCTGCCTATTGATAGGAGGAGATCATCCATAAGTCCCACTAAAGCAGTTTTAGTTCCATGTCCTGGCCTGAATCCAGAGTGTGCTGGGTCTAGAATGCTGGCTACAGTAAGATGAGCTTTTAGTTGGCCTTTTGCTAGCTTCTGTATGAGCTTGCTCAGAAATAACAGATTTGATATAGCAGGTGAGTTGGCTAGGAATGAAGTATCTAGGGCGGGTTTCCTCAGACTATTGCATGTTTGAAAGAGGAAGGGAAGATCCCTTCTCTGAATGAGGCATTGGCTATTTCAGTCAGGAGTACCACCAGTTGTTCATGACTCTCCTTCACAAGCCAGGGAGGGCATGAGTCAGGTCTTGGGTCAGGACTTGGGTCACAAGACTTGGGTCAGGACTCGTTTAGGGTTCTCATATGTATAATATGTTGTAATGTGTTGAGTAAATGATACTGAAAACAGAGAAAAATATACAGTGGAATGGAAAATACATTCCCTGGCTTGGAAATTGAGTGTTTAGAGCCAGAGAATAGAAGTAAGGAGAAAGTTCACTGGCTTCATTCCCTTAATAAATAAATCAGGGATGAGAAGGGTTGGGATTTGTAAATGGCATAAAATAAATGTGTGAGACTTGGAACCAATTTGTTTTTAGAAAGATTCCAAAAATGGAAGAATTCAGCAAAATCCCTTTTTTTCCACTTCATATTTTTAGTTGACACCTTGTTGATTTTAAAATGTTGCACAGCATCTTTTAGAGCTGGCAATAGCAAAGACATACGCTGAATTGGGCAAAGATTCCCTAAAGTAGTCTATTGGGTCTGAACTGGTTCTTTTCTTCTGGTTTCTACTACAAATGTCTTTTCTGAAAGGGAGATTTTCTTTTTCTCTCACCCCTTGCCACTGAGTTAATCTAACCGTAGCTAGTGGACAACCGCGCTAGAAATTACGTCAAGCATAAGTAAGTAGCACAGGCAGGTGCTGGTGGCAGCAATCAGAAGGAAATGCCATACCCAGATAACAACAGAAGACTGAGCCAAGTGGACAGCATTGGAACAGAGACAAAAATCCTGGCAGTATAAAGAGGAAATTAAGAGACTAGAAGCACAGTACCTTTGATATCACACAGAGATTTGGAGTGAATTCTGGAAAGGTTGTCACTCCCTCATAACCTTCATCCCCACACTCCTGCCTTGTGAGTAACTTGATCCAGATCATGTGGATGGGAACAGGAAATAAAGATGGATCTCCTGCCATCACTCCAGACCCAGGGAATTTCTGTAATCCTTATGAGTCCTGGTGCCCTCTGCCAGTTAGCACCAAGAGGTCTCTGGGACACAGTAGATAATGCAAGGCTTCAGCTTTATTAATTGTGGTTTTTTTTCTTTTTCAGAGAAGGAAGCTTGTTAGCTTTTATTTTTCCCCCGTGCTTGTCTATCTCCTCTGAAGATTCACTTAGACAATTTCTAGCATACCTCTTTTCAGTGGGGAGCTACTTCTTTTTAACCCTTACAACTTTGTGCTTTGCCTGACAGGAATACTTCTTCCTAATAAGATGCAGTTACAAGCAAACTCTAACTCCCACACACACACACCTGAGAAGCAGCCTCCTTCCTTTGTCCCTCAATTGGATTCGCTTCATAGCCACCTTACCTTATGGAATATCACTGTCCACCCCTATCAACTAACAAGGGCTGGTACACAATGTTAAGGACCTCACTGACACAATGCTCCCACCTCTTGTCAAGCTAGGAGAAATAAAGGACTCAGGTCGGGTTTGAAACTCGGATCCTACAAGAGGGACTGGAGGTCACTGCACTGGAATGGCTCAACAATTTTTAATCAAATAATCCAGTTAAGACTGCTACCCAAAGCTTGAATCCATTACATTAATACAATAAAGCAGTAATTCTTATGGCTGACCCACTATGGCCAACTGTTCTCTGGCTACCAACACACTGAAGTTTCTTATCAACTCTCTTCATTTTATAATGCACACATTATTAAAGCCCAGATTTTGTCACTTTACCCATGCTGAGTACTACCTTATTTCACAGAGTATTTCCATTAATTTAAATTAGATTACTCCTGGGGTTAGGTAGGACTCAATAGACTAGTAAAATATAATCCTGGATCAATCACGTCTGCATTCCTGCCACGCTCCAACAGAGAGACAACTCTGTTTGTCAGCATTTATGGGCTTCTGATTAGATCTTTAGAAACATCTCCTCTCCTTAGTGGAGTTGTCTAGCCAGTAGGTGACCTGGCAGAGTTCATGCTACTACAGATAGCTCAACAAGGCCCCAGTGCTACTATGGGCAACGGAGCTACCATAGGAATCATTCACCTCAACAAATCCAGTAAAGGGATATGCTAGGCCTGTCTTGGCTGAAAGTTGCCCTTTGTATATCATAGAATCATAGGACTGAAGGGACCTCAAGAGGTCATCTGGTCCATTCCCCTGCACTCATGGCAGGACTAAGTATTACCCAGACCATCATATACCATGGTACAAGTTTGACCCTGTCTTACACTCCACATAAGTCAAGGGTTGCAGGAGATGTAAATCAGGACAGAGTATTTCCTGTAAAAAAAACACCTGAAGTATTTAAAGTAATTCTTAATATGACAGGGTGGTTATTTTCCAAATAATAATAGACAAAATGGATAGTGTAGAAAGCTGAATTTCAGATAATTCTGATGTGTGTAATGTGATCATCTTTGTTTTGATACTACTGCTATTAAAAAGTTATCCATTTTAGCTTTCATCATAGAAAATTAACAAGTTCAGGGGCTAGTCATGAATGAGACAATCATTTTAATAGGTACACAAAATTTCTTTGAAAAAGAATTTACAATATATGCCGTTTTCCAAAATATCCTCTCCCCATCACCCCATCCGTACACACGTCTCCCCCATTCACCAGATATTTTGATCTAAAATATTTCATGATGGGACATGCTGTTAAAATTAAACTCAGCAGCATGTATGGAAAGAGGAAAAAACTCAATTGTTTGCAAAATATGGAAACTTCCCCCAAATGCAGTAACTAATTTTTCTACCAGGCATGACAGAATACTGGGGCATTTTCATCAACTCCATATGAAACAGCAGTGCTTTTTGAGTGTTGAAACAATGTAACATTCAGATAATTCCAACATTCATTCCAGCAGGCGCCACTCACCAAAATTCTGATAACTAAATCTGGCAAAATGTTGTTGTTGTTTTTTTTTAATGGGATGCAATCAGAGTCTCAAGCTTCTTTCCCAGATTTTCTTTATAAAACTGCAGCAGTAAAGCATAAAATAGCCCACGTGTAAACTCTCACAGTAAATCCAGCATTTTTCATGCAAAGGCACATGTTCACATATCACACTTCCTTCATTTCATATGGACCCTGGTCCATAATGACTTTGGATCGCACTCTTCATTTATCTCAGACAGTGACAGAGTTTGGTCACTGTGTTTTAATTTAGCTGGATTAACATCAGGAACTAGAATAGATAATAAATAGAAACATGAATTATTACCTGTAAAGAGATTTTAGGAAATGACCCCTAGGAAAAAATTACATCATTGGTCCAAAACACTACTGCAAAATGTAGCGTTTGGGACCAAGCAGTAAAATATTGTAGTGGTTTTTTTATGAGAAAATTGAGATAATATTTTAATTGATTTTTTAAAAATGTAGTTAATCTGCTGCTTGTAAATGGTGCCAGATTGATAGCCTTGGATAAAGTCCTCTATCTGCTAAGTAGAGACCAAATCCAGGGGGAGGTAAGAGGATAGTTCAGTCTCCAGCCCCAGTTAATCCTCTTTCCTCAGTCTGCCAACATGGTCCAAACCAAAGCCAAACCTGGTAGCAGTGGTTTGTGTGAGGTGAACACATCTGGACTGAAACAACCAAACTGATTTCACGACAGCCACAGAATTAGTATCTCCATTCTGCAACTTTATCTCCTCACAGTGGGAAGAAAGAGATAAAATGGGCAAGGACTGCAGTGCACAATGCAGGTGTGATCAGTAAAGTTCTGAAGAACAGGAGCGCTTCTTAGCATTCTGGTTTCTCAGAAAGAGCCAGTGTCCTGGGGAAGAGATTCATAGCTGACTAAAACAAAACAACTTGCAAATACACTAGCAAGCTGTGATTTTTTGTGAGCTCCCTTTTGGGGGGTTGCAGAGCGTGGAGCAGATGGGTTGTGTGGGTGAAAGTTTGCGCTGGTAAAAATTATTATATTTGGAGCAATAAATTCCTCTTTATTTAATATGCAGACTAGATAAAGTGGACATCTGTAGTGTATTCTTCCCCAGTGTCCGGTGAGTGACCTCTGCCTGGTCCGTAGGTTCCACTTACTGGACCTAATTCATCTCTGCTGTAACTCACTGAAGTCAAAGTAGTTACACTAGGAATTAATTTAGCCTAGTAATTCTGATAAATATGGCTGATATTATTATTTATGGGTATTACAGTAGCACCCAAAAGGTCCAACTGAGATCAGGATCCGATTCTGATAAGCACTGTGCAAACACATAGTAAAAGACAGTCACTATCCTTAAAACCAAAATCACCTCTTCAGAAACCACAAGATGGAGTTGAACTACTATGTTTGTGTCGTTTCTGGGGCCTCAGGAAGTCATCTAGTCCAACCCGCTGCTCAAAATAGGACCAATTCCCAACTAAATCATCCCATCCAGGGCTTTGTCAAGCCTGACCTTAAAAACCACTAGGAAGGAAATTCCACCACCTCCCTAGGTAATCCATTCCAGTGCTTCCCCACCCTCCTAGTGAAAAAGTTTTTCCTAATATCTAACCTAAACCTCCTCCACTGCAACTTGAGACCATTACTCCTTGTTCTGTCATCTGGTACCACTGAGAACAGTCTAGATCCATCCTCTTTGGAATCCCCTTTCAGGTAGTTGAAAGCAGCTATCAAATCCCCCCTCACTCTTCTCTTCTGCAGACTAAACAATCCCAGTTCCCTCAACCTCTCCTCATAAGTCATGTGATCCAGCCCCCTAATCATTTTTGTTGCCCTCCGCTGGACTCTTTCCAATTTTTCCACATCCTTCTTGTAGTGTGGGGCCCAAAACTGGACACAGTACTCCAGATGAGGCCTCACCAATGTCTAATAAAGAGGAATGATCACGTCCCTCGATCTGCTGGCAATGCCCCTACTTATACAGCCCAAAATGCCATTAGCCTTCTTGGCCAGAAGGGCACACTGTTGATTCATATCCAGCTTCTCATCCACTGTAACCCCTACGTCCTTTTCTGCAGAACTGCTTTCTAGCCATTCGGTCCCTAGTCTGTAACAATGAATGGGATTCTTCCATTCTAAGTGCAGGACTCTGCACTTGTCCTTGTTGAACCTCATTAGGTTTCTTTTGGCCCAATCCTCTAATTTGCTTCAGACACTATCTCTAGTAATAAAATGTCTGCCACTTCATTCCCACCTGTTACACTGTGGAAACTCATTACTCAGAACATCCTTGAAAGACAAAATTATTTTTACTATTCAAGAAGCTCTACCATTTAAATAGAAGAAACAAAATGAGTAAATGAGTTTGCTCACTTTTCCAAGTCCTGGCACAATAAGATGTACCTACCCTTTATCCAGCCTGGAAAAAGATTAAAACTAATAGAGTCACAAATAACATTTATCTTCAGTATGTCAGATTGGGCACGGAGGCGGGTGGGAGGGTTGTGTCAAACTGTGAATTCCATTTTGTTTTGTGCATGCCATTTTGATTGTAACATTCATTGTAACCTTCACTTTGTATTATAACCTCTATACTGGACTAAGGCCTGGTCCACACTAAAACCTTATGCTGGCATAGCTGTGTTGGCTAGAAGTGTGGAAAAAAAATCACACCCACATAGACAACTCCCAGCATAGATGCAGCAATGCCAATAGAAGAGTGCTTCTGTCAGCACAGCTAACGTCATCAGGGAGGTGGTGTTTCTGTACTGACAGAACTCCTCCTTCTGTTGACATACACTATATCTACATTAGGGGCTATGCTGACATAGGCTGTATAGTGTAGACATGGCCTAAGACTTTCTGGTTGTTTGGAAAAAAACAGTCTAATTTTGATGAGGCCAGTCTATTCTAGACACTGCCCTGCTCATTCTGGGGCGTGGGACACCTCAAAGAGGGCTAACAATGAGAGGGCCATAAGCACTGAATGACTCTTCACTACTGAAACAATGGCTTTGGTTTTTTTACTAGTAAAGGTATCACCATGGACACAGAAGCCAATGGGAGGGAGAAGGATTGGAGCCTGGAATTCCCCCCATCTAAAGTACATGGGCAAAAGAAGAACAGAGACATTTTAAAAGTGTGTACTTCTCTGAGTAATGAGGCCAAATTACTGCCACATACAAGAAGACCAGGATAAGAAGAGAGATGGCAGGAACAGCTGCCTAGCCTAAGGACACTGACTAACCCCAGGACTCCCAGGAGGAGTGAGCTCAAACCAAAGGTTGAGCGCAGGTTGCATTCTGGATTTTGTTATCTTTCAAAGATCTGTGACTCTCTGGTGCTTTCCAAAGTAAAATTGACTGTGGTTAAGAACTTCTTTTGCTAAGCCTGTGTTCCTTCCTCTCCAGACACATTGTCCACGAAGGATTTGACTAGTAACCAAAGTTTCCACAGCCAACTGGACTCTGGGGAAATATGTCTATGCAACTGGGGGGCTCAGGAGGGCTGAGGCATTTATTTGGGGGTCTCAGGTGACAAGACAGCAGGGTCCCACTGACCAAGAAGGGTGTCAGACATAGGGAGTGAGCCTGAGAGACCCATAGCTAGAAATATTGACCCAGGGGCTTAGAAACATGTGGGGCCCAGGATTTGGGTCAATTTAGAACAGACTGGTGTCTGGCCAGAGGGAAGACAGGGCCATTTATAAAATTCAATATCCAAGCCAGATCTCTATTAACTGCTAAGGTAGTTAACTCCCTTTCTTGGTGAATTTGTGAAATCCTGTTCAAAATACAGGTAATTTCCCCCCCACATTTAACGTAGTGCCAAATCTGCTGTTTAAGTATTTCCAGACTCTCTATGCTGAATTCAAATGTGCAGCTTTATAGTTCTTTGCCACCTCCTCACGCCCCAACCCCCTACCCCAGCCCTGATCCCCTCCTGCCCTCCGAACCCCTTGGTCCCAGCCTAATGCTGCCAGTTTCTCCTTTTTACAAATACTATACATGTTGCTTCCTTTCCTTGGGAAGTTTGTAACAAATTCTACCCAGTATGTCGCTAAATTTAATTTCAAGGTCTCTATCTTAGGGCATGTCTATACTTACGTGCTGGTTCGGCGGCAGGCAATCGAACCCAGAAGTGCTCCCCGTCGACTCCAGTAATCCTGCTCGGCGTGAGGAGTACGCTGAGTCGACGGGGGAGCCTGCCTGCCGCGTCTGGACCACGGTAAGTTCAAACTAAGGTACGTCGACTTCAGCTACGTTATTCACATAGCTGAAGTTTTGTACCTTAGTTCGAATTGGGGGGTTAGTGTAGACCAGGCCTTATTTACTTCCAACCATAAAGTTATTCACGTTGTGAAATTTTTTTCCATGTTTTCTTTGTAAAGTTTGTAAAATAGAAGTTTTTCAGATGTCTGACAGGTGTTTGTCTAACCCACTCTTAAAAATCACCAATGATGGAGATTCCACCACCTCCCTAGGCAATTTATTCCAGTGCTCTAATACCCTGACAGTAAGGAAATTTTTCCTAATGTCTAACCTAAACCAACCTTGCTGCAATATAAGCCCATTGTTTCTTGACCTATCCTCAGATGTTAGGGAGAACAATTTTTCTCCATCTTCCCTCTAACAAACTTTTATACTTGAAAAGTGTTATGTCCCCTCTGTCTACTCTTTTCCAGACTAAACAAACCCAATTTTTTCAATCTTCTTTTATAGGTCATGTTTTCTAGACCTTTAATCATTTTGTTGCTCTTCTCTGGATTTTCTCCAGCTTGTCCACATGTTTTCTGAAATGTGGCACCCAGAACTGGTCACAATACTCCAGTTGAGGCCTAATCAGCATGGAGTAGAGTAGAAGAATTACTTCTCATGTCTTGCTTACAACACTCCTGCTAATATATCCCAGAACATTTGCTTTTTTTTTTGCAACAGTGTTACACTGATCACTCCTATTTAGCCTGTGATCCACTATGACCCCCTGATACCTTTCCACAGTGCTCATTCCTAGGCAGTCATTTCCCATTTTGTATGTGTGCAACTGATGTTCCTTCCTAAGTGGAGAACTTTGCACTTGTCTTTATTGAATTTCATCCTATTTACTTCAGAGAATTTCTCCAGTTAGTCCAGATCATTTTTAATTTGAATCTTATCATCCAAAGCACTTGCAACCCCTCTTGGTTATCATTTGCAAACTTTAAAAGTGTATTCTGTGCCGTTATCTAAATCATTGATGAAGATATTGATGAGAAACGGACCCAGAACTGATCCCAGAGGGACCCCACTTGTTATGCTCTTCCATCTTGTCTGTGAACCACTGATGACTTCTCTCTGGGAATGGTTTTCCAACCTGGTTGTGCACCCACCTTATAATAGCTCCATCTAGGTTGTATTTCCCTAGTTTGTTTATGAGAAGGTCATGCAAGGCAGTATCACATGCAAATTATAATTAGCTGTGGCCAAAGTGCTCCATATTATCATTGATAAAAGCTTGAAGAAAAAATTCACAAACTACAGAAATCTCTGAGGATCCTCCTCAGTTTTCTCCCATTCCATCTGCAAGATGTTGCATCACATTCATACCAAGAATGACTAGATAGGTCTTCAAAGCCCATTGGTTACATTCACTCCTTAGGTGGCTGGGAATGGCTATGAGACACCCTGTTCCACTACAAGCAAACTGTGATGCTTTCACAACATTCCCAACTAATGCTGCCCGAGGGAGCAATGAGAGACTAAGGACAAGAAATAAACTGCACTGTGCCATGTGACAAATAACATTATCCCTGGGGTGCTGAGCTGTCTCCATAATTACATGTTTGACTGTAAACTAGAAGAGAAAAGCTAAACATCTTACTCTGGATTAAGGCCTCAGGGTCACCAGTGGGGTAGAAGCATGAGCAATGGCAACAAGTGCTGCGAGCTGGTTTTTTCCAGCTGACTTCCTAAAAATATGAGGAAGCGGCACAAATACCTTGCTAATATGATAGATCTCGAGACAGAACATCCAGATGTATACAGTGCATATGAGGACAGTCTGTATCAAAGAATGCAGTAGCTTACACATCATTAGGACCAGACCATGCGTGTAAGCACCTAAATAGGTGGATGAAACAACACAAAGGGATCACAGGAATATTAACTAATCCGTATGAAGACAGCATTTTTTCCAGTTGTGCCTGGACTCTGTTGCATGCTACAAGAATGCAAAGAGTATTTTTGTCCAATAGGAAGTGTATGTAAAGATCATCATGACTTATCTACTGCTGTACCCTATTCAGCTGAAGGTAATCTTATGGTGCCATTGTAATCCTTTCACTATTAAACATAGGTGAGCTTTGTTTAAATTCATAACCCAGGCTATTGTACCAGCCTGAACTATTGCGGGACTGCCACAAGGGACAATAACATACAAATATTGTATGAGCAGTTATGTACATCACAACATATAAAAAGAACAGGCTACAAATATTGGCATCTAACAGCAACATAAAAAAGGTGAAGACTTGCCATACATTTAAATCAAAGAGAAATCGGCTCCTTTGGGAAGTCAAAGCTAGGAAATAAACCCAATATTTTTAATAATAGGAGTCCAAAGGTAGGTTCACAAATCTATACTCAGTTGACTGCCTGGTTTTCAAACATTCTGGATGCCTAGCTATGCCTGTTGAGGACAATGGAGAGAGCGAAATTTTATGGAGAGCCATTTTACACCCCCTCCCCAACCTTTATACGATGAGAACAGTGTAAGCAAGCTGCAGTGTGCAGCAGAATCCAGCCCATTGATTTCTATTTAATTTATCAAGACATAGTAATCACTCATTATTATTTGTATTACTGTAGTCTGTAGAGGCCCCTGTCAAGATCAGAGCTCCATTGTACTGGTCACTGTACGTACATATAGGAATGGACAATCTCTGGCCCAAGGAAATAGAGGCACAAAATGGGAAAGTCACAGAGCAGGCCAGCAGCACAGCCAAGAATGGAACCCAGCTCTTCTGAGTTCCAGAGCACACTGTGCCTTTTAAGACTCATGGTGCTAAACCTTTGACATAAGAGAGCTCATTAAATCTAAAAAGACTGCATAATTTTCCTATACTATGGTATGGTTGAGGCAGGTCAATTATAAAGGTGAATGGACTGCCATATATTTGAATACTGATATGACCATTTTGTCTACAAATAGAGATTAAAATTTTGAACAACATTTTATTAATTTTTTAAATAAAAAGAAAGAATAATGAAATAGGAATTAAGCTTTTTAACTCTGAAGATAAGAGAGAGGAATTTCACAGATACCAAGTGTTAATGCAGGACCTTCCATAGGAAATTCTCAGCTTGAGGTGCAATAAACAAATTACATCCATTAAAATTCTGAATGTTTTAGAGTTCTATACCCACTATTGCTAGAGGATATGTCTGTAAAGTGTTTCCATACTCTTGGTGCTAGATAGATAGATAGATAGATAATAGAACTCCATTAAATGAAGCCAACAGGATACAATGCACTCCTTTGTGTAAAATTGAGCAGCCCATGAACTGCTCTGACTTTGTCCCAGCTGCCTGTGGCCCCAGGGTCCTGATGTGGCAGGCAAGAACAATGAAAGCATGGTGGCACTTCAGCCAGAATCTAGACGTATTGGCAACCACCTCGCTATGCTGATGTGCTGCCCCTATGCTACCCAGGGATTCCTCCAGCTCTAGAGGAATTGCCAATGAGGCAGTGTTGCCAGCTTTTCTCCTGTTTGCACCATCTGTAGATGGCATCAAACAGAAATGGGGTCCAGAATTGGGTCCACTGATTTCAATGGAAAGCATCAACAGTGTGAGTAAGGACAGTGTAGAGTATTTTTGCTATTCTGCATTTACTTCTCCCAGAAACTGGCTGGTCTTTCATGCTACCTGACCTCTTTATGTTGCATATGCTGCTGTGCATCTCTAGTAACTATGATTCAGTGGCCTGAAAATGGAAACATTTTTGGTATTTGCAATGTACAGTGTGCACGTTTCTCTCTCCTCTCTGGGTGCCTGAAGAAATTAAAACAGGTCAAACAACAGAGCATAATTATAGCCATCAATGTATCAACTATAGTGCATACACTGAGATTAGACCAGACATGATGCTTTCATCAGAGGCATCAAAGTCAAGTATGAATATAAATAATAAGTAAATAAAGCCTGCATACTCACCTGACTGTCACAAAAAGGGATTTTCCCACTCTCAAACATTTGTGTCATTAATGTCTCTGTGGGAATCAACCAACTGGAGAGCCCTCTCCTACAAAGCCTCATCAAGTGTAATTAGTTGCCTTAGTAGTGAGTCTAACTGCTCCAACATCAAATTCTCTAGTAAGTTTAACATACTGACAAAGATAGTAAGGCACCATTGGAATTTGTGTTAGGACTGCTGAGAGTTTATTTACAGTTCTAGTGATGGGCAGTCTAATGATTTAAAGCAGTGGCCTGACAGATGAGCCTACTAAGTTTTATTCTCAGCTCAGGCAATGACTTACTATATGACTTTTGACAAGTCACTTAGTAGTTCAGTGATCTCTCTTTTAACATTGGTATATTTGTATCTGATATACCTACCTCACAGGGATTTGGGCAGGCTTAATTATTGTTGGTAAAGTGTTTCGGGATGTTCAGATGACAGGCTCTGTTGAAGTGCAAAGTGTTATCAGATGTGTTAATGTTGCTTCCATCTGTCTTATGCAGTGTTTTCTGAGCTTCTCTACAAAGTCATCATTTAAAGAAAATTCCAAATGACAGTAGCTGAGCTGAGAACACTTTGTAGGCACATTTTTTTAACTTGCCAATAAGGCTAACATAAAGCACATCAAATAAAACCGTGTCAGTGTGGAGAGGCTTAGGCTCAACGATCAGAATGGTTGTATCCACAGTTTTTGAAGGGGTGAAAACTTGTCTCCTTTATTTGTCTTCCTGTTCATGGCTAAGCAAGTGGCATGGAAATTCCCTTCAACATTTGAAGTGTCTTCTAAAAATTCAACCTAAAATTGTAAAGTGGACCAACACATTCTTTTTCAGAAATAAGGGTATAGGAACTTGTCTGGCTGCCCGATGGAACCGCTATGTGCTACTATATTGAAGTCCTGGGCAAGTTCCAGAGATGAAGCTTTTGGCTGCTTGATACTCAAATATCAGCTATTGATCAGCTTAAGCTGGCTTTCTCTTGAGTAAGGTAACTCACCCAACACTCCCAGCTAGACAGAATTATGAATTTTGTGTTCATCAGAAGAGGGCAAAATAGAGGACTGGATGGCTCAGGAATTTGGTAATGATAAAGTGGTTACCATTTTAAAAGCAACTTTTACCACTTTCCGGCAGTTTCCACTATCTCAGAAGCTGTGTTGTAGTATCATTTCCTATTCTAAAGATTGAGAACTACTATTTAATAGAACCTAGGCCTTTGGCTCAAGTATGACCCAGGGAAATGGTGACTGAAAGCTACTGTCTGATGGCTGTTTGGTAGTGGTCTCAGATGTCCACATCACAATGGAAATTAATGATTTGCTTCTTTGCTAGGATTGCCAGGAGTGTGCAAAAGAATTAATGGGTATGGAGAATGATCTATGCTCCAACCTCTAGTTACGATTCAGATATTGATATGGCAATGTGGGGAAACTTCCACTTCTATTTGTGCCATAACTGTTCTACAGCTAGACGGTGCTGTCACTTATACGATCTTTCCCTAGAGAGAGAAAGAGGTAGGAAAGGGTTTAGCGATGATGAAACTATATGGAGTCTGCCTCCAACTAAAGGCATCTCAGTTTGACTTTGTGCAGTCATAGAGACATTTCAGTGAGAAAGGAACAGCTGAAGACATACCACACCCAACATTCTGCTGTGTTTATAATCCCATTTGCTAATAAGATCTCAAAACACAAACTGATAAGAACAGAGTTACTGATGTTGAACTTGTCACTGTTTATCTATAAAGGTGTGATGGGTTAATTGCATGAAGATGGGCGTGTGCCCATACAAATCTCTCTGGGGGAGAGTCACACTGTTGAGAAGCATTTGGAAATCTTGGCTGATCTGGAAATTTATAATCCAGTTGTTCCATATCACAAAAGCATACCATGCCCTTTTGCAAATAAAATGGGAACTCAGAACACTGTTGGCTCCTGTACAACAAAATCATCAGCCTTTTCAGCCAACATCACAATACAGAAATTATAACTTCATGTCCAACCAATCAAATTTGCAAGAATGCTAAGATGGATTTTGTGAAACTTTTGATTTTTTTCCAGTGTGTTGATTTTCCACAGAAATTTCCTTATGGAAGTAATACATGAATTACACAATTACATTACCAGATAACAGTTCATAACACTAGTAGTTTCCAATCCAATAAAAAAAATAAAGGGGACTAGTATGGCCTCCACTCAGGCTCCTACATGCTATTCCAGTGGTGTAAAGGAGATACTACCAGCCTGGGGATAATTCCTCTGGTGCAGGACAATGTAGGCTTTACATGAGTAGCCTGACATTGCCTCCTTTCCAGCCCCAAGTATAGGGTGTGCCCTGGTTTTAGGAGGGGGGCATGTATACAGTGATCTGCATTACAAGGAGTTCTGGGCTTTAAAGCAGCCCATAGGCAGTCACAGTAATGCTGCCATAAATTAGACCAGCCCCTGGGGCCACAATGTGCATCGGGGCCACAATGACCCCCACCCAGTTCAGGCAGAATCTAGGTGGTATAAAAATACGTTTGCCACTCTCCCACCCTGCCTCTGAGCTATGCCTTTTTGGTAGGACTATCCCTGGAAATTCAGTACAGAATCAGCTTCAATATTTTTATAGGTACTTTCTAAACGTTAGTGAGCAACACATGAATGTGAAACCAGCTTTATATTACAGAATTGAGATAGGGTAGTCATTTTTCTTTTGCAGTATAGACAATGCAAGCTGTGTCCTGCCATAGTGAAATTAAGGTGATCAGTTTGATCTAATCCCACATGTGCCAAAATCACCCTGGTGAGGGGGGCCCTCTGTATTATTCAGGACTTATGGCAGTGTTTCATGAGCAATGGAGACATAGGATCAGCCACACAGGGCGTTCTCTGTACCCATTGCACACATGAAAGGCACTTTACTGATGGCAGGCTGAGGGGCAGAGGGCCTTAGAACTGCAGTTGTGTGGAATTCGTGGCCCTAATATGACCCCAACCAAAATCACTTTGTTAGTGTGTGACGGGGCATGCCTCACCACTGCAGCACCTGCTGCTGGCTGTCTGGGGAATTAGCGCTGCACCCTCTTCTGGTGGTGTCTCGCCCGCTGTCACCTCTGTTCCTGGACCCATGTCCCTCCCAGGACCGCGGCATTCTCTTCAGTGACACTGCCCTCCAGCTGTGTCAAACTCTATGTTCCCCCCCTTCCGGGGGGACCTGCAGTCTACTGTCCAGCCATTTCCTTCAGTGGCAAACTGCAGTCCACGGTCTAGCCCCTTCCTTCAGTGGCTCCAGCATCCTCCTCGCCCTTGTGATCCCTGCAGCCTGCCAGGAGCTGCCTTTAACTCCTTGGGTCGCTGCCTGCAGCACTGCTCTGCCCTTCTGATTGGCTGCCTCCTGCGCAGCCTCCCTAGAGCTGCTTTTAACCCCTTTTCTGCCAGTGTGGGGCAGACGCCCCATCACACTGTGTTAAAGTTATGTGTTCATGAGTAGCGTTGTCAACTCAAGATTTTATCATGAGTCCTGCAATATTTGGCAAGTTTCAGAAAGCCCCAGCTTTTGGAGTCAAGTGATTAAATGAGAATCTCAGCTTTCATTTTTTTTAAATATAAGATTCTAGCAAAGAAAAGCTTGAAAATGTGACCTCAGTGCACTGTGAAGGCCCAAAACCAGGAGATGAAGAACCCAACATTTATTTATTTTTTAACTTCATGATTTCAAAGCCAATCTCACAGATTTTTTTAGGGCTCACTCAATTCTTGAAATCATGAGATGTCATGTCCTCGAAGTAAAACAGCTTGTAGCTTTCAGGGAAGCTTAGGGAGCTGACTTCTCCTCACCACAGAAGGTGTGAGTATGAAAGTCAAGCTACTTGAGAGGATTTGGGGGAACAGGGAGGTGTTTGTGTATACATATATGCAGTTGTGTCCGTGTGTGCGTGCACTTCTGACTTAGAAGCTGGGGTGGAACTCTGGTGTTTGGATAAACTGCAGTGGTTGACGTCTGTGGTTTGTGCTGTGTGAAGAAGCAAACTGTGGGTTAAACATGAAGGAATTTTCTGCTGTAACATCAATGTTGATTATATAGACTGTTGTAAGGTTGCCATGTGGCTGAGCAAAGGTTCTGCTCTGTTTATTATGAGTGGGTGTGGCTGTGTATACATGTGCTTTTTTGGAAAATATATCAAAAAGACATTTTCTTTCTCTGTAGAATTTCAGTGACCATTGAGCTCACAGGGGCAGCACAGAATATGCTCAGACATTCTTCTCAATTGAATTGAATTTACAGTAACTTCAAAAAATAAATGGTAAATAAGACAGTTTTGATGTGCACACTGCCTGTCCAGTTACAATGGTCACAACACACAGTAGCTGGAAGCACATAACTTCATGGAGAGAACCTGTGAGCTGGTGGATCTTGGCTGGAGAGGATACAGGCTCAGGGGGACCAAGGGAGGGGATCTGGGTAGGGCAGACTCATGGGGGAGGCAATAGAGGATCAAGGCAGAGCCTTGTGCTGAAATTGGGCTTGGGTACACAGGCAGAGGAAGCATCTTTGGGAGAGGAGGATGAGGTGTGATTGGAAGAGGGAAAGGCTATTTATGGGAGAATAGGTCTGTGGGAAGAAGGAGAGGAAACTGAGGGTTGGGAGAGGCAATGCTTTTTGGGTGATGAGGAGAAACTGAAATAAAGGAGGAGGAGTGAATGAAGGGTGGTTGGGAGAGTGAGGAGTTTGTGAACTTATTGAGGTGGGAGGTAGGAGGGAAGAAGGAAACATACTACTGGGGAGGACCGTGGGGGTGCTCATGGTACTATGAGGATCTGTGTGAGTGTCCACTTCTGACTTCTAATTTTTTTATTAAAGTTATTCGAGTGTCCTTTTTACACAAAACATACCTAACTTATATTGCCCTTAATAATCTACACGCAGAGATACAGTTTTAAAAATGACTCTACAAGTTGAACTGAAATGCTTTTTGCTTAAATGACTCAGTGATGGGCACACTAGAAATACCTGGATTATGGCTAGGAAAAGGGCTTTCTGCCTATAGTAGTTTCAGTGTGAAATATTCTCTCATTCTTTTCTTTTCAGAGTATGAAGTCTTCCCACCAGAAGTCTGGGACATTGCGAAGAACTGCAGTGTTTAGAACAAAACTCGTTGTGTGCTATGAGCCTTGAAAGGAATTTTGGAACACAATGTTTACTGGATGTTAGCAGCTACTTGAAATTGAACTTTTTCTATGTGTATACATTACTATCCTTGAATCCCACAGGAATTATACACAGATATCCAGCTTTACTGATGGAAAACATAACAGGGTGCATTTGGCCAAGATCTGTCATTCAGAACTGAGTTCACTGCTGGGGTGGGGGGGGGGTTAGAGGGTCATACAGTGTTGACTGGACGTTCATTGGATAACACCCCCACTTCTACAAACCATCGGTATTGTAGACAAAGCCTACCTCATTACCTCACCCTACTTCATTTCTTTTTCATTTGGTATATGCTTCCTCATGATGACAAAAGGTAAGTGGAGGTTGCCTCAACTGCATAAAATATTCTCACACAGGACCTGATCCTATTCCCACGGGAGTTATTGACAAAATCCTATTGAATCTAAGGGGAACAAGATTGGGCCTAAATCATCAAACCATATAGGGCTAGCTTGCTCATGTGGTGGAGCATTTACTTCCACAAGCAGACCCATTGAAGCTAGTGAGTAAATGTTCACCAGAGTGAGTAAGGGATCTCCAACCTGGCCTCTGATTACATTGGCTGAAAAGGGTCTTCCTCAGCAACTTGGACAAAGGTCTAATAGAAGTCAGTAAGATACCAATACACTATCAAGGCCTAAAGAGACCTGAAGAGTTTTATTCTATAACCTTCCTTTTAGACTCTGCCAGGACTGCAGCTGTGTGATGCTTACATGATTTCATCACTTGATTTCACCCCTCTTCTGCATGGCTGAGATATATTCAGCTCTTCTCCCTTGTTCTGCGTGGCTGAAATATATTCATCTCCTTAACTTAGTCCTTCACAATCATTACAGATATCCCTATACACACCGAAGCAAAGTGGACTTTAAGTTGTGCATCATCCCCAACGTCTGCTGCTTATCATTTGGAAAATAACAATTTGATTTTGTTCTTCAGGTCTCAGTATTTTAATCAACTCTTCATTGTTCTCCAACTCCCATGACTTTTTGCTTCCGTGAACTTAGACCCTTAGTGAGCATTTAAGTAGCCATTCATTACATGTATGAAAAAGTGTTTTCAATCTAAAGAAAGAGGTAATTATCTAAATGCACCTCAGACACAAGAGAATGGCAATTCAGTTCCATATGCACATGCCTTGGTCTCGAGGAAGTGTCTATCAGATAAATTGGGGGGGTTTCATTATATTTCAATTCCTGACAAGTAAGGAGGGTTCTCACCTGCCTTAATTTCTGCACTGCCTGTCTGATCAGGACAGCACAAATCCCCCCTATGCCTAGGGCCAAAGTGGCTTTACATTTCTGGATCCTGGGGTTTCCATGTGCCAGTCTGGACACCAGGATATGTTAGAGTACCCTGATCTCTGCTCTGACTTACACCCAGCTGCCCACAGAACCAAGAAGGTGTTCCAGCAGCTGGGGATAGCAAAGCAACTTATCCATGCCTTGCTTCTTGCCTCCTGGAAACATCCCATGAATCAAGAACCTAGGAAGGAGGGATGGCAAAATGGTGCTATGGCAACTATTTGCCACCCAAGAATTGCCCTTTCACCGGGGTATCCTCAGGCCCCCAGTTAGCCAGTTTTCTGCTGTTTTGCAGCCCCAGAGCAAGAGTCAATCAGTGCAATGTGGCTAAAGTTGGACACCTGGAATTAGAGGTCTGGCCCTAAATGACTTCCATAAGGTCACATAGCAATTTGTAATGCTGAGGATAGAATCCAGATCCCCTGATTCCCAGTCCACTGGACTATATTGCTTCCTGAAGGAATAAAAATCCCTAGATAACTTACTAATGAATCAAAAATAAAGAAAAGGGAGTATTTCCAAATATTCAGTACTAAATTACATTTTTTATATTTAGTAGTGACTAATTATAGCCTTATATCACTAAATAGATACAATCAGTATCTTTAAATATAAAAGCTAACAATATTACAGTTGAGGTTTTAAGACACACAGTTTGCTTCCACTGAAGTCAAAAATAAAACTCCTACTGACCTCAATGGGAGCTGGGTTGAGGCTTTAAACAGAGGTGAGCATAGGGTCATATATTACCCTTCTTTGGGCTTTCTTTGTTTTGCAGGTATTTGTTTCTTGTTTGTATTTGTGTTTACATTTTCCCAGGCTCTTTTAGTGCCTCAGGAAGTCATTTATGGGGCCATGATAATATAACACATTATTATAGCCCCATAAATTACTCCTTGAGGCGCTACAAGAGCCTGGGAAAATGTAAATACAAACACAATTATACAGATACAAAGAGTGCA
This sequence comes from Malaclemys terrapin pileata, assembly GCF_027887155.1. Classification (NCBI taxonomy): domain Eukaryota; kingdom Metazoa; phylum Chordata; order Testudines; family Emydidae; genus Malaclemys; species Malaclemys terrapin. The sequence continues at coordinate 104,262,859 of NC_071510.1, forward strand.
TTTGATTGAACAAAAGTTGGGAAATACTGATGATGAAAAATGCAATAATTAAAAAAATTGGAAAAGTACTTTGCAATTTATTTGCTTTTTCTTTAATTCAAGAGAGAAAATAACTGTCCTGCAGTCAAGCCCTCCCAGTTATTTTTTGTTCGTTTGCTAATGGACGACAAGTAGTGCCCTCTTGTTGTATTGAGAGTTCCAACTGTTATCTGTACTGACATGAACACCCAATGAGATCTATATGAAAAACAGTGAAGCTAGCTAAATGACAACAATATATTTACTTATTGCATTATTTAGAAAACCTAAATATTTAAAATCTAGGTAATGAATATTTAATGACATCTTAAATATTACACAGACCACATAGTAAAGAGAAATACACTATCTATTGTACTTATATAACCCCTGTTACCATAGTATCTGAGAGCTTTACAATCTTTAATGTATTTATTACAGCTAGTTAGAGAATCAAAAATCCCCTCAAAAATTTCTTTTTTTAAACAAATTCCCCCCCAAGGCATGAGAAAATGTCAAAAATATGAAGTTTTTCACAGGAAGGGATTTCAAGAAAACTGCTTTTCGGGAGAACTAAAACAGAATGTTTCAGCTGCCTGCCTGGAATGCCTTTGGAAAATTTTGGTTTTGAAAAAAGGGTTTTTTTGGAGGGAAGAATCATTCCTAACAGAAATTTCTGCCCATCTCTAGTACCCCTGTGAGGCAGAGCAGCACTGTTATCCCCACTTTGCTGAGGATAATAGAGCTCCATCTCTAGTACCCCTGTGAGGCACAAAGAGATTAATTGTCTTGCACAAGATCACACAGGAAGTCTGTAGTAGACCAGGGAATTGAACCAAGGTCTTTTAAGTGCTAGCATAGCACTGCAGCCACAGGACCATCCTTTCTGTCTTGGACAGATTTCTGGCTCTGCTACAGTTCCTGCAGGTTCTACCATGGGAGGGCATGATAGATTCATTCTCCTCAGCCAGAACCTCTCTCCTTAACTTGGCCTGTGTTCCCCGCATGACCTGAATCCCATTCCCTCTTTCACACTGGGACATGACAGGTCACCTTGAAGAATGAGGCCAGGGAAGATGTAAACTATACTAACCCTAATATGTGGCATTGGTTCAATATTGACTCAAAAGGCAGTATGCCACCTAATGACTCTCACACCAACTCCCATCCAAGTCTGGCCCTATTTAGCCTGTGAGATCTGAGGCAATCCCAGAAAAAGGTTGTATTGCCATAAATAGTCTCCATTTTAAGTTGTAATCATGTTATATTAGTTCATAAGAAGTTTTGTACTCAGAAGTTAATCTCTGAACACTCAGACTAATGTCTACAATAAAACAAATGTCTCCATGTTAATCCCAGAAACATTAACAACAAAAATAGGCCCATGTCAGTTGTTTCCAAAAGTTTCCTTGACTGCTTGGTCCTAGAGGTTATGGATTTCAGAGGGAAGTGTTGATGTCAATTACATTAACACTAATAACGGGTGCTCTGGGACTGACCCCGGGTGTATTCATCAATAGGCGGTGCTCTTGAGCCTGAATCTGTTATCAATCAATACACAAATCAAACATTGGGAAAGGAATCCTAGGATTTCTCTTGTATAATGTTATAGAATTAATTATTGGTTATAAAATATTACCCTGGCTATGCTGCTGCTGTTGTAGGGTTTGGGAAAGGTATTGTTCCACTTGCAGAAAAAGACATGAAAAGTAGGTGAGACACAATTTTGATCAGATGGGACATTCAAGGATGGATACAGCTGCTGGAAACAGATGAGGCAGATTGTCCGCCCCACAGTGAAGAGGGAACACTGAAGGGAGCTCATTGTGGCTCCTTGATCTTCAGTCAACTGGCCACAATGCAAGTTAGAGATACACAGGAGCAGCTCTGACTTACACCTCCGATGTACTAATGTCTACAAGGGGAAGATGGAACGTCCATGATGGGCATTCTGGGAGAGGGAAATGAGCCCGAATGGAGTGTGGAAGAGCAGAATTCCACTAAGCTCAACTCTCCACTAATGTAAGGTCCCTGATAAAAAGGAAATGGTACAGCCTCAGAATTCTCTAGACACATCTCCTCTGATCCCCTTTTGCCAAGAGTGGGGTGGAAGCAGGAAGAATTACTGTCTCTGCCAATGGAGAATTCCCCTGCAAAGGGGCAGTTCTTCAGTCACCACCGGATGACCATTCAGTGCAAGCTGGGCTAAGCAGACCAGAGAATCTGACCCAGACTTATTTAGGCCACTAAAATTATGGGCCCAAAACTGTAATCCTTATACTCATACAAGCAGTCCCATTGCCTTTAACAGGGTTACTCATGTGATTTAGGATTGCAGAATTGGACCCCCTTACTCTAAAAGCCTTTACCAAGGTAGTAATACAATCCAAACTCCCCCCCACACACACTTTTTTCTGAAAGCATTTAAAGTAGTTACATTAAAACAATGTATTTTTCTAACAAGTCATTTACTCATCCTGATTTATTAAAGAAAAGGCAAGGAGGTGAACTGTTAAGGACATCATAAATTTTATACTATCAATATAATAAGCATAAATCCACTTTAATATTAATTTAAACTGTGCTGAAATGATAAATATCAGCTTTTATTAAATGGCTGTTTTTCTAAAAAATAATAAATTTTAAAGAGGATATTACTTTCCAAAAACTGAGAACAATGAGGTTTTTTTTCTTCGATGAGGATATGTTCAGTAACATTTAAACAAGTGAGACATTTGATTTACTGCAGACTGTAGACTGAGCGTTTTAAGTGATTGTTTTCATTTCAGAGGTTTTATAAAGAAGCTACCTTACCGTTAAGTTCAAAAGCAGGCATGTGATTAATTTTAAACAAAGTATTGGCAAGTTAAGAGACTGGAGCTGGATAGATATATACACAACTTTAAAGCTAAACCACTGGTTTCAGAACTTCTTGCAATAGACCTGCACTGATCACCTTTCAAAACATATATTTTGCTACAAGATTCAAATAATTATGGTTATTATTTGTCAGTCTTGTCTCTATGCAAGACAATAACTCCAAGCCCCTACCGTGAGGAGATTTAAATCTAGGACCTTAAACATTATTATGCCATGCAGATTCTTAGAGCAAATTATACCAACCTAGCAATAGCATAAGGTAGAAAGTTTTAGCCTTTTAACATCTGGGCACATGTGTGACAGTTGGTTCAGTTAGTCAATGGATTCATTTAGTGACACAGACTGGATGTTCTGTAAATTTAATACTTCCTAGATAAAGCATCATAGATTTGAAAAGGATTCATAATTGGTGTCTATGATACACACTGGAACACAGAATATATGGTGTGCACCAGAGGTCTATTCAAATATCTGTGAGCAAACAAGAATGAGACTAGGAAGGGTGAAAATAATAGAAATGTAAACTCTCACTGAGCATGTAACCTTTGCTTTCTCTCTCTCTCCCACCCCCCAAAAACTCCTCACCTTTCCTTGTAGTGTCATAATTTTGGGTCCAAACATTCCCACAAAATTATCAGGGTAGAGGAGGCCTTCTGTACCTAAATCCTATGTGGAAGGCAGGTGTTGCCTGCCTTTGTATCAGCATCCCCAGGCCTGGACTCTCCACAGAGCCCTCATGGAGTCAAAAGTCCACAGATGTAGAGAGGATGGGCCAAGAAATCCATATCATCCTTCCCTGAAGCCTATGGGAAATCCAGAACAAAATTAATTTAGTCAGAGACTACATTAATATTTGCACAACCTCCCTCTTCATTCCCAGAAACTACCTTTATGAAGGTGTCCTGGGAGCCTGTTTTACACAACATGTATGAAAAACATCACAGAAGAGTGAAGTTTAAATTTTCTCCAATTGTCGTAGGGCACTGGGTATAACATTGTGTCCTGGCTAAGTTATACAATGGTCTCCTCTTGCAGTGATGTCACTTCTTCACAAATATCTTTGTGATAGTGGCAGTGGACAGGTCCATTATCACTTGACTTGCTGGGAGTGAGCCCATTGAATTGCACTGAAACAACCTGAGGTTTTCCAGTCTAAATTACATGTCACATCAGAACTTTCTAAGAACCCTCCAAGCTATGGAGCACCACTGTTCAGATGCTCCTGGCACAACCATGCATAATAGCTTCAAGGGACAGAAAAGCTACTGCCTACATGGATCGTGATCCCTTTCCCTCCCAGCTGGTCTATGGTACAGTAGGGCCACAAAACCTACTTCAGCTCTTGGGGTAGGATCTCCACCAGCCAGCTGGGTTATTCAGGTTGGGCACTGGACAGAGAATTTGGGCCTGTAAACAAGGGCTAGAATATGTGCCTGCTGTGTGGTCTGTCAGTATCATGGATGTGGAGAAGCTATTCTCCTTGAAGACAACAGTGAGGAAATGGTTTGCTAGGGTACAAAAGTAAATATTACTGACTAAGCCAGAACATCAAACTCATTCAATGGAGAGAGAGAGAATTTTATTTTAAATTATAATTCAGAGGCCAACATGCAAATATAAGATGCCATACTGTTCTTAATCCTCAATGGAGCTCCTACTGATATCAGTGGAAGATTTGCAGAGACACCCAGCATAGAATCTTGCCTTTATGTAAGTAACTATACTTTTAGTTGCTTTCATTATTACTATTAGCTGCTCGGGATCTTATTGCTGTATCCAGAACCACTCAGAAAGAACATCTGCTCTCCTTTAGGACCACTGCCCTTTGTTTCACTTTCTTCTCCATCCTCCTTTCTCTGTTTCTCTCGCTCCTCTATATCTTTTTGTATATAGGTGTCCTCTGTTCTTCCCCTGCAGCAACTCCCAAGTCCCACCTCCTCCTAGATCTCATCTGTTAAAATGATCAGCAGTTAATTTAACATGAGCATTAGCTATTTATCATTAATATGCCAATCAGATTATTGGTAGTAGAGAAGTTCACACCTTTTGAAGTCATTGTTTCAGGCTGTCTGCAGATTTAGGAAGACAGCGCTGCATCCATTACATTCAGATCGTATTAGAAGGTTATTTTTGCAACCACAAGGACTAAAAACTGAATTAATTTAAACAAAAGTTAAAAATCAGTCAATCAGGATCAGAAAAGAATGTATCTTTTCAGCCACATAAATACATCAAGCCAGCTGACATCTACCCTGTGTGGTGAGCATTAAGCTTTTTTTGCACTTTTTAGATTCCTACAGTTTCACTACTTGGATTTGGTTAAACAGATTTAGAACAGCTTTGCTCCAAATGTGTGTTACCTTTACAACCACAATAGAACCAATCTTTGTTAAAACAAACATAATACCATGTGAGTTAAAAACTTCAGATTAAATGTCCTAACATTGTACCACATCAGTCCCCAAAGTGGGTCTATTCTTTCTTTTTATTTGTAAAACAGCTCTAAAATCCTATTGCATTTCTGTACAAAGTAAACTGATTTTTATTACATTCTTTTGATCTCCCCTTAAAGGGAGGAATCCCAAGAAGACTATTTTTTCCTGCGATACATTTTTGTAATACTTTCTTTCTAGAGATCATCCAAATCTTCTAAGTCAATACTTCAGAGTTCAACAGTGCTCATCTTCTATGATAATTATAAAATATACAGTGATTTTAGCAGATGGCAAAATGTTTCATGAGAGAAGATACAGTACCACAGCCCCCTTACTCCAGCTGGTTCTGGTTTATATCTAGCTGTCAGTCTTTATTTGTGTGCACTCTTTTTAATACATTGTTTAAATATACAGTAAGGTTGCAGCTTGTGCAGTGGTATAAATATCAGACACCTAGAGTAGGTGACCACAGCTCTGTTCCATTACCAAGTTTCCTACTCTGGACCAGCACAGAATTTCAGCTCAACTGGGGATGTAATCAGAGTTTTAAAAAATTTGATTTGCCTCATTTTTTGATAATGGTGCATAAAATGAAAGAACAAAAAGAAGCATCCACTTTAGAAAGTGTTTTCTAAATTGTGGTTGGGGAATTTGATTGAATGTTCAGTGAATTCAAAATGGTAAAACTCTACTTGAGGAAAATCTTTCCTTGCAGAGTTGTGGGGAGGAGAAAGGGGGGTTGTTTGAGGTGAAAGGTGGTGAATGCTCCCGTCAGCAAATACTCTTCCAGAAAGCATCCTCCCTTCAGGCAACGGATCTTAAAAAAGCATAGTTAGAGAAAAAAGGTGTGCAAGGATATTTTAAAAATCTCACAAGGAATAAATGAAAGAGATTTTATTATATAACAAAATGCCTGGTTTTTACTCAAAGTAGTTTTATTGATCTCAGAGGGATTTACTCATAAAAAACTATTCACCTATTCACATGACTTTGGGTTGCAGGATAAAGCCCTCAGAGGGCACTCTTGTTAGGTAATGTACTGTAAAAATGAAAATATGAATATGAATTTCTTTAATGTTATGTAATGTTCTCTAACATACTTCCCTATGAAGTTCAACGCTACACAACCTTTTTTTAAGCTTTTCTATAGTATCACTCCGTTGGTTACTAAATAGTCTAGAACAGTTTATATTGACTCCAGAGACAGCTGTTGGGGGGGGGGGAAATTCCTCATTTCAAGCCAAATATGGAGTTCGTGGCTTAGCTAAGGAATTGGCTACAACCCAAGAATTTGCTAGGTTTTTTTCCTCACATATGAGTTGCCCAATGCCCCCACCCCCAACTCTAAAGTAATAAAAGGTAAAGCATACCCAAAGAGCTTTCTTTACATAATCATTTCTTTAAATGGACATTGTCAGATCAATCTAGGCCTAAAATTTAGGTTTTGTAAAACTAGGCTTTTACAAAGTATAAAACGAATAGAAAATGTATCATGATTTAAAAAAAAAAAAAATATTCCACTGAAAATAGCTGTTTGTATTTAAAGGGGCCCCTGTAGTATTCATGACTCCATGTAATGTCCCATTATGCTACTACATAAGAACCAGGAAGTGAAACTGACTAGAAACAAAACTCAAACAGATTAGTCTACTTTCATTGTTCAAGCAGAGAGAAATGCAACTAATAAACAGCTTTAATCATAGGACTGGAGGGGACCTCAAGAGGTTATCTAGCCCAGCGCCTGCACTCATGGCAGGACTAAGTATTATCTAGACCATCCCTGACAGGTGTTTGTCTACCCTGCTCTTAAAAATCTCCAATGATGGAGATTCCACAACCTCCCTGGGCAATTTATTCCAGTGTTTAACCACTCTGACATAAGGATTTTTTCCTAACGTCCCACCTAAACCACCCTTGCTGTAATTTAAGCCCATTGCTTCTTGTCCTACCCTCAGATGTTAAGGAGAACAATTTTTCTCCTTCCTCCTTGTAACAACCTTTTATGTACTTGAAAAGTGTTATCATGTCCCCTTTCAGTCTTCTCTTCTCCAGCCTAAACAAACCCATTTTTTTCAATCTGCCCTCATAGGTCATGTTTTCTAGACCCCCTTAATCATTTTTGTTGCTCTTCGCTAGACTTTTTCCAATTTTTCCACATCTTTCCTGAAATGTGGAGCCCAGAACTGGACACAATACTCCAGCTGAGGCCTAATCAGAGCAGAGTAGAGTGGAAGAATTACTTCTCGTGTCTTGCTTGCAACACTCCTGCTAATATATCCCAGAATGATGTTTGTTTAGAGTAGCTCCATCTAGGTTGGATTTCCCTAGTTTGTTTATGAGAAGGTCATGGGAGACAGTATCAAAAGTCTTTCTAAAGTCAAGATATACCACATCTACCACTTCCCTCCCCTCCTCCCAAGGCTTGTTACTCTGTCAAAGAAAGCTATTAGGTTGGTTTGACATGATTTGTTCTTGACAAATCCATGCTGACTGTTACTTATCACCTTATTATCTTCTAGGTGTTTGCAAATTGCTTAATTATTAGCTCCATTATCTTTCCAGGTACAGAAGTTAAGCTGACTGGTCTATAATTCCCCAGGTTGTTCTTATTCCCCTTTTTTATATATGGGCACTATATTTGCGCTTTTCCAGTCCTCTGGAATCTCTCCCACCTTCCATGACTTTTTGAAAATAATCACTAATGGCTCAGCTATCTCCTCAGTCAGCTCCTTCAGTATTCTAGGATGTATTTCATCAGGCTATGGTGATTTGAATACATCTAACTTGTCTAAATAATTTTTAACTTGTTTTTTCCCTATTTTGGCCTCTTATCCTACCTCATTTCCACTGGCATTCACTATGTTAAATGTCCAATTGCTACTAAACATTTTGGTGAAAACTTTTGAAACAAAAAAATCATTTAGCACTTCTGCCATTTCCACATTTTTTGTTATTGTTTTTCCTCCCTCATTGAGTAATAAGCCTACCCTGTCCTTGGTCTTCCTGTTGCTTCTAATGTATTTGTAGAATGTTTTCTTGTTACCCTTTGTCTCTAGCTAGTTTAATCTCGTTTTCTGCCTTGGCCTTTCTAATTTTGTCCCTACACACTTGTGTTATTTGTTTATATTCATCCTTTGTAATGTGACCTAATTTCCACTTTTTGTAGAACTCTTTTTTGAGTTCCAGATCATTGAAGATCTCCTGGTTAAGCCAGGGTGGTCTTTTGCCATACTTCCAATTTTTCCTAAGCAGTGATGTAATGGTGAGTTTTAGAATTTTCATTTTTAATAATTTGAGGTTCTATTAATGACACATACCAAAATTTAGTTTTAAATATATAACATTTACAACCTGATAGACTGTATCCCTTTCAAAGAAAGTGCATTTGTCCTAGTGCTTGAGTTACAACTATTAATGAAGGTGGTAATATAGGACCTGGTTTTCACTAGTCAAATGTCTAGTCTATATCTGGTTGCTGTTGTTGGCATACTCATGATCATTAAAACAAAGAAGCATTGACCAAATTCTTCTCAAATCAGTAGAAGGATATATGTTAATGAGAAAATCTATATTTGTTACAATAAATATCTCAAATTGAAATTTGTTTGATGGAACATGGGTTCTATAGATTTGCTTTATTGTGCCTGTGTTAGCTCGTGTATGAGAAAAAAACAGCAAAGCGAAAAAGAACAAAATGTTATTATAACATGACAGAAAATGCAGCCTTGTTAAGAAAACATTGCTCTGCAGGTAGATATAATCAGATCTTGCAGCAAATAGTTTCAACTGATGAGAAACCTGCTGGCAGGAAAAAATGGCTACCAAATAATATTCAATAAAATGGGGGTAGTGCTTAAGGTTAAAAGCAAATCTGCAACTGATAACTTCAAAAGCATGGAACACTGAAAGCAAATAATGCTTAATCCCAGTGATATGAGAGGTATTTTAAAGATTTTTTTCCTTCGACTGGGAATATCTGAGGGGTTATGAATTTTACAAAATATGTTTCTTGAGTGTTATGGAACATTCTTGATAGAGGAAGTGCGCCTGACTGATGTTGGTCAGCAATAAACACTAATTATGATCAGTTATTGTGGAGGGGTGCTCCCCTCCCTGCTGCGTCCTGATTCTGGAAGACTATTTCTTAGTCATACACTAAAGCCTCAGAAAACTACCAGATAACTAGAGATTGTGTCTATTCAAATTTGCATGGATGTTCTCAGTTCCTTTAACAGGAAATGAATGTAAGCCCTTTATGCAACTAGCAATACAGAAACAGCCCATCTGAAACTGTATTAGGAAAGGATGGCCCAGTGACTAGGGTATTAGCCTGGGATTTAGAAAATCTAGGTTCAATTAATTCCCTGTTCTGCACAGGCTTCTCCTGTGATGTTGGAAAAGCTGCTTGTTCTCTCTGTACCTCAGTTCCTCATCTGCTCAATGTGAATAACAGCAGTTTCCTATCCCACAGGTGTTCTGTGAGGATAAAAGCATTAAAGGTTATGAAGTTCTCAGATACTGTGGCAAAGGAGACCACCCAGATTCTTACTTTTGCCTGAGATAGAAGCATCACTTGTACTACACCCTCAGACAATGGGTTAATATGAAGGCTGTGCACTTGGTTTTCCATGATAAAAGCATGTTGGTTGAGGCTAAGTTAACAGTGGGTTAACTCAGTTTTAAAACACATCAGAATGACAATTGTTTCATTTAAATAATAGCTTAGTGCCAAATTCAGGGTAGGGTGGCGATGGTGAGAGCCTCTGAGACTTAGAAGTAAAGTGTGTGGACATAAGCATGCAAAAGGAAGTCTATGTAAACCAGCCACTGTTTGGTCTCCCTGCAATGTCTGTGACACAGCTTGCATCCATACATAAAATTGCTCCCAAAGGTACACACATAAAATATGTCTTAGCCAAAAGTAGCAAGTTTCCCTTAATGGAAGCTGGCCACTCTTATCAGGTATCTTTTAAATGTTACTTGGAGATTGATGCTCGTGTGAGTGAGGAATGGTGGTATATACCTGTTGTTGTCCTTGGCCAAGTTCTGAAGGTTCTCATTTCCTTGGTAAAAGATGATAAATTATTTACTAGGGTCTGAGCATGTGTTTGTAAAGAATCAGTCTTCTGTGATTCAGCAGTCTTACCAAGATGGCCATGATGGCCCCCCTCCCGCATTTAAAATGTTCGATTCTATTTTGCTCGGAAACACCTACATTGAATACATTCTCACAGGTAAATATGCTTCCAGCTGTTGTATTCACTTCATCACTTCTACTCAAGTGATGCCTCACAGATACAGGGTATCATCTTTGGGCTAAAATGTACTCATCATATGTGGTCAGCTGCTTCTGCTTATAGCCAAGACTGGGGCAATCAGCCCAAGCAGGGCGGAGTAAAGACATCGATTTTTCAGACCAGAGTGAGAACCAGGTAATGGAATAACCTGCACAGTTACTGTACTGCTGCCTTTGATTCTCCATAAAGGAAAATAAAACTAATGACATGATAAATCAGACCCATGGCGGTAGGGATCAACGCTGGCAGAGAGAGTGGAAAAGGGTAAACCACGCACAGGTACTTTCACTTTTGGGTACAAGCTCCATAGGATGCTCTCTCACCCTATCTTCATTCAGTTTGATGCTGCAGTATTTCTTGATAAACCTTTTTCTATTTTGCTTTTAATGGTCTTTCTCTCTCAGTTAGGAAGGTCTGATAGACTGACCAATGGAGTGTCCTGCTAAGAGAATTCTGCTGTGCACAGCACTCATATCCATGGAATTGTTATAGCATGGACCCATTTGGCTCTTTGGCAATATAATAATTGGTTTGCCCACTGGTCTGTAGAAACCCTCTCTCGCAACACATGTGAGTGGAAAAACCTTACTAAACCCCCATAGCAATAAGCAACAGATACTAATGGTGAGTCCACCAATATTTGCTAGGTTGGCTGGGTTCTGGGCCTGGTCCCTGGACTTCTAGTAAAAGAACAGGAGTACTTGTGGCACCTTAGAGACTAACAAATTTATTAGAGCAATGCTCTAATGCTCTAATAAATTTGTTAGTCTCTAAGGTGCCACAAGTACTCCTGTTCTTTTTGCGGATACAGACTAACACGGCTGCTACTCTGAAACCTTCTAGTAAAAGGAAATTGATCCACACTAGTTGTGCTGCTGCCAACCTTCCCATCAAAGATGCTTGCCTCATCACTGTACATCACCTTGCACTGTACATTGGAATTACACTCCACTCGAGATTTGATGCTCCCCCATGTGGTATATTGAGGACTGTGTAGGAATTGCCAGCTGTCACTTTGCAGGGAGGAGATTCCTGGTCTTGCTTGCAGGCTAGGGAGCTCTATAGTGAAATGTGTAATTCGAATTACTCTGGAAAGAACCAGCATAGAACAAGGGGGAGTGAGTTGTGCCTCTCTGCCTTAGGAGTGTGTCTACTCTGCAGCTGGGCATGTGCCTCCCAGCCTGGTAGACACACCCTAGCTCTGCTCAAGCTAGCATTGTAAAAATATCAGTGTGGACTTTGCAGTATGGGTGGCGACACAAGCTAGCCACCCAAGTATGGATCCGGGGTGTCAGGTAGGCTTGCACTTGGGTGGCTAGCCCATACCACCACCTGTACTGCAATGTCCACACTGCTATTTTGAGCATGCTAGCTCAAGCAGAACTGGCATGTGTCTTTCTACCTGGGCTGGAAGGCACACTCCGAGCTGAAGTGTAGACATACCTTAGGGAGCAGACTGCTTCTTCTCTCTGTTTTTAGGTTTCATCATTGAGTCTAAGAATAAAAGTGTTATGTCATGTCACAACCTTCCAGCAAGAGTATTTTATGTTTTTATCTAACCTCTCTAGGTGGGCACCTGAACATAACACCACATCTTTGCATATGGCTTATGAGACCCATTTTCTATTGATATGCTGGAAAACCTTCCACCATTATAGAGAACAAAGGGCACACGTTACATCAGGAGTGTCACTGTGTTTTGGGGGAAGGGGAACATACCACATTTTGATTCATCATATGTAAGAAACTCAAACATATTCAGTGCTGCTGATTCTCATTTCTTGTATGGTGCATCAGACTCATCACCACCCTCCTTACCATGTCCTGTGTCCTTTCTGCTGCCTGTTCAGTCACATTATCCCTTCTCCCCTTTTGGATGACATGACTACTTTGAGGTTAGAGACGTGTGAACTAGAACATGAAGGTACTGCACATTCCTCCTACTCAGCTACTATGGTCACCTGGTGTTCCCACTTCTGGCCACTCTGTCCATACCTTCTTTCTCCTCCTCCATCTCATAGTCTAGGTGGCAGCACCCTCATCTACAGCATTTCCATGATCATGGGATCTCTAGGGTCCTTTATGTGTAGCATATAAATATATTTTTATATGTCTAGAATCAGCATCAAATCAAGTGATAAGTGTTTCTGGGCATGTGTGAGGAGACTCTAGGAAAAAGTTGAGCTTACAAGATTTGTTCTTGTTCTTTTAGCTGGAGAAATGGAGCACTGACTGAACAACACTGGGTTCGACTCTGAAGAAAGAAGAGATGGTAATATTTACAAATTATAGTACCACCACTAAGAGGGATTAAGAAATGTATTAAAATATTTGTAGAGTAAATCCACCTTTGCCTGTCATTAACGCGTATATTTTTAAACATAATTGAAATGGCTTTGCTGGGTTAAAGAGGCAGTACTACCCTCAGCCCCTAAGAGAGAAAGGAAGCTTCTTGAATCACACTTGAACAGATCCCTTTGGCCATATCTCCCAACAGCTCTGATAAGCTTTGGAGACTCTGTTACTAAACTAAGCCAATGTTATAAAAGACCCTACCCGGAAAAAGTTTCTGCCAGTTTGGTCATTTTGCTTCCTTTGTTAAAGGAAAGCAGAGTTTTATTTGAGCTACATGTTGCTACTGTGATCACATTTGCCACAGTGGAATTATCAACTTAGCAAACTTTATGCAATTGGTTTCAAGCATAGTGTGCCCCTCAACATTAATGAAATATCTGCACTCAGAACAAAGATAGAAAGTGCCCTGGATGTATCTGTTCCATAAAGCAGTTAATCCTATTCTCACATCAAACTTTTTCCTCATTCCCATTTCTGGCCTGCTTATCTCAAATTTTGAGATAGTAGAACCGATGGCATTTTCTTTAAAGAAGCTTGCAGTGTCCCTGTTTACCAGAGGACTTTGCGTAACACCTATAGGTTATCACACTACTTATTTGGCTTGTACAATCATGGGGTCCTCGATAAAGAGGTCATAGTTTGAACCCAAGGGAAGAGAGAAGCATATGTGTTGCTGCAGTTCTTCTAAAGTGGAGTCCTGGAAAAATTCATGTAAACTGTGCATAGCTGTAATGTGAAAGGGGCCATTTGTTTCTCAAACAGGAATTAGTATGGTGCAAGAATTATCTTGGCAGATAAACAGAACACAGGAAAATGTGTAAACAATGTTTTATTCTGTAAAACTTTAAGCAAATGAGCAACCTCTTTTAAAAGGAAAAAAAATGCACCCTCTCTTTACCTTACACACACTCACAGCCACACACCTTCCCTTTAAAATCAGTTGACTTTTGTTGACACTTTTGACCTCAGTTGTTTGGTTTGATTTACTGATGGGTAGAAAAAGTGTCAAATGTCAAACTGAAGAAAATCATTCATGCAAAAACCTATTGGCACAGATAACTCTCCCTCTAAAGACCACATTCTAGGATTCATAGTGTGGGAAAATTGCTTGTCTTCCCCCATTTCCTAAGAGATTATTCATATGAACATTTTTTTAATTACAGAAAGCACAGCACTCATGACTTTCCCTATTGTAATGTATTGGTTTCCTCTACTGGATGGAATGCCTGCCCTTTTTAAATTGTAGGCAACTAAGTTCATCTCTATTGATTGACACACAGAGTAGTGTAAATTCCTTAAAATTACTGCATCTTAAAACTAGTAACAGAAATTCTTCTTTAGATCAAGTCATAGCAGGTCTGTGCTTTTGAAGCAGACAGTGGCAGGTTTAGGCTCAGATCTTCAAAAGTATTTAGGTACCTAACTCACACTGTAGTTCAACACCTAAACACCTTTGAGCATCTGGCCCTACGTCCGCACAAGTGCAGTTTAGCTGTTGACCATATCTATATCAGCAACACATTTATTATAGTGTCACATATTCCCTGGTTATTAGAACTGGCAAAAAAAAATGCAAAAAATGTAGTTCAAGTTTTGGCCTCCATTTTTGGCCAAAATTTGAAATGTTGACAAAATAATTCAGATTTTTGACCAGCTCTATTAATTATCTACAGTAAGTCTCTCAACACTAGGGTGCGCAATATTTTACCCCTTTCTCCCAAATATTTATTTGTAAATTGTTAGGTGCATGGGTGTGTGTTTTTAGGGGAAGTTTGCCAAAAATATTCACGAGCAAGCCTTTGATAACAAAATTAATGAATCTAACAAAGGAAATATGTTCAGTAAGAGAAAATATTTTAATGTCTAGCTTCCAAAGAGTTGCTATGAACAAAGGGTACAAAATTCTAAAACAAGGACTAAAAACAAATGAATAAGACCCTGCCATTATCAATTACATTATTATTTACTATTTGTATTACCATAGCATCTAGAAACCCATTATGTTAGGCCCAATACAAACACAGAACAAAGACAGCCCTTTGCCCCAGAGAACCTGGAATCTAACTAAACGCCAAGAGACAAGAGATGGATATAGACAGGGGAGTACAAGTAAACAATGAGATGATATTGGTCACCATGATAAGCAGTGGTGTCCACAAACCCGCAGCCTAATCATTGTTAAGTTTTTTGTAGGTGTCACAGGATGCATAGTCAGTGATACTGACTAGGTAGTGACACACTTCGTTCTTTTCTCAGGTTTTGCCAATAGGTCCCTTATGTATAGCATTTAAAACATCTATGTATATCATATTGTATAATACTAAAAAGCTCTTCATTCACCCTACTCTGATTTGTTTGCAATGCTGAGAAAAAGAAAAGCCTGGCATGCCCAGTGTTTTTTGTTAGCACTTACTGTTCCCAAACCCTGTGTGTTAGTTCAACGGGGATTAAATATGAAATTTTACTATGACAGTTGGCTCTCACGTGAATATCGTATAACTGCCCTAAGGATCTAAGAGGATTTTTTTACAGTAACATGATTTTCTATTGGATGCCACCCTTTGTGGCATCATGAATCATGAACTTTAGTTAGAGTAACATTTAGTAAGGCATTATTATGTTCAAGGAGTGGGAAAGTTGGACATCTTATAGAATTAGCAGAAGAGCTCATAAGAAGATACTGGTATAGGTATAGCTGATTAATCTTTGTTTGCTTTATCTATGGTAGTAGATACCTACTAGTAATGGGGGATTTTAACTACCCAAACATCAGTTGGAAAAGTAATAGGACAAAACAAAATTTCCAATAAGTTCATGAATGGATTGGGGACAACTTTTTCTTCCAGGAAGCAGAGGAAGAAGTCAGGCCATTTTAGACTTGAATCTGAAAATGGAAGGTAATTTGGGTGAGAGTGAGCATGAAATGAGAGATTTCATGATTCAAAGGAAAGGAAGGAGTGAGAGCAGCAGAATAAAGACAATGGACTTCAAATAAGAAGACTTTAACAAACTCAGAAAACTGGTAGGTAAAGTCCCAAGGGAAGGAAATGTAAGAGGAAAAATGAGTTCAGGAAAGATGGCAGTTTCTCAAGGAGACAATATTAAAGGCAAAACTGAAAATTATTGTGATGTGAAGGAAAGAGAGAACAGTAAAAGGCCTATCTAGCTCCATTAAGAGTTCTTTAATGATCTGAAAATCAAAAAGGAATCCAACAAAAAGTGGCATCATGGTTAAATATCTAAGGAGGAGCACAAAAGGATATGTAGGAACAAAATCAGAAAAGGTAAGACATAAAATAAGTTTCACCTATCATGGGACATAAAAGGAGGTTCTATAAATATATAAAGAGCAAGAGAAAGATGAAGGAAAGTGTAGGACATCTACTTAGCAGAGAAGGTGAGCTAATAATTGATGGCATTAAGAAAGCTGAGGTGTTTAATGCCTATTTTGCTTAAGTCTTCACTTAAAGGTTAATGCTGACCAGCTACTCAACAGAATTAACATTAACAACCAGAGGGAAGGAATGCAACCCAAAATAGGGAAAGAACAGGTTAAAGACTATTTAGATAAGATGGAGGTATTCAAGTTGGCAAGGCCTGATGACATTGGGTTACTAAAAGAACTAGCTGAAGCAATCTCTGAATCATTAGCAATTATCTTTCAGAACTCCTGGAGGACAGGTGAGGTCCAAAAAGATTAGAGAATGGCAAACATAGTATCTGTCTTTAAAAGGGGGAACAAAGAGGACCCAGGGATTTATATACCAGTCACAGCCTCACTTTAATACCTGGAAAAATACTGGAACAAATTGCTAACCAATTTGTAAAGCACCTGGAGGATAAAAGGGTGTGACGCATGTCTAGAAAGGGTTAAACATCCTGCAAAATAAACAACTCAAATTCAACCCTTAAAGACATGTGGTGAGGTAATGGTTGTGTTTTTGTGTATTTACATATGTATGACTAGGGTTGACAATGTAATCAACAGTCTCTGTCTATGCTGTATTCTAATAATTCAGAGATCAAAAGAACATCCTAGTATTTAAATTAATTGTAAACACGTATCTCTGTATTCATCTCTCTTTGAAATGTATAGCAAATAACCTGTGAATGGTGGAGGAACAAGCAAATTCCTTTATGTTAATTCTAGGGATAGCTCAGTGGTTTGAGCCTTGGCCTGCTAAACCCAGGGTTGTGAGTTCAATCCTTGAGGGGGCCATTTAGGGATCTGGGATAAAAATCTGTCTGGGGATTAGTCCTGCTTTGAGCAGGGGGTTGGACTAGATGACCTCCTGAGGTCTCTTCCAACCCTGGTATTCTATGATTCTATAGATAAGTACCAGTGATGGACCTCCTTCAAAGTCATCCTAATTACCTTTTTGTTCCCAGAGGAACTCCAACTTGTCAAAAAGGACATGAAATTGTATAAAAGATCGTTGGGTCCTAATCCTGTTTCTCTCAGATCTGCTTAAGATTTCCTGCACTTAGGACGGAAGAATCCCATGCACTACTACAGACTAGGGACCGAGTGGCTAGGCAGCATTTCTGCAGAAAACGACCTCGGGGTTACAGTGGATGAGAAGCTGGATATGAGTCAACAGTGTGCCCTTCTGGCCAAGAAGGCTAACGGCATTTTGGGCTGTATAAGTAGGGGCATTGCCAGCAGATCGAGGGATGTGATCGTTCCCCTCTATTCAACATTGGTGAGGCCTCATCTAGAGTACTGTGTACAGTTTTGGGCCCCACACTACAAGAAGGATGTGGAAAAATTGGAAAGAGTCCAGCGGAGGGCAACAAAAATAATTAAGGGGCTGGATCACATGACTCACGAGGAGAGGCTGAGGGAACTGGAATTGTTTAGTTTGCAGAAGAGAAGAATGAGGAGGGATTTGATAGCTGCTTTCAACTACCTGAAAGGGGGTTCCAAAGAGGCTGGATCTAGACCACGGGTAGGCAACCTATGGCACGGGTGCCGAAGGCGGCACATGAGCTGATTTTCAGTGGCACTCACACTGCCCAGGTCCTGGCCACCAGTCCGGGGGGCTCTGCATTTTAATTTGATTTTAAATGAAGCTTCTTAAACATTTTAATAACCTTATTTACTTTGCATACAACAATAGTTTAGTTATATATTATAGACTTATAGAAAGAGACCTTCTAAAAACATTAAAATGTATTACTGGCACGCGAAACCTTAAATTAGAGTGAATAAATGAAGACTCGGCACACCACTTCTGACAGGTTGCCGACCCCTGATCTAGACTGTTCTCAGTGGTAGCAGATGATAGAACAAGGAGTAATGGTCTCAAGTTGCAGTGGGGGAGGTTTAGGTTGGATATTAGGAAAAACTTTTTCACTAGGAAGGCGGTGAAGCACTGAATGGGTTATCTAGGGAGGTGGTGTAATCTGCTTCTTTGGAGGTTTTTAAAGTCAAGCTTGACAAAGCCCTGGCTGGGATGATTTAGTTGGGGACTGGCCCTGCTTTGAGCAGGGGGTTGGACTAGGTGACCTTCTGAGGTCCCTTCCAACCCTGATATTCCATGATTCATGCAGGGGAGGCCTATGCCATAAGGACTGAGATCCCAGTTCTAACTGGATTGCCCTGAAATATAAACATTGGACTATAACCTATGGACTATTTCTGAAAGAACTCCTTGCAACTACAAAGCTCACAATCTTTGCTATGAATCTCAATCTTTAGAACAGAACTCATGTCTGTATGTATATTGATCTTTTAATATACTCGCTCTCATTTTTTAATACATGTTAGTTTAGTTAATAAGAATTGGCTATAGTATGTATTTAGGTAAGATCTGAAACATTCATTAACCTGGGAGGTAATGTGCCCTATCCTTTGGGATTGGTAGAACCTTTTCTTTTATATGATGAAATAAGATTTTCAGAAGTCATCGTATTTGACTTAGGTACCTGGATGGAGGCCTGAGTCTGGATCACTTTAAGGGAAATGTGTTTTTGGATTTCTGAGTAACCAGTAAGATAATAAAGAAGCTGTTTGTGCTGGTTTGGTAAATCTAAGTATTGGAATATCCACCAGCTTTTGGGAGATTGTCTGCCCCATTCTTAGAAACTCACCCTAATTGAGTGACCACAGCTGGCCCGCACTGGGGCCATGGTCACAAAGGATTATAAGGAATAGTACAGGATAGATGGGTCAAGAACAAATCATGCCAAACCACCCTAATTTCCTTCTTTGACTGAATTACTGGCCAAGGGGGGTGAGGGGGAAAGCAGTAGCTGTGCTAGATCTTGATTTTAGTAAGGCATTTGATACAGTCCCACATGATATTCATATAAGTAAACTAAGGAAACATGGTCTAGATGAAGTTACTATAAGGTAGGTGCATAACTGGTTGAAAAACTGTATTCAAAGAGCAATTATCAATGGCTTGCTGTCTAATTGGGAGGACATTATCTAGTGGAGTCAGTCCTCGGTTCAGTACTATTCAATATTTTCATTAATGACTTGAACAATGGAATGGAGAGTATACTTTTAAAATCTGTGGATGATACAAGCTGGGAGGAGTTGCAAGCACTTTGAATGAGAGGATTCAAAATGACCTTGGATTTTTGTCCAAAATGACAAATTGGAGAATTGGTCTGAAATCAACAGGATGAAATGCAATAATGATAAATGCAAAGTATTTCACATAGGATGGAAAAAATCAAATGCACAAATACGAAGGGGGAATAAGTGGCTAGATGCTAGTACTGCTCAAAAAAGGATCTGGGTCTTATAGTAGATCACAAATTGAATATGAATCAAAAGTGTGATGCAGCTGCGAAAAAGGCAAACATCATTCTGAGGTGTCATAGAATGATGAGTGTCATATATAAGACACGGGAGGTAACAGCAGGGCCGACGAGGTGGGGAGGGAGCCGGTACAAATTACCGGGGTCCGGTGGTCTAGAAGGGGGCCCAGGGCCTGGTTTCCCTGGCTGTTTAGCTGGTTCACCCTTGCTGGGGGGCCCGAAAACAAATTTTCACCGGGGCCCGAACCCGCTCTCGGCTGCCCTGGGTAACAGCCCTGCTCTATTCAGTACGGATGAGGACTCAACAGGAATACCATGTCCAGTCTGGGCACCAAACTTTAGGAAAGATGTGGGCAAATTGGAAAGAATCCAGATAAGAGCAACAAAAACCATAAAAGGTTTAGAAAACCTGTCCTATGAGGAAAGGTTACAGAAACTGGGCACGTTTAGTCTTGAGAAAAGAAAACTGAGGGGGACCTGATAAGTCTTCAAATATGTTAAGGACTGTTATAAATAGGATAGTGATCAATTGTTCTCCATGTCCACTAAGGTAAGATCAGAAGTAATGGGCTTATTCTGCAGCAAGGGAGAATTAGGGTAGATATTTGGCAAAACTTTCTGACCATAAAGGTAGTTAAGCACTAGAATAGGTTTCCAAGAGAGGTTGTGGAATCCCCATCATTGTCCAACCTGTTCTTAAAATCTTCCAAACACATATCAGGGATTGTCTAGGATTACTTGGTCCAGCCACAGTGCAGAGGGACAGATTTGATGACTTCTCAAGGTCCCTTCCAGTCGTACATTTCTATGTTTCTACGCATTTCCTCAGGATTAGACAGATTAACCCCCTCACCAATAGTTGGGATCCTGAAGGGAGGAACACTCAGTGAGTGACTCTAGGATTCCCTGCTCCTTCCCTCTACTGCTGCCTTCACTACCCCTGTCCATGAAGAGTGGAAGTGGATTCCACACAAAGGGCACTGCAGAAAAGGGGATATTGCTTGGGGCTCCCTTTATGGTAGAATTTACCCTGCCTACTGGACGTGGATTGGAGATGAAGGAAGGATACATGCCTCCTCCCCCCCCACTCCTCCTCCCCCCCCACACACACACACTTCCCCTCACATGTGGAGACCAGGATCGATGGACATCCATATCCAGACCCAGCATCCAAAGTAGGACAGGACTTTTAAGGGTGGCTTCCTCTGCAAAGGAGGACGGAGGCTGGCACATAGAAGGCCCCCTCCATGAACAGTTCTGGTGGGAATGACCTTCTCCTCCTCTCCTCTGTTTCCAGAACGTATCTGGGGAAGGGGAAGTTCAATTTGAAATTTCACAGTGGCCTTTTGTTATAAGACAAAAATGGTGTTGAGGAAGAAAAGTGCACAGTGGTAGGAAAAAAGAGTAAAATATGAATCCTTAATTGCTTAGGCACACACTTGTGGTCAGTGAAAACGCTAACATATTTCCACTTACATTTGCTAATTAAAACATTCAGTGCAGAAAGTGACTACATTTCACAAGAAAAACTGTTTACAATCCTTGTAATCTGTTGCTAATTCCTTTAGGGCATCATTTACCCAAATTTGACCAATATGCTTAACTGTTAAAAACAAAATTAGTACAGGTTTGTGTTGTACAGAACTTGGATTGCATGTAATTAAGAGTGCATGAGCTACATCCCCTTGGCATGTAGTATGGTTTTATAGTTAACATGGAGAGGCAAATGTCACCCTGGGGTCATTAATATTGTATAAAGTAATGAGAAGCAGGGGCAAGAGACACAACAAAACTGGAGGGTCAAAGCTGTTCACAAAAGATGTGAACCTCTGTGTGATAAAGCAGCAGATCTGAAATGCTTGTAATGAGTAGGCTCTTTGGAAAGGGAGTAGTGTTTGGCTAAAGCTAGAGAAGTGGATAACCACCTAACCATGTAAGTACTTCTTTCTAAGTATACTTAGTATACCATGAAAGAGTCAAGATGATGAAAGACAAATAGAGGGGAAAATACTAATAACTTTCAATTAAGAATGACTCATTTAATAGTTGTTTGCAATGTTGTTTTAGCCGTATTGGTCCCAGGATATTAAAGAGAAAAAGGTGGGTGAGGTAATATCTTTTATTAGACCAACTTCTATTGGTGAAAGATTCCACATGCTTTCAAGCTTAAAACACAACTATTTTTCATATCTGGGAAAGGTACTCAGAGTATCACAGCTAAATACAAGGGTGGAACAGATACAGCGTTCATCTTAAATTGTCTTTTGCAAAAGGTGTTAAATCAGCAGTTTACCTCTACAGTCAGGTGTAAAGAAGCAATAAATCCAGTGTCTTTATTAAATCCATGTTATTTGGTGTCTAGTAGAGTTATGAATTTAAGTTCCCAGGCTCATCTTTTAAAAGTGTTGTGCAGGTTTCCTTTGAGGATGTGGACTGACAGGTCAGATATGGAGTGATTGTTTTGTAAAAAGTGTTCGCCCTTGGGTGATATGGCATTTTTGTCTTTTACTATTTTTCTGTGAGAGTTCATTCAAGAGCACAGTGATTGTCAGGTTTTTCCCACTTTGTTGTTGTTGGGGCATTTGATGCATTGGTTGAGGTACCCCATATTGTGACAAGCATGCGTAGGACCAATGGATCTTGACAGGTGCGTTGTGAGGGGTACTGATCATCATAGCAGTCGAGATATGTCTGCAGGTTTTGCATTTGTTGTTCTGGCAAGGGCTGGTGCCGCTGTGAGTTGGTGTGTCCTGGTCTATAGGGAGCTTGCTTCTGATGATGAGCTTGGCAAGGTAGGGAATTGAGTGAAGGCCAGAAGAGGGGGTTCAGGAAAGATTTTTTTCAAGATGTGGTCACCATCAGCATGGGTTGTAGTTGTTTAATGATTAATTCCAATGCATTTGATCCCCATGCTTCTATATATAGCAATATAACTTATTTTTTCATGTACAGTTTGGTTCGGAATAAAATGAGGGCTAATGTTTTGGTGCATGAAAAAAAAGTGAATTTCGATTTTGTTTCCTAGATGTTTCTAGATTTTTGTGTGAATTAAATGTTTTAAAATTCAAGAACAACTGAAAAGGGTGAAATCCTGCTGTTATTAATCAATGGAAAGATGGCCATTGACTTTATTGAGGCCAGGATTTCACCCCAGTGCTTGTGTAGCTAAGTGCCAATGGAACCTCTTAAATAGGTTTCCCTGCAGTTTCTAATCCTGCTGTTCTATCAAAATAAAATGGTCAGTAATATTGCTCAAGAAGAAAATGAGATTTTCACTTATTAACTAGGACACAGGACTTATCAGTTCCACTGACTCTAGTGCGTGTAGGGAGCCAGAGCAACTATAGCTCCTGGAATTCAGCGAGAGAAAATTCAGGAATACATTAATTCTCCTCCGTGATGTTATAATTGAAAGTCATTTTCCACCATTACTCAAGCTATTTGGTTATGAACTGTTTTGTCCATTCATTGTAAAATGTGAGAAATAATCATCATCTTGGTCATGACTGGGGGATTGAACTGGGTATCTCCAGAGATAAAAGCATGGGCCTCTACAATTTGAGATAAAAAAGATGAACGTCTATAGCTAGGAACTGTAAAAGAGGGGATGAGACACACCACACACTGAGTTACATATGCACATACTGACTTCTGCCCAAGAGAAACTTAACCCAGCTCCTGAGTGCTTAACCAAGAAGAGACTCTCCCGTTTTAGATCATCTGGTACAGCTGCTGGCATACAATTCTGTTTTAACCGTGGTAACTAGCACGCTACAAATAGTGGCTCCGATTCCACTCTCTCTTCCCATGGTGTAGATCAAGAGTAACTCTATGGATGTCAATGCACCTAAAACCACTGTGAGATTAGAATTGAACCTAATGCATCCCTCCAAGATGGGGAGTTTAGTTAATTAAGTCTGCTTTAGTTACTGGCTGGTTGAAGATACTCATTACTCCTTCCTATTTTTCTCCCTTCTTTATCCTCTTTGTTGCATTTCTCCTTTTAGTCTTAATTTTTCTTCATGGCTTTCTGTCTGTTTTTGCTTTGGGGGTGGGTTCTCTCTCTATTTGCACATCTTTCAGTCTCTGCCTTCTGTTTCAGCAAGGTCTGCAGCTGCATGAAAACTAGGATGCTTTGGTGTCTCTAGGTCTATGTTCTGAGACATATTCATGCAGCAAGGCAAAAGCTAGCTTAGCTGCATGGCAGGTTTAGAGTCCTTCTGCAGCTGCTAGTCCCACAGATGCCAGTTCTGGAGAGGCAAACATTAGCATGCCATTCAAGAAGTGGTGTGGCAGGGTGGGTTCACAATTGGGTCATGCAGGTGACCATTTGCTGGAGATATCTCAGACTCTGAGCTGACACTTAGATACACAGTATCCCACTTTAACAGCTACAGGAGGGAGAGAAAGAGGATAGTCACTCTGAAGCTATCTTACTATCTTGAATAGATTCTCTCAAATTCTCTGCTGCCAGACTATTAACTTCTCAGGTATATTTGTGTGAAACAAGTGACATCCAGTGGCTGGTTCAGTTAATTACTATTTGTATTTCAAGGCTTCACTTTCTGAGCCAGGTTCTCTGATGATCCTTCCCTAACTCTCTTCTTTTATCGACTTCCTGCCCAGGCTAAGGGCTTGCAGCTTGTTAACCTATCCTTCTGGCTGAAGATAGCTAGACTTCTCCTTCAAGACCTGGTCCACAAGGGCACGCTGAAGAGGGACACCAGGATTAAGGAGGCAGATAAAGAAGCAACAACCTCACTTTATCGCAGACTGGAATCCCAAATTTTGTACTACCATTTGACCATCAGGTCAGTCACATCAAAGCCTGTTTGAATCTTAAAGCAACACTGACAATATTTTTTAAAAGGGGTCCCTCTAAAATTTTCTTGTGTCCATATGAAACCACAAATCCCAGGGGGATGCATGGCACTTTGGGTCATAAGGAAAGGAAGGGAGGTAACTGCACTTGGCAAAAATCTAAAGCCGCACTTGTGAGTATTTATATTTTGCTCCTGAAAAATATATAAGTATATTGATAGTGTAGCATTGCAACAGCCTACATAATCTCAAGTGGGGATAAGGGGTGAGACCTTGTGGAGGGGGCTGTAGGCATCCTCCCCAAGGAATATTTGTAAACCCTTGAAATTAAGTGCAACCAAATTCAGAGACATTTTTGTGGGTTCCAGAGATCAATCATTTCTGTAATGGACAGTTCTGTCAAGGACGCCACCTACAGAGGTAGGGAAACCATCTCTGTTTTCTCAGTTGGAAAGAAAAAATTTAACAGGGCACCTCTGAGAATCGCATGATGTGGAAGGAGTTGTTTGAACAGTATTTGGCAGATCTCTAATTTGGCCATTCTGGAATGATTCTAAAAGGTAGATCTCCTAGGGCAGACTCAGGAATAGGACAACATTTTCACACAGCATGAGCTGAATTTATGTTGTTCCTTTTGAGATATGTCTGATACTAAGATTTCTTAGAAAGACCACAAATAGCTGAGACTCTTCATAGCAGCCCTAGCAAAACCTATGCCATTTCAAAACACTGACAGAACAAACATGTAAACATACAATTACCAAACCACTCCGGAAATCCAAGACAAATTCTGCTGCTGAAAGAGTGAAGTAAAGAGTACCAAGAAAAATAGATTAACGTGGCCTATGTGTCAGAGACACAGACAACAGGACCATCTCCACAAACAGGCTTAACAACAAATGTTGGTAAGGAAATTTATTAAATGGCTTAGATTTTTAATAAACAATCCAATTAGATAATGGATGAGCATTCCACACTGTGTAATTACGTTACAGATTTAAACTCATTAACCAATAATATTTAAAACAAATGTCTCATAAAACATTTTCAGTAATTTCTTGGGTGCTTAGTATGAACATATGGACACATGACACATACTTCTTCTTACTTATAAAATGTCTTGGATAAATGGGAGCAATCTGTTTGTCAATGAATCCTGTGATCTCCCTGGTTGAGAACAGTATACATGTTCATATTCCACGTCATTGACTAAACTTCATCAGTTTGTTTAGTTTCTATTCTGTTCAGGTTCTTATACCCTGCCTATCACTGAGGTTTATGAGCATCTTGTCTAAATCAGTTTATAAAACCATTGTTCTAACTCAAACTGGAGTCAAAGCTCTGCAGGCTGAATCATTATGTTCAAGCATAGACAAGTAAAGAATGATCATGTCTGTACTGACCTGCCAACATGCTTCAAACATGGGCTTGAAGACTCACCAACAAGCAGACTTAGCCATCTCCAGCGTCTCCGTTTTGATGGCAGATATTAACTGAAAACTACAAATCATTTCATTCAAAATCAACTCATTTTACCTACTATGGACATGGGGTGGATTCAGTCCAATGAGCTAGAGCTAACAAGTGTTCTCTAATTCTGAGACACCAAATCCTACCTAAGTGAAAGTCTTTTAAAGACCTTTTTGTAAAATTAATTTCTGCTTTATTCTACTTTTTTTAAAATAGCTTTTTTCAGCCTTACACCACATACAGTCTCCATATTCTTGCTATACCTCTTGCTTTCATATAATCATAGAATATTAGGGTTGGAAGAGACCTCAGGAGGTCGTCTAGTCCAATCCCCTGCTCAAAGCAGGACCAACACCAACTAAATCATCCCAGCCAGGGCTTTGTCAAGCCGGGCCTTAAAAACCTCTAAGGATGGAGATTCCACCACCTCCCCAGGTAACCCATTCCAGTACTTCACCACCCTCCTAGTGAAATAGTGTTTCCTAATATCCAACCTAGACCTCCCCCACTGCAACTTGAGACCATTGCTCCTTGTTCTGTCATCTGCCACCACTGAGAACAGCATAGCTCCATCCTCTTTGGAACCCCCCTTCAGGTAGTTGAAGGCTGCTATCAAATCCCCCCCTCACTCCTCTCTTCTCCAGACTAAATAACCCGTTCCCTCAGCCTCTCCTCGTAAGTCATGTGCCCCAGGCCCCTAATCATTTTCGTTGCCCACTGCTGGACTCTCCAATTTGTCCACATCCCTTCTGTAGTGGGGGGACCAAAACTGGACACAATACTCCAGGTGTGGCCTCACCAGTGCCGAATAGAGGGGAATAATCACTTCCCTCGATCTGCTAGCAATGCTCCTACTAATATAGCCCAATATGCCATTGGCCGTCTTGGCAACAAGGGCACACTGCTGACTCATATCCAGCTTCTTGTCCACTGTAATTCCCAGGTCCTTTTCTGCAGCACTGCTGCTTAGCCAGTCGGTCCCCAGCCTGTAGCGGTGCATGGGATTTTTCCTTCCTAAGTGCAGGACTCTGCACTTGTGCTTGTTGAACCTCATCAGATTTCTTTTGGCCCACTCCTCCAATTTGTCTAGGTCACTCTGTACCCTATCCCTACTCTCCAGCATATCTACCTCTCCCCACAGCTTAGTGTCATCTGCAAACTTGCTGAGGGTGAAATTCATCCCATCATCCAGATCATTAATAAAGATGTTGAACAAAACCGGCCCCAGGACTGACCCCGGGGCACTCCGCTTGATATCGGCTGCCAACTAGACATCGAGACATTGATCACTACCCATTGAGCCCAACAATCTAGCCAGCTTTCTATCCCTAGTGTTTTACTCTTGGCTGTACTACTGTTAACATTCATGCTTTATTATACATTTTCAAATGATGATTTTCAACACTTTAGGTTAAGTTAAAATCATTGTTGCCATACAGGGAAATAGCTATGGAAGCCAGAAATGTGCCAATGCCAGGAAAAACATGAGCAAGCTAATGCCAGCTCTGAGATTCAGTAACAGGAGAATTTTAGGACCCCCACCACTACTACCAATGAGTAAGGTTTCTCAATACAAAAAGATAAAACCCGTGATGGGCTTGACTGACATATTACTGAAAGCCCTCAGTACCTGGGGAGAGCAGGACAATCTTTCCTGAGGAGGAAAGATCCTTTACCAAAGAACTATGCTGTAACCATCCATTTCACATTCTGCAGATAGCGTATCCTCCCATTAAATGTTCTTCTCCCTCGTATTTCCTACTGGCTAGCCTAGGCAGCTCCCCGCTCAGTTTGCTGTCTTCTGTGAATCCCTTTTTTAGTCTCCTAACTCTCCCTGTGCATTGTATGGGAAGCCTAATTCAGGGTTGTGAATTTCACAAGGCAAGAGATCACTTAAAAGTTAGGCACTGCAATGCCTAAGTCCCCTTTGTGAATCTAGCCCTGTGTCTTAAATGCTGTCTTTTGCAGCTTAACTATGAATTTGGTTTCAGAAAGGTTTTTCCCATGGCAATGCGTTCAACAAACACCCCTTCACCCAATGTGGAAAGCAGACTCCTTATCAAGATGACCATTTACGTTTTAATTACAAAGATGAGGCCATTATAAAATGCTACTTCAACCCAGCACACCAAGAAGCCAGAGCTCCCTTGCTCATGATCTCCATTCAGCCCATGCTCACTCTTCAGCCAAAGACCTGAAAGTAAACAGAAAAGTTTATAGTATCACCTCAAACTGGCTTATGTACTGTGGTGATACAGTGACACATGTCATGAAAGGCAACAGATTGTCTCATCTAGACTGACTGTGGAAGCTAATTCTAGAGCAGAGTGCTCAACAAGAACACAGGCCACCAGTCTGCAAGAGACTAAATCCATCTGCTCTTCTGAGCTACCCATGGGAGACACACTCAGAGGGGACAGATACTACCCCACGACACACTAAGTGCTTCCTCTATATGTACCAACAATATTGTCATTTTGTCTCTTTTGGGGTTCAAACCCCCACTCTCATATATGCCTCTGTGGCCAAGCACTAGGAACCCAGACACACGGCTGTCTCTCTACCCCCAGTCTCAGATGGTACAGATAGTGAGATTGGGCTGCAATGTGATTTTCCACAGTGGTCTCCAATAGGGTTACCATATTTCCACAATCAAAAAAGAGGACACGGGGGGGGGGTGAGTCCCGCCCTAGCCCCGCCCCCACCCCATCCATTCCCTCCCACTTCCCACCCCGACTGCCCCCCTCAGAACCCCCAACTCCTGCCCTGCTTCTTGTCCCCTGACTGCCCCCTGCTGAGAACCCCCCACTCTAACTGCCCCCCTAGAACCCTATCTGTCCCCTGACTGCCCCGACCCTATCCACTCGCATGGGTGGCAGGGTTGTAGAAATTTTGGTGGTGCCCAAAACCCGCCCCCCCCCACCTGCCTAAGGCTCTGGGAGGGGGGTTGGGTGGGGGAGGAGGTCTGGGGTGCAGGTCCTGGGCTGGGGATTAGGGTGTAGGAGGGGTGCAGGCTCTGGGATAGAGTTTGGGTGCTGAGTGCAGGCTCCAGGCTGGGGCAGGGGGTGGGTGTGCAGGAGGGGGTGAGGGGTTCAGACTCTGCGATGGAGTTTGGGGGTGGGAGGAGGTGCAAAGGGGGGGTGCAGGCTTTGGGAGGGAGTTTGAGGGCAGAAGGGAGTGTATGGGAAGGGGGAGGGGGTTTGGGGATAGGAGGGGGTGCAAGGGTGAGGGCTGTGGGGCTGAGGATGAGGGGTTCATGATGCAGGAGGGGGCTCAGGGCTGGGGTAGAGGATTACAGTGTGGGGGGGATGAGGGTTGGGGCTGAGGGGTTCATGATACAGGAGAGGGCTCAGGGCTGGGGCAGAGGATTAGGGTGTGGGGGGATGAGGGCTCAGGGCTGGGGCAGAGGATTAGGGTGCGGGGGGATGAGGGGTTTGGGGCATTGGAGAGGCTCGGGGCTAGGGTGGAAGGGCAGGGTAAGGGCAGCCTGTCTTGCCATTAGTGGATGGGGGGCACTAGGATCCGGGGGCAGCAGACAGCAGTTGCTGCTAGCTCTGGCAGTACAAGCAGGCAAGGGAGAGGCAGGCAGGCAGGGAGGGGGGAGACCTACGGGAGGGGTGGCAGGTGGAGGCCGAGGACCCATCCAACCCTCCCCCTGCTCCCTGACTGCCCCCTGGGACTCCCCTTACCATGCAGATGTCCATGTGTAGGCAAAACACGCTGCAGGCAGCAGGGGAGGGGCTCTGGCTGCTGGAGGCCAATGGGAGCGGCTCAATCAGGTCCAGCCGCCCAATCAGCAGCCGCACTCTGCATGGAAGGGAGGGAAGGTGGGGAGGGGAAAAACCCCAGACCTTTTAACTTTGTTACCAATTCCTCCCGGACGGCTATTTAGAGACACAAAAGGCGGACATGTCCGGGGAAATACAGACGGATGGTAACCCTAGTCTCCAATACACACTGAATGGGATGGGTTCAACAGGCAGCTGGGCAACTGTGCAATAGCATCCTCTAGGGAAACAGATCTCCATCCACTCCAACCGTCTGCAGGCAAGCTTTATGGTCAACCTCATGGATTGTTCAGATCTAAAAACAGATATGAATGCTTGACCTTTGTTTACTGGCAAGAAATTCATTGACTAATGAATCAGGGAAGTGTCAATACCACAGTCAGGCCAAAAACCAGATTGAAAGATGTCTAGGAAATCAAAGGACTACAAAACCAGCAATTTCTCAGGATTAGGAAATGCTAGAGACACGACCTAACTGGTGTGTGGTAAAACTGTCTCTATCCAGAGACAGAGTGTGCTTATTGAGGGAAGCTGGCACCCTGTCCTCCCCTAAAGTGGTGTTAAATCTGTGCCCATAATGGTCACAATGCTGCCTCTCTTGCTTGCACTAACCACAAAAGGAACAAGTCTGTCTTGTAGTTGTGGTCTAGAGCTCTTCCTGTACTTCTAGGAGTCCCCTCTGAGCCAGGGAAACTACCTGAATCTCAACCAAGGACCTAATCACTGTTGCCAGCATGTCATACTACCTGTCCACTAGGGTGAGATGGCCCTGGAAACCTCAAAAAATCCCGAGGCCAAGAAATGGGAGCAGGGAGTGGAGAGAGATTCCTGCTGATGACCACTGTGGGCCATGCTGTGCAATTCAAGGGTGATTTTAGCAATACTTAGCACTTACATGTAATGTAAATACATTAATTATAGCTTTTAAAGTTGCATGTAGCACTAAACCAGTTCTAAACTGACACTTCCAAAGGAGAATGGTGATGTCAAAATAAAGACTCATGTGCCTATAAATCAAAGGCAAAATTCATCTTCCTATGTTGTCTGCATGTTAGTAAATCCCTCAGAAGCTATAATAAAGATAAAACTGTGATTTTCTGGATTTAACATTTCTCAAACAGTTCTTCCTATCCACATCTGTAATATTTTAATAAAGAAAACGGGAAATTGCTATTATTGCATGGGACAACTTTAACATCTGCTAGGGCTTTTCAAAATGTGTGCTAGTTATTAGTTTCTATGTCCCTGGGAATTTTTTTAATTATCGGTTAGACTATTTAACAGAATAACAATTTTATACTGTACTAGAGAACAACCACAATCTTTTTTGTACACATCTCTTATTGAGTGTAAAGCCCTGTCAGCCCTTTTGTTCTTCTGTGGCTTCCTTCCCATAAGAGAGATGGGGTTGGACAAGAACCAGCTCTCAGGGTCTAGTCAGCACAGAACTGGGGAGATGGACAAGAGGGTCAAGAAGCAGAGAGACCTTGTAGGGCCTTTACGAGCCCAGATCTAAAGCCTGAACGCAAAATATCCGCAGTGCTAGCAGATTCACAGAGTATTCAATAAAAGCACATGTGCTGCAAAGAGCAGAATTTTGGCCTACACGTAACACCTCTGCACTTCATAAACAAAACTGAGATGTATAAGGGACAAAGCTATCTCTGAGACACTGTCATTCATTTTTCTTTAATAATTACTTTAATAACCTTGTTTGTAAACAACTTATTCTCTTCATGAAAAAACATTGGCTTTATTATATGACACATCACATAATCATACACCAAAAGCCAACATGGTTCTAATTTTCTCCTTGTTCGCATACTAAGAATATTGATATGAGCACAGCAGTTAAATATGGTTTATTAGTGAGTCTGCTTCCTTTGCTGTTTCTACAGCTGCCTTGCAAGGATTAAAATACAACCTATATAAAAAGGACGATTTGAAAATTTCAAGAGGGGTGGATTTAAAAATTAGAAAGGGGATAGCCTCTTGGATTTTATAGAACAGTTTCTTTAAATTAGGTAATAAGATGGACCCAAAAATGCCAGTGTCCTAAATCATTGTTGTGTGCAAAACTGGACTAAAGGTTCCAAAGTTCAGAGGGAGGTAAAGACAGATTAATAGAACAAATGGTTTAAAGTTTTATTTTAATCTTTTTCTTCACTGGCTTCTTGTTATCCGAATGTTTCAGATCCATGCTTATGGAGATAAAGGTCCCACATCCAAAAGGCCACTGTGATCAATGTCCTGGGAGCAGCCATTCTTCCATTTTAAAATAATTTAATTCCAAGCAGAGAGTTTTTCAAAACAAGATTTTAGGATAGGTGCTGGAGCAAAATATCTAACTAGACATTTTTAGGAACTTGCATCTTTGAAAGTTTTAAACCAGCTACAACAGTGTGTTCTGTTTCTTTTATACAACACTAAGGAACACATGAGAATAGTCTGTAACCTAATTAATGTAATATTTATTTCCTCTGAGTGACTACAGAGCAGCTGGATTATGCAAGTCACTGCCATTTTAGCAGAGGAATTTTTTCACCATCCTACACCAAACACAGTTGCTGGAACAATACCCAGTAAACTGGCAAGTCCCATAAATTGAATATTTGAACTACTCTGCCTAGATATACAAACAGAACAACCCAACTTTCCCAATACTCAAACTTATTGAATGCAGTAAGTTCTCCTGTGGGATTGGAAAGTATGCTCCTCTGCCGTGTGTATACTTTGTAATGACTTAATCATAAACTTTTTGCTCAAAGTAAATCTGCAAGATTGCAAGTGAATTGCAGCCTATGGTGCCTCTTCTGATTCTTTGAGTTTCCATCACTTTCCACCTCTGAAGGAATTTGAGTCCCACTATACTTTCCAGGTGAAAAAAAACTAACAGTTGATACAACAGGACAGGAGTTATTCATTACATTATCATCTCATTTTAAAAATATTAGATGTGATAGACCCAGGCTAGTTGGGTACAGCAGAATAGCAGAAGGCAGATATACTGGCCACTGGATTAACAGTTTTCTGTTCCCTGACTGATCAGAGCAGGGCCTGCTCCAGGCTAATGAGAACACCTGACTCCAATTAACCTGCAAAGAGTCAGGTGAGGGCATTAAGCTAATGTGACCACCTGACTCTAATTAAGGCCCCACTGATACTATAAAAAGGGCTCACTCCAGTCAGGCAGAGGAGAGCCAGGGAGCGGAAGTGTGGCTGAAGGGCTGGTTAATGAAGACACCCTCAAGTTATTGATATGGGAGCCCTAAGGGAAGGGTGAAGAAGGGAGAAGCAGGAGACCTGTGGGGAAGTGGCCCAGGGAAATATAGCAACTCTGGCAGTGAAAGGTTGGCTGCCAACAGCTGCTACCATTAGGGTCCCTAGGCTGGAACCCGGAGTAGGAGGGTGGGCCCGGGTCCCCCCCAACCCACCACTACAGGAACACCTCCTTGGAGGGGAAGTCAGGCTCCTGTCAGGACAGGAGGCTAAACTGTTCTAAAACAAGCCCTAGGGACAACAGAGACTGTGGGAGTTCTCTCACCAACCTCCTTGCTGGCTTATGATGAAAAGGGCTCAGACTGTAACCCTGGCCCTAGAGAGAGAAGGGCTACGTGGAGGGTCACAGAGAGCCACTGAGGCTAGCATATACCGCCTAGAAGCGCAGGACCCGTGGGGACAAGGTCAGAGCTTTGCCACACAGAGCAAAACCCAAGTTTGATCCCTGGAGTCACAGGCCAACATTTCATTAAGTATTCCTTTTTAAGAGCCATGTTAATACAATTTACACTATGCCGTCACTATGTAAGGTTGAATATAAAATGCAAGTTATTGTGTTGCAAAGTGCTTTCATTCCAGAGGATTGCAGAGTACTTTACCAATTTATTCATACGAGTTATATACTGGGATCACTTCACCCCTCACTGAAATGCAAGCCATATCTAAAGTAAAAACAGACAGTAACAGTAGTGTGCAAAAACAACACACAGTTTTGGGCAGAAAGTGAACATGATGCTAGATAGTAGAAAGTGCAGGAGAAATGTAGGAAGGCAGAATTTAGTTTCTGAACTTGGAATGCGGCCGGGGATATGGTATTAACATAGTTTAAAAAAATAAATCATGGACATTTTATTCACTACCAGGTGCAGGGACTCTTACAATTTAACCAAATTTTGGTACCACAAAGGGTCCTGGCTCCAAGTTAGAGAAATCAATCAAGAGGAAGAGAAAGCTACCTATTGAATCAAGACCTCTGACTGTTGCTCCTGGATAGGATACTTCTAAGAAACAGCTAAGTTCTGACCACATCCAAACTTGAAGAGAACTGCTTCCTTTTTATCCTGGGAGACCTGTCTGCAAGATTGGCTGAAGTTAGATTGTGTAATTAAGTAAGCAAACATATGTCAGCTCAGGACTGGTAACTATCTGTGAAAAATAGATGCATCCAAAGATAAAACCAACCTGGCCTGCCTTCAGTGTAATTTTGATGCTGTAACTCCCAAAATGGAGCATCAGGCTAGTGACCTTTTTAGGCCACATTATACTGGAGAGGAGATGAACAATGATTCTGAACGAAAACTACATTTTTTAAGCTTTTTTAATAATTCTCTGATGTTTCATGATAAAACACAGTTCTAAAGTTAACACTGGCACCTCTGATCCATAACAAATTGCATTTTTCATTTCAGATACAAAGGAAAAGGCATTTTAAGAAAAGATTAACTTTTAGTTAGCTACATACAAGCAGAAATAAGTTGGACACTGCAGCCAATAATACTTAAATCAGACTTGGTCAAGGAAAAAAAATAATATTCCATGATTACAAAATTGCCCGCTATTTAAGTCCCTTTTCTCCCCCTCAAGGTTTGTTTTTTTTTTTTTTGCGCACAGACCCAACAGAAATATAGCTATCAATACAATTATATTAAGAGGCCATACATACTGCATTCAAACATAGCTGCCCCAATGTGTTAAGTTAGAATTTAACGCCTCAAGTATTCCTATGCTGTGTAACAACATATTAATGCTTATATGCTAATGTTATTTTTGAGCTATAGAAAAGACAGATTTCTAAAAAGGCTGTTTCTTTCATACATTATTACATTTCTTGATATACTACCTGTTCAAAAAATGGATTTTAAGTTATCCTTACATAAAAACAGAGGTAGCTAAGTGGTAATATTTCTCAAATGCTATTGAGTTATTCAAGGTCCCAATACATGATGTGATTAAAAAAAGCAGTTTTATAAACTGTCAGGATGGATTAATTTTAAACTTGCTTCAGAGTAGTTTGTTTTTCCCAGATGTTAATGCTTTCTAACACAAGTATAGCTATTTGTATTTAGCTTTTGTCACCAAAGACAGCTGCTACATCATTGTGCAAACATGATAAATTCATTTTATTAGGCAAATATTTGAGTTCCATTCAAGTACTCTTAACAGAATAAAAATAAAATAGCACTATATGCCAAACTGATTTACTGCTTAGTGGTACTTATGAAAATTTAAATAGTGCTCTTAATTAGATTAAGGGAAAGTCAAATATTCAAAACATTGATTGTAAGATTGCATGCTTTTGCGGTCCCCAAATGATAGTTGATTCATTTAAAAAAATTGTGATAAAGAAACTCTTGATTTGCATCTTCTCCAGCATCTTAA
This sequence comes from Malaclemys terrapin pileata, assembly GCF_027887155.1. Classification (NCBI taxonomy): domain Eukaryota; kingdom Metazoa; phylum Chordata; order Testudines; family Emydidae; genus Malaclemys; species Malaclemys terrapin. Next base: position 104,298,352 of record NC_071510.1, read on the forward strand.
ATATGTTGATTAAGAAAGTGCCTTCTTCCAGCATTACAAAAATGTTGATTAAGAATGCATCAAAATGAAAGTAGCAAAATATCATTAAAAGTCAAAAGTGAACTGAAATTGAAATGGCCTGCAGTGGCCAAAGATTTTACAATCAGGTTAGTGTAGGCAACCGCTGGTGCCCAAACACAATCGATTGCGGGATTGGGGACATCGTTTTCTCAGAACAGTTAAAATGGCAACAACTGCAGGGGGGATAAAGATTTGAATTAGTTGCATTTGCTGAAAAATATTTCAGCACTTTAGGTGCATATGTTTACATCATGTCATACTTAGAAGTTAATGAAACAGGTCCATGAAATCCTACATTTCAATTTATATTACCTGTCTGCTAGGGGAGAGGAAAAAAATTCAGCCCCACTAGATTCATCTAAAGATGGACTCATTCTGCTGAAGTGTTCCTGATTCATAGCATCCATAAAACCCACAACAAACACAATTCAGGTTTTTCTAGACCCTTAGCAAAGTATTGATTTTTTTCAGATGTCAAAATTATATAAGCCAATTTGTGCACTTGTTTTTTTTCTCATAACTTTGCCTTACATTCTGATGTACAAAATAACGGTTTTTGTTTTTCATACTGGCCAAATATTAACTTTGATAGGTGTTTCAGTATTTACATCTGGTAGGATTCTCTGACTTTGGCCTGCAGGGCATCACAGGTCTTCTTGGCATCTCCTAAAAGCATAGCGGTGTTGGGTTTGTAAAAGATTGGATTGTCCACAGCTGCATAACCGACACCTAAAGATCTCTTCATAACAATGATCTGCAAAAGGAAGAGTTTATATTTGACATAGTACATATCAATCTTCTCCCTTAGTGCAGGAGATTTGAATATAATCTCAATACACAAAATAAAATAAGGGATTTGATATTATGCCCTGTAATAGATCACTTTATGGGTGCCAATATATATATTCAATGTACTACTTGCAGGCCAATGTCACTGTGCCACATGAACAGGGTAGATAGGTGGTCTCCAATTAATGTTCCACATTCCCATGCAGGAAACATAGGTTTGATTCTCAGTCTCCACCTCACCCCCCGGCATAGGTAAGGTATGTTCCTAGATCCCAGGGAAGGAATGGCTTGCTTTAATCAAAAGCAAGACCAATGGCTGACTAGGGACTGTACTGGCACACACAAGCCCTAACCCAATGGTCTCCAGCCACTGAGGGTATGACTACACTACAGCTGGGAGAGAGCGCCTCCCAGCCTGGATAGACAGACTTATCCTAGCTTGGCTCGAGCTAGCATGCTAAGAATAGCAGTATGGATGTTGTGACTTGGGTGGCAGCTGTGGGTCTGAGTGTGGCTAGCTAGCCCAAGCCTCTGCCAGGTCCACACTGCTAGTTTTAGGATGTTAGCTCGAGCCAAGCTAGCATGAGTCAGTCTACCCAGGCTGGGAGTCTCGCTCCAAGCTGCAGTCTAGACTTACCCTGAGGACGACTAGGAGTGTGAAGAATTATTATACAGCAAGGGTACACTGGATGCTGTACAAAATACTAGAGAAGCTAACTATACAATGAAAATGGATGTAACGAAATGCAGAACGTGACACCTTAATTTCAAGTGCATGTAGCATCTCAGATCCACAGCATGTGAGATTGGGCAATAATGATTCAGTTAAAAGTCTTATTGCACATACAAATTACCTATGGAGACTCTACTTTTGACCACCACGTTTAAGGTTTACTGTGCAGGGGAGAACACATTTAATTAACCAGGCAGAAAAAGCTGACTACAGAAAGATGTCAGAAAGGCCCTTAAAGCATGATTAAAGAATCCCCTGACATCACTCCCTAATGTTTGATTGCAATGACTGGGAAATGGATAAAGTGAATGATCATCTTTTAAAGGTGAGTTACCTAAAGTCTATCGTTGGCTGTAATATTGAGGTGATTCAATTCTCAAGAGTCTTCCATGCTCTCAAAGGTACTTAGTTCCAATCCACAGTTAACCATTTCAGGCTGTGGAGCTCCAAGAAGCAGGCATAGCTTGGCAAAATGGTGACACCTTAGTCGCTACAGTTTAACTGATTTTCATCCTCTAGAAGTTGAAAAATTTAAGACTATGCCAGCTTCAGGAGCACAGGTTTTTCCACACCTCTAGTAAAGTCGCTTGTTCGCCACAATCTTTTCATCTGACGTAGGACAGCTCTACATTATTTTTACACCTTGTCTATCACAAAGGAACCAAAGCAAGACTTTGGGACTCAAGAATATTATACAAACAAAGCAACTGCTCTCTTTTAGAACCCAGCCTCTCAGTAACAACAACAGAAATATTTGAGTGAAAGTCCAGCACCAATATTTGATAAGTTCACATTCTTGATAACTATTTTCCAAGATAATATTGTGAAATAATGGGCTGTCAGTTCTGACATGGGTCTTTTAGAAGAAACAAATAGGTTTGGGATAATTAATGCTAGAGCCAATTAAGGAAATTAATCAGCAGACTTGGAGGTAGGGAAGTTACTGGAGCATTCTGCTTGCTTATATGGATTCCTCCAATCATGGTAATGGGGTATTAAGAGAACACTAATAATAACAACTCCATCACTCTAAGCACTTGAGTGTTTCAGGATGGCAAATCTGAATACTGAGAATTCACAGGAGTGATGAAGAATAATTGACAACATTTGTACTGCTGCACAGATAGATGCAACTCTGCTTCTTATCCACACCTCATCCAAACAGTATCTCTAAGAATTTTCTACATGCTAGATCTTTTTTCAAATCAGACTAACTCCTTTGGCTGCTGTATTAGTTTCACTATCTGAGGAATGATAGCTAATAAGGAAACTACATGGCTGTCTGTCCACTCCACCCTTCCCCAGGCCAACAGTGCCAAATATACTTGCCAACAGAATTCTACTCTTTAGCCTCGTGAGTTGTAGCCACCATTAGCTTCACTGGATCAGAGCACAGCAATATGCTTCTATTGCAACATTACTGATGCTCTAAAGTGCACTTCTGAAGTACAGAATATTCTGTTGTGCACAGCGCAGTACATGATGGGAAAACTTTGTATGCAAATAGAAAAAGTAGGATAATCCTATTAGCATCTCCAAACAAAACCGTTTTAGGAAAAGGTGGCTAAATGAGATTGCTACTATGTTTTATTTGTTCGCCTTACCTGTTTTGACTTCCAAACTTCTAGAACTGGCATTCCAGCAATGATAGAGTTAGGATCTTCTTGAGCTGCTGAATTAACTGTATCATTAGCACCAATTACAAGGACCAGGTCAGTTTCTGCATTAAAAAAATAAAAAGGAAAAAACAACTTGAAAAATCAGGAACAATACAGAATTTACTACGAATATTGATTTGCATTATGATAGAACCTACAGTGCCAACAGAGTGTGTACAGTGCCTCACACAATGGAGCCTCAAACTCATCAGGAGAGTTCCTGTTCTGAACAGCTTACAACTTAAATACGGAAGACAGACAAAAAGCGAGCATGGACACTGGTATACAGAGGTGAAGTTTCTCATTCAACTGGTCAGTAGTAGAGCCAGGAATAAAACCCAAGTATCCTGACTACCGGATCCAGTACCCTATCCATTAGTCCATGATGCCTCCCTAAGTTAAATCCTTTTACATCCACATAAAGTTTCACAAACAAACTTAAAAACAGAAATTCTAGTATGTGGAGCCATATTATCCAACAGATCAATAGTAGCATCAAAACTTTTAGATACCCAGTCACTTAAACTAATGGAGTATCTAGTACCATCATCTCCTATTGACCAGCCACTACTGGGAGATGAGACACCACATGCCACTGGTTTCACAGCTATTAGACCTTCACAGCAGAGTAATGTACAGATCAGAAATCCTGTGCTGAATTTTAGGTTCTGGAGAGGGGTGTTCTCTAGTGGTTAGACATCTTTTTGCCCATTCCCAGCCTGTCTCCGTCTGTCCCTATCTCTTAACACAGGGGTCGGTAACCTTTCAGAAGTGGTGTGCCGAGTCTTCATTTATTCACTCTGATTTAAGGTTTCGTGTGCCAGTAATACATTTTAACGTTTTTAGAAGGTCTCTTTCTATAAATCTATAATATAGAACTAAACTATTGTTGTATGTAAAGTAAATAAGGTTTTTAAAATGTTTAAGAAGCTTCATTTAAAATTAAATTAAAATGCAGAGTCCCCCGGACCAGTGGCCAGGACCTGGGCCACTGAAAATCAGCTCGCGTGCTGCCTTTGGCACCCGTGCCATAGGTTGCCTACCCCTGCCTTAGCATATCCCTTCCAGCCTGTTTCTCTCTGCTCTTATGTTTCCCACACTATTTCTGTCCCTCCCCCGCCCATCCTGTACTTCTACCCTTCCCAGTCAGTTTCTGTTCCCCTCTATTCTTGTTCCTGTTCCTCCCCATCCTTAGCCTGTCTACATCTCCTCTCTGCTCCTCAATTCTCTACTTTTGAGCCAGCCTGCTTCTTCCTTCTCCTCTATGTTCCCTCAGCATCAGCAGGGGAAGCAGTGAGAATACAGAAGGGGGTGAGGGGGAAGAGAGACACTGCCCTCAGTTCTAGTACTTGGTGCCATGGCCAAGGGAAAGTCCTGCTCAACCCCTGCAGCCTTGAGTTGGAGCATGCTCAATGCAGATGGAACTTTGCAGAATGTAGTTGCCAACCTCTAGCAAACCTCTACTGAACATGTGACATGGCAATTTTCAGAAGCTTATACCTTGGCCAAATTTGGGTGAACGTTCATGAGTACAGTAAAAGGCACCTTTCTGACTCCAAGGTAACCCATCTGCCACATTTCAAATCCCTGCTCCAGAGCATAAAGGCATTAAACTTTGTTAATGAAGCATATGCAAGTACGTTTTAATCCTTGGCAAAATATTTTTCTCTAACAATGTTCACAAAACAGATGAACTGTTTTTGCCAAAACGTTCCAAAAGATTTAGCCGGAATGGTTAAAATTTGGTAAATATATAAAGCATATAATAAGAAAGTCTTGTAATAGAAAGCATTTAGCAGATGTGGAAACAATGCGTATTGTTGCCTATTGTTATAGACACGTGCGTGGCTCTATTTTCATTTGAAAAATAAACAAAAAATAACCACTGCAAGTTTAATATACTAGCAAATAATGTAGTTTAAGTTATCACTCTCTCTAACCTGGGAAGTCTTCATTGATCTCATCCATTTCCAGCACAATATCATATGGCACACCTGCTTCTGCTAGGAGCACATTCAGCTGACCAGGCATCCGACCAGCCACAGGGTGAATACCAAACCTAGACCAAAAAAAAGGGAACATACCCATTAGCAGAAATAGCCTGTTTCATTTCATACTTTAAGGATTTGGCCAAGTATGGGATAGAACGCTAGTTCCTAACTGTGCTAATACCTACAGAATTACTCAAAAAAAATTTAAATCTCCAAAGACAAATTACATTTATTTTCCAGCATTTCCTGGGAGTTTGGGGAGACAGAGTGGGAGGGAAGGAGCTATAGAAGAGGAAGATATTTGAAATCACATAAAACCACTAGATTAAGATTTTAAATCTCAACCCTTCAGCCTCAAGGACCACAGATTAAATCCATCAGAATAAAGTTGTGCCAAAACCAAATTCGTGTGTTGGAAACCACAGGCAAGAAAAGCCCCTAAATTAGCCCCTTCCCTGAGACAAGATGGCCATTTAAAGCACCATTGATGCATCCAGGACAAGAGAAAAAGTTTCCAATAAAATCAGTGAGAATTGGAAATGGAGTAGATTTTAACTTTTATTTAATGGAACTAGCCCTTTTAGTATGCTGATCCACAAGGAAGCTGCCTCTGGAGATCCTGCAGCAATGAGAATGACAGAGGCACTCCCAATTACAGCGGTGGAGGAACTAGTGGCAGAGGCTTTCCAGATAAGTGGATGGGGCTGTCAGGAAATGCATGGCTGGTGAACAACATAGCAACAGTGAAGTAAAGTTTCCACGAGGTAATATTCTACTTCAATAGGGTGGGGTTTTTTAAATAGTTTTAAAAATAATTGCCTTTTTCCTGCTCCCTTTTGGCTGACAAATCCTTCTGTCACCAGCCAAAGTGAGACATATATGCCAAAACATTTGTGTCTACCTCCCAAACAATACTAGAAGAATTAAAAACATATGAACAGCATATTTGTCTTTGGCTCCCACAACAGATGTTGGGAAGGCTCCTTAGGTTATCAAGAATTACAAGTGCCACATATCGTAAAGGGTGTGACCAGAATCAACAACTCTCCTATGAAAAGTGGAAGACCATGTGGGGTGTTCCACAACCAAAAGGTATCTCCCAACTTTCTCCAGAAGAATCTTCAAGGCTAAGTTAGAGAGAGAATACTTTACTCTTGATTACAAATAAAATGTATCCTTTCAAGAATTCAGACTCGAACAGAGTTTCCTTAAATTAAAGTTTGTCCCAATTATCTAGGACTTCAGCTGCTTCTGGATAAAATTATTTTAATTTCTGAAAGATGGGAACCATTGAATTTATCATGGTAACAAGAGTAATTGCCATAAAATTACTCTCATGAAATGGGAAGATTAAACTGGGGCGAGGGGGGGAAAAGGCTGTGTGCTCTCTTTATTTCATGTAATGAACTCAAATGGGGCATTAGAAATCTGTTTTTAAGAAGTTGGCATGTAGCTCTTTGCATCTTTTCAAAGAACATGACAATCTCCTTAGAATGAAAGAGGCCACTCCATCTCATGGCATGTATCCCTCTAATCCCTAGACTCTGACATTATTAACAACTTTATTCCAGTGAGAGGAAGACAAGACAAGAGTAAAACAAGTCATCTGTACTTTGCTTGATGTATTATGCTGTAACTTTCAGGCAAAATATGATACTATAAAAATATAAGATTGGTGACAGGTTAGATCTACTTTGTTACAAATGAACTTTGTCAAACAGAATTATGACCATTTCATCTGGTAGTCATTAAAAGAAAAATTAAGGTCTTTACAGTAGGAACAGAAGTCTGGTCTCTTAATGATGATTTAGTTTTTACTCGACTTTTTTATTTTCTTAGAGTGCACATTTTGAGAGATCTCCTTTTCTTCTCCACTCAATATTTTACCATATCAAAACTTGGACAAAATGTACAAAGTTAGCATTGCAATTTTTTCTACCTAACAAAGCCTTACTTAACAGTTTATCTCTTCCCTTTCCTCCAACACACATTCAGGTGACACCAGAGGATACAATTATAGGTATATAATTAGCACCTTATATCTAGCAGTGCAGCAAAACTACAAATAATGCGGGCCAGAATATTAAGTCTCTATCATATAGCCTAATGACATTGCAGGACAAGTTTAGATAGCCAAAAGGTTATTCCCAAACTGGAATTTAACCAGGACACCAGAGATAATATCCATTACTCTGGGTGAACAGTAGATGGAGTTTTAGCCATAGAATTTTTGGTGAAGGCACATAGTTTTTTTTTCCATCTCATCTAAATGACGGCACCTCCACAGAACAGTTCCTCCCAGCATCACTAAGGCTACACACACAGGTTAATTGCACCTCCCTAATCCTACTTTATATTCCCCTGCTTATGAATCCAAAGATAATATGGAGAGATTTGTTTCTGTAAAACTGAAAAAAACTGTCTTAATTATAAGGCTGCTTTTCACCCTTATGTTTGAGCCCTGTATAGCATAGAGTCTCAAATATTTCCATACCGAGGACCATTATCGTATAACAGATTTTCTCATGGTCATTTCCTTCCCACATTACTAGTCACAATCCAACATGTTCCCCAAAGAAGCAACGGTGATCAGCACATGAGAGTAGTACTAGGACAGAATTCAGGAGATAGGTGCTAACTTGCTTTAATCTCATGGGTATGACCACTTAGCTGCAACTCCTCCCACTATTTTGATTTCTTCAACGGGTGCAGGTATTTACATTTATCAGACCCAAATCACCTCCTTGTCTGCAGCCCCTACTTCTCTAGTCTCTCCTCCAGGCCATGCTGTAGGTGGGTTATGTTGTCCTATACGTTTGATACCCTCCAGTTTTGGAGTCAGCAATTTTGATCATGGTTGAATTTACACAAAGAAATGCCAAAAGATAATTAAGTGACTTCAGTTCCTGTACAGCAAACCAAAGAATCAGAGGTGTGATAAAGGAGTTCTTAAAGAAATATAAAGGAGCTCTGCTTGAAGACTGATGATTAAGCAATTGAAACTTGCTAGGACAAGAGAATTATCTTTCCATTGTGCATATTTCATCATTACAATGGAATCAGTTCACAACCCCCACCAGTGGTCCACAAACTACAGTTTTTGAACCACTGACGTGTAGTGGATACTAATTTTCACACTGTACAAATATAAATTTAGAATGAGAATAATCTGTTTAACTACCAGTAGTAAGGTTAAGGCAGCTTGAACATCAGCTAATTTGAACTCCACGTTCAAAACCAGACATACTGAATGATCACTCCACTCAGCACTATTAGATGCTGTGACAAGATGCAAGTACAGTAACTCCTCACTTAAGGTTGTAGTTATGCCCCCCATTCAACCCCCCTGTTCCCCGCCTTCTGACCACCCCAACCCCTATCCACACCCCCATCCTCCGACTACCACCCCAAACTCCCCTGACCTCTATCCAATCCCCCAGCCCCCTTACCGCGCTGCCTGGAGCACCGGTGGCTGGCGGTGTGGCTCAGACCACCAGGACAGGCAGCCGTGCCGAGCCAGCCATGCCACCATGCAGCACAGAGCACCGGGTCAGGCCGCGGCTCTGCAGCTGCGCTGCCCCAGGAGCTCACAGCCCCGCCACCCAGAGCATTGCACAGGCAGCGCAGTGAGCTGAGGCTGCGGGGAAGGGGGAACAGCGGAAGAGGCGGCGGGGGCTAGCCTCCCGGGCCAGGAGCTCACGGGCCGTAGTTTGTCCACCTCTGGCCTAAAGTTACACACCAACCACTCAGTAATGTAAACCATGTGCAGCAGCACAGCTGCTTCCAAACTGCGCCCAAATGCAATGATTTTTAGTACTTTAGAAGAACTCTTATTTTGAAACATGTTAGAAAATCATCACTATTTTGGCCAGTAACAAAGATTTCCCAACAAAATTCTCTTTAGTTACTAATAAAATTCGAGCTTCTTTTTGATTAAAGCTGGCTTACAAATTAAAAAAAAACAAAACAAAATATGCTTGAGGTTTCTATTAAATACTAGATCACAACCTTGTTTCCAGGGCTGATCCCCAAACCGACATATAAGTTGCCAAGTGAATGAACTTTCACCTTCCTGAGGGAAGGGGAAGAAGAGGAAAGAAATATTTTTGGTTGGTGGGAGAAGTTATGGTATGGACCATCATCTCTCACAGATTTTGACAAACACCACCAGAAACCATACGCTACACATTTGGAAGGTTTATGAACTGTTTACACAAAATCTATTTGACAAGAGACATTTAGAGGACTCCCAAAGGGAGTTTGTTTCTGAGAGTCTTGATGACCAAATATGACAGTAGCTTGCCAGTACCTCTTGGAACAAAATGCGTGCAAGATTGTCAAACCGTGTGTGTGTGTGCGCGCGCGCATGGATACAGACACTCACCATGATCGTGTTGATAAAGATTTCATACAGGCAACATTTACACAGATAGTTAGTGAACTTATCCACTCATCTCAAAAAGGAAGATCCTACCAGCCATTCAGGTGAGCATGGCAAGGCTGAGAAGAAGCAAGAGCAGACCAAGTGCCTCATAAACACAGAAGAGATTACACTAGAAACACCGGGGCGGGGGGGGGGGGGGGGGGAGAGAAAGGACACTCTTAAAAATGCTCCATCTAAACATCGTATAACCTTGAAGAATTATTTTTGTAGTTACAGATTTGCACTCAACTTGAAATCCCCTCCAGTTTATGACAACCTCTTGATTTCACCACCATCACATGCAATGGGTGCGACATGTCCTATTCACTGCACATTACAACAGCAGTTCTTGAAAACGACAAGCTTTTTTAAGGGCATAATATATTTGCCAAATCTATTCTCCCACAACAAGTTTTAAAATAAATCCTTTCCCCCCCCCCACTTATTCATTCCATTCTGGAAATACCTAAAAATACAACAGGAGACAAACTTTATGGAAGAAATTGAAACGATGGAGAATTATTAATAATCTTTAATTGCTTAAGAAGCACTCTCTTTCAAGTGTCTCTAATATTAGTAAAAAGAAGAACAGGAGTACTTGTGGCACCTTAGAGACTAACAAATTTATTAGAGCATAAGCTTTCGTGGACTACAGCCCACTTCTTCGGATGCATATAGAATGGAACATATATTGAGGAGATATCTAATATTAGTGCTGCAAGAACATAAGATTTTCTCCTCAAACAAAAAAAATTGAAGGAAAATGTTTTTAAAATTTCTTATTTTTTGGTCAAACACTAAAGGACCTTATATCAGGAAAATGTTTGCATCTCCTCCTGCTGAACTTATACGTGTCAGGCAAAGTGTGTAGGCTACAAGTTCAGTGCAAAAAACTAAAATTCATGACCATGCTCTACTTTATCAGAGGAGTTGGCTCAGTGCTGTACTGAAACACAGGTTCTCTTTTTGGACTTCAAATAAGTCAGATTATACAATTCTGGGCCCTTTTTCAAACTAAGTCTCTAGTTTCAGAGGCATAATCTTGTGCCCAAACTTTGTACCCACGTGCGTTACCAGGAAAAAAAAATACATGAATACATTTTAGGTGCAAAACTATACCAAAAAATAAAATAAAATGGGGAGCTGGTTTGAAATCCAGCCCTTTATATGGGTTTCTTCTAGAAAAAGCTAGTCTCTGTGGGCAAGTCAGAAGCATTTGGATTCATGAAAATTGACTGGTAGAATTGTTTACACATGCTGATGTCTTCTGTTGCGCAAAAGGCCTTTGTCTATACATTCTCTGCATATATGTAAAATTAAGCAGTGGGATGAGGGAGCAGATTAGGCTGAAGAAGTCAAACCCACTTGTAGAGATGGCCCAATATTTACAGTACAATGCCCACCCAGTCTTACCACCTCAGTGACATGAATAAAGGGTTACTGTTTCAGACTCTCTGCCGATGCAGGAAGACCGTACTGCATCTGTTACAATCAGCTCACATTTGGACTGTCTTCTTCACAGCCCTATTGGCTAGAAACTTTCCTTTTTCAAAATGAAAGCTTAGATTCTGCAAAATCTGAAGATGCCATGTAAGCCTATAAATACATCTAGACTGTCACATAAATACATCTAGAATGTTAAACATTCCCCTACAGTACACACCCCATCACGAAGAAACAAACCCTTCCCAAACTACAAAACTAGATACTACCAGTGCTAGTGCATTTAAACACACACACACACACACACAGACTATGTCAGGAATCCTGGGATAAGTTTTCAGCACTGATAAAAGAGCTTTAATGATTTGTGCAATTTTATCTGTGTTGAATTTAAACTCAGTTGCCTAGGATGTTATTATAGATGCAGTAGTATTCTATTTTTAATGCTTACTGAGGACTGAAGAACTTCAGAGTGGGATTTACTATTTGCGGTTAACGTAGTCAATCTTTTTACTCAAAACAGATAAGAAAACAATACTATTTTCCTCAATCCTGAATAAGTTTATTTATATTTAACCCATTGCAGAAGTGGTTCAAGATTATTTCATTGTCATGTGGCTCTGGTGTTTGTACTGAAAGAATGCATAATGCATGAACATTAAACGCCAACACACAGGAGTCAGTGTCCGGCAATCTTCCTCCGAGAGCACTTCATCCATGTAAAAATAGGATTTCTGTAACTTTGCCAAAGTTGATGAGACATAGGGTGCTCTAAGGAAGTTACATCTGCTTGGTGCCTATTTTAGCTTGCTCAACAAATTTTTTTTAATGTCTGAACATTTATAGAAGTTATACACACACAGGATAGCTTGCTCAACAGAGCCCAATTTCTCCCCTCTTAACTTTCTATGCCCTCTGTCCCACACGTGCAGCCTCTCTGTTCCCAGTACATACACATCTGCCAATTCTCTTAAAAAACACACTCTAGTTTCATGGAGAGATAACATGAATGACAATTTAAGTACAAAGGGCATGCAGATACTCTAGCACTTGTTTATTGCTCACAAAAATCTGAGTTACAAAAAACATAAGGCCTGATTGGAAAAGATTTTAAACTGTCCATTTTTTACAAAATAGAGCTTTCGGTCAAGAAAACACTTCCAATTTTTCTTCTAGGAAACTAAGACCTTCCCTGGGGCATGGGTCACTTGCCAGGATTTTCTGGTTATATCTCACCTAATCAATTCCTGGACACTGCAAGGGCCTCAGGCATTGATGCAACTTGGTCCCTCTTATTCCTTTCCCTGTGGCATGTAACAGTATTACAGACCACATGAGACCACACTGTGGTCTAATTTCTGTTGTTGGGTTTGGTGTGCGGGCTCTGGCTGGTGTTTGTGGCCAATGATATACAGGAAATCAGAGTAGATGATCTGGGGTCCCTTCTGATCTTAAATGCTATGACTCTTTAAGGCAAGATTCATGTAATTTGAAAGAATAATGTAAGAATTCGAACTAATTAGTTTTATTTACTTAAATGTAAAGAAAAGTTAAAGATGGCATCCATCCATATGTTCCAGAAACCCTTGGCATAATTAGAATGCAAGACCTAGTATCCTACATGCAGCAATACAATTTGACTACATCCCAACACCCGTAACCTAGGTAAATTTAAAAACTCAAGTCCACCTACCTTACAATTTCTCCCATTTTCAAATGCCTAGGAAAGAAGCTAGAAGCTTTGCCTTGTGTCCCAAGATCATGAGACACTAGCACATAAGTCCTTCCAATATATTAACCTAAAAAAATTAGTCAAGACCAGCCATCTAGTGATTGAAGTTTGAGAAAAATATTCAGACAGTAATGTAGATTTTCTCTCACAACTGCATATTCCACTGACTATGGCAGCTAAAAAGTAAAGAACCCACATGCTTAGTCAATAGATTTAAAATTAAGTCTGTGCGCTTTCTTCGAATACTTCAGCACTTGCATGCAACTTCCTTAACCTACTGTAATTGGTTACTATTGCACTTTGTGCAGAAATTTTAAATACACACATTCTACAAGAATGGCTATAAAGTCACACAACTGATATCATGGCCAAAATATAATGCCTGTGGACAATGTTCAATATGCTATGTATTTGAGCATTTCTTTATATTAAACACACCATATAATATATAATTTAAGAGATTAAATTCATACCCTACCTTAATCTGAATTAAATTCAGTGTAGGCAAGTCCTCAACATCCATCCATAGAATTTTAAAGTGGACTAGCTATTCCTGATTAACTCTCTATGCGGATGCTTTTGCTGTAGATTAAGGGTGCCTTATTTTGAATTAGTTTAATGCACTTCAGAAGTGCATTAAGATCATTCGGAATCAAGCCCTTACATGCATTGTAATGAACCATTCGAGATATATGGTAAATGGAGAGTCTTCAATGACAGCTCTGTAGTACTACAAAGGCAGTAACAGAGAATAAAACTGCTTGAAGACCAAGTGTCTTCCCTTGGCTCCTAATGGATTCTGGGAACTTTCTAGTCTTTGACACTTTTTGTAGCTCTACCAGTCAATAACAAGAAAGGAAAAGCCAGCAGGAAGGTTGAGTAACATGCAGTTTTCTTACATGATTCTACTAATACATTTAATACGTGATCTGCTGCAAGATCATTTCAAGTCAGTGGTGATGTTAGCAATGCATTTTAATGACTAAAGCAGACTTAAATTTGCAAACCCTCGTGTATTTCTGAATTTAAGACCTGGTCATAAAATGCTATACATCATGTTATATAATCTATGCTCTTCACTGAGCATGTTATGGCTACAGGCAAAGTTAAGGAAACAGTGTCTCTGAATCAATCATGAGCCGTGAAGCAAAAAAAGACCATATGACAAATGCAATTTTTCTTGGCACAGCATGGGCATAACAAACTGATGACAATCGTATGTCCATGCTGGCACGCTTCCAAGGCGAATGTGTGTGTGTGTCACTGCATCTGGATGCTGAGCGTGCTTGGGTCCTGAGGCACTTCAGACCTACTGAAACCAGAGGGACAGCAGCTGCACTCAATGAACACTGTGGGAGCTCCACAAAGTGATGAAAGGCCTAAATGACCACAAACTGTAAATACAGATTTATTTAATTAAAATACTAGGTAACCACTGCAGCAATCTCTTCCTGAAATTGACTCATTTTAAATATAATCCAGTTACTTCACAAAGCTTCGGTCATATTTTTCCCATACAAAGCTGACATGCAAGGTGAAATCAATAATACTTTATATCATTATGAAAAAAGGAAGTTAGCCCTCACAGAAGCTATAAAAGAAAAAAATCAAAGAAAGAACAGGACACTGTCATCATATCACCCCAAATGAGGTTTTTTTGTTACATGCCTAATGGGCCTTCAGGATCTTTAACACAATTCGGCAATGAAACCAGCTTCCACTAATGGTGAGAAAATAAGGGATGAAAAGAATTGCCATGGGAAAGAAAGACATCAGGGGCCTCATTCAGCTTTCCTACATGTAGATTAAACTGCTACACAGAAGTATATTATTTTGGGTGATTGCTAATGAACAATTTTACTAACTGGTATTCTTATCCATCAAATTATGTACTACAAACACTGCCGGGTACTATCAATATCGTTTCTATGAATGTGGAAGATACTGGAGAAGAAAACACACATTAATTGCTAGAACGTTGACTCCAAAGCAACGTCACTATGTATTTAAAATAAACACACAGAAATTAGAGAATGAGTTTGGCTAACCAGCATCTGTCAGAGTATCTTTTTTTTATATGACAACTGAGACTTGACTAATTTTTAAGATATTAAATTACCATAATTAAAAAATAGCTTCCAAAACAAATTGCGATGGAGAGATGACAGGTATTGAAAGCACTGGAAAGCTAAGTCTTGTGAGGAAGGAAGAATGAAAGGACTGAAGTTTCCATGTTTGTTAGCTTCATTGTGAACTGCTTCCTCTTTTTGTAACACTCTATTGGGGTAAATTCTGTGGAATTTAACATTTGTTTTGAGTTCCAACAGCCTTTACCTGTAGAGCTAGAGGAGTTGATGTAAATATGGATGTGAAAATATAGTCCAACTTGCAATGGCAACTACAGGATAAAAACCTGGCCTCCAAAGTCTTATGACTGGAGCTACAATGGCAACAAACGCCCATCTCTTCAGAAAGTAGCTAGTGTGGGCTGGGCAGGAACGTTCTAAACAAATCAGAAGCTAGATGCATTTACACCCAAGGGCATGGGGTGTAAAAGACTCAATGATGCAGCTCTGTCGTTTGGGAGAGTCCAGTGGTGAGCTGCAAAGGGACTAGAGGGCTCAGGCAGAGCTCTCAGCATATCCTTTGCAAGTTACAGTCTCTGCCACAGACAACAGAAAGAAGACCTTACAAGGACTTTTAGGAACATGCCAGATCAGAGAGCTAATCTTAACAGAGGGGACAGCCTGATCCTTCCCTCCTCAGGACTAGAAGTCCTTGAGAAGGAAACCTTTTGCCACCGTTTAGAGCAGGCTCTACCACTTCACTGTTAAACACAGACTAAGGGGCTCCTGAGAGATCGCCAACCGCTCTTGCTGCTCTGTATGCCTCTCCTACCCCATTACCAGAGTCTCCTAAGGGCCCCAGTGTCTGCAAGCCTGCCAGCGCTTGTGCAATTAAAAATGAATTTGCCACCAAGTACTCGGCATTCTTAGCTAACTCATAACATGTTGGGGGGGGGGGGGGGAGAGGTTGGAGAGGAAAAAAAGTGGGATGACATTTAGTGGGTGTGTGAGAAAAAGTTGAAATGTAGAATTTTTTAATGCTGTTAGCGTGTGTGTGTGTGTGTGTGTGTGTGTGAGAGAGTGAGATTGATTTATCCAATATTTTAAATGCAGATTTTTTTTACCCCCTTTTTAGTGTAAATAAAGCCACTCAGGGTGGGCTGCCCACCTTTTGTGTGTTTACTGGCTACTAGTGTGTGTTTTATTTGCTCCTCAGATTGTAAGCACTGATTCCATTAGTATAAATCAGTTAAAAATGAAATCCAGAGTAAGTTTCCTGAGGGAAATAAAGCCTGTATTCATGGTGTGAAGATTGCTGCCTCAGGTGGAGGTACCTTAACATCCTTCCATCTGGTATTGGATTGATTTTTCCTGGCATTCCCTTCCCCTTCTCACTCCCTTCCCCGCCCTCCCCTCCCAAGTTCCAGGAGTGCCACGTCCTCTCCTACTTTAAACCTCCCCAGAAGACAGTGACAGTGCAACAGGCATGAGACTTGATTCCACGGGAAGGAAGCAAAAGTTAGGAAACAGGAATGATTTGAACAGGATCCTGTGCTATATTTCAGTGAAGCAGCTGTTCCTGAACAGAAGTCTCCTCTATATGTTGTGTCTTTAGAAAACCAAATGACTGTACTTTGAGAGATACTTCCAAGGGAAGGGGAATATTAAAAAAAAAAAAAGATTCAACTTTCCAAAGATTTCATGAGCAATTATACTGAGCAACAGCAGTAAAAGGTTAGAGTGTTGTAACCATTGCTTGGAAGGATGGAGCCCAGCATGACAGACCAAACAAAGTAGTACTAAGCTTAAAAAGATTAAAAATTAACTGCTGAAATAAATGAATGCAACTCCACTGAAGTCAATAAATGGCACCAATACCTGTCTGATTAAACAGTATCATGAAATTATTAGACTGTTTGATACTCTGTGGTAGGTTGATAAGAGTAGAACATTCCTCCAGTTAGCTTGTTCTCAGATATCAGCACAAACATAATTGGTGACAGCAAAAAGCAGACTTCTAAGGCATTTTCATACAATGAAAAATCCTTTGTTATGTCTCCCTCTACACACACACACACACACACACACACCACCCCCACAATGGTACTTACCGGACATGTTTGCCTTGTTCTTTCAGCATCTTCACCAGATCAGCTATGGGGTACTGAGCTTTCGCTGCACACAGACCATAACCTGAAAGAAACATTCCCATACTTAAACAATTGTTTCTCCAGTTCAAAGTAGGAAAAGTTGCTTCATTTCCTTTACGTGTACACCAGAAGCTCTAACCATAAAAAAGCTGAACTCAAACGATAACTCATGAGAGTTTCAGCACAACCTAATTTTTTCTTCTTCTTTTTTGCTCTCCAGACTGAACTACAGTTGTGATATCAATACATCCGTTTGGACAACTAAACTTCAACTTTACAGAAACATACATCCTGTTCTGTTGTACTGGAACAGGCGGTTTCACACAAACATAGCCAAAATCGGGTGCAGAAGCTACTGTCATACCTTCAAACTTGGATATCTACAATGCAAATCGAGGTGGGATACAGCCTTTAGGGATATATAATTATTTTACTTTCATTAACTTTGTACAGAAATAATGCATGGGAGGAACATGCACCACCCTTAAAACCCTCAAGAGCATAAATTGTAAGCAGCATTCTTCCAGTAATATAGTGCCAGAAGTACCAATGATAGCAATAAATGCCAAACACCAAAACAATACATCTGTGTGCCTGTTTGAAGCAAAGGTAACTCTTATGAAACAGCTTATTTGCCTAAATTGGCATACATAAAAGGATACTAAGAGTGCTGGTGGAGTTTTATACATTAATAGTAAGATGCTGTCCTATGCAGCCATTGGCATCATGTGGTTTAATGAAAACAAATCTTGAAATATAACTAATGACCAACTTCTCTTTAAAAGGATACTCTACTACGGAAGTATACAAAACCTACATTTTTTTGGCCAAGAGAAAGGTTTTATAAAACCCTATGAGAAGTGTTTTCAAGATTTTTATTATCTCAGTGGTTGGATTTAGATATTTATCAGCTGTCCAAAAAATAGAACATTGAGCTAGTGGAGAAGAACCACAAAAATCTTCCAGTTCTAATAATCCAAGGTAGAGAAATTTTATTACTGCCACTAGCTGTATTATGATCATGCCTAAAAGCCCCAACCAAGATTATAACACAACAGAGTTATAGTACAGACAGACAGAGTAAGAGACAGCTCCAGACCTTAAGAGTTTACGAACTAAATAAACTAGATAAACGGTAAGAAGAGAGACACCAAGACACACAAAACTGAAGTGACTTGCCCAAGGAGGCTACACAGTTGGTTAGTGGCTAAGTTGGGAACAGAACTAAAGACTACCGACTCCAAATTTAGTACCTTAACCTCTAAACCACATGTCCCCTCTTATGATTGTGAATCATGAAGATTTATAACCTATGTCCCTTTAGTATCTTACAATATCCACTGTCACTGCCTCTTACCTGGAGTAATGATAATACTATTGGCCTCCCTTATCATTTCAACTGCATTGTCCAAGTTGACTTCTGTGTGAGTACCAGTAATTTCCATAGGTTTCCCACCAGCTGTTGAAGTGGTACCATAGCCACCAAGTATGACATTGGCAAGAGAACGATTCATGGCCTGAAAAACAAGGCGTTTTTGTCCAGCTGATCACTAAATCCAAGGATAACAGAAAAATAGTTTTACAAAGCAAACTTTCTTCTGTATCGTGTTTTTTTGAAAATACTCTTCTGGTTTTTTTTAAAAGACATTTTTTTACCCCAAATTAAAACATTTCAACCACAAAAAATGGACATTTCAACAATAAAAGGGATCTAGGGGTAGGAATGATGAAATTTCTGCAAAAGTTGTTCCTTGTTGTTGACCAGTTCTTCTTGTAACCATAGAATCTCTAAACCATAGTATGACAATTAAATGGCCCTTATAGGTAGCTTTATAAGCTGCCACTACTGCTTCAAGCTGAAAAATAAAATAGAACAAAGCAAAATACACAAGCCAAGCTAACCAAATGCTAACTCATACAACGCGTTAGGGAACTGAAGAGGACCGAAACCAGACACTGGTGGACCACCAAAAAGGGTTCCAAAAGCTGAAAAAGCTACTCCTCCTGAGAATTCAGTTCCATGGACTGACAACAAGAACACTCTAGCTGACACTAACTACTATGATGCATGCTCTTTCTAATAGCTAGGGTCCCAAAATATTTAAGTACTACCAGGAAGTAGGCAAAATTTGTTGTAATTACAGGTTTCAGAGTAGCAGCCGTGTTAGTCTGAAGAAGTGGGCTGTAGTCCACGAAAGCTTATGCTCTAATAAATTTGTTAGTCTCTAAGGTGCCACAAGTACTCCTGTTCTTGTTGTAATTACAGTCTGACAAACTTTAAAGGGGAATAAAAGGGAAATAACTTTGCTCTTAGGTTTAAGAGTGTGCATGCCATGCCAGGTTATAGCCCAGAGCAAATAAGAACGGATGTTAATCTGCACACATGCAAATGAGAGGAAAACCCACAAGGAAGTGTACAGTGCCCAATTAAGTGTTTAAACAAAATCTGCTACAGCCTTAGAAGATGTGCCACTCTGGAGAATTCAAACACCTGTCAAAAGAACAAAGAAAGAGAAACAAGGATGTTACAAGTGGAAGGCCTTTGTTCACAAGTGATGTGGTAGCAGCATTTCAGATATCATGAGGACAGATGTTGGGCCTGACCCAAAGCCCACTGGAGTTAATGGCAGTCCTTCCCTTGACTTAAATGTGCATTGGATCAGACCCATTCTGAGACCTACAATTAGTACACAATTTTGGATATATGCTATGAAGCTTTAATACCTCCCCTATTTCAAGGGGAGAAGAGAAAAATAGAATTTATTGGTAATTGCACTGTAGTGGCTAATTACCAGGTAATGTGGTCTGGAAAGAGGAGAATGCTCCCAACAAAACTCAATTGCCTTAAAGACACTGGGGCTGATACTGCAAGATATAGAGCAACCTCCAATCTTGTTAAAGCTTGTGTGTGGGGGTGGAGGAGAGAAAGCAGCAGCTCCCTAAAGATACACAGGCCAACCCCAAAAACTTGTACTTTACTTGGAAGGTCTTTACAAGGGAAGTTAAAAGGAAAGAGATACCTCATTGTGCAAGAAGACCACGAAATCAGAAAAGGAGACAGTGCCCCAAGATATTACCAGAATAGTTAAGTCTTCTTACTGTCTAAACTTCACTGTGCATTCCACAGACAGGCAATTTGCATGGTGCTTAAATATTAGTTAATGATTAAACAGCCTGTCCATCTATATGTGTAAACCAAAAGCAAAGGGGAAGGGGGTTCTCCTAACAAAGCAAAAACTTTCTACGAAAATAGGCCTGTGTTAAGGTTGTAAAGAAAAAGAAACCAATTCAAGTAACAATAGGGTTACCATATGTCCGGATTTTCCCAGACATGTCCGGTTTTTTGGGCCTCAAATCCCCGTCTGGGAGGAAATCCCAAAAAGCCGGAAATGTCTGGGAAAAGAGGGAGGGAGGGGCCGGCAGTGCTCAGCCGTGGGCTGGGGCTGGCGGTGCTCGGCCGGGGGCCGGCGCCCCAGAGCTCGAGCCGAGCCGGGCGGGAGACGCCGAGGCCAGAGCCTCTTGGCCTGGGCCGGCCGGCCGCCGGAGGGAGCCACTGGGCCGCGCCCTGCCCCGCCACCGCCCCAGCTTACTTGCTGCCTCTCTGTTTCAGGCTTCCCGCGAACATTTGATTTGCGGGAAGCAGGGAAGGGGGAGGAGCAGGGGGCGGAGCGTTGAGGGGAGGGGGCAGAGTTGGGGCGGGGCTGGGGCGGGGCCAGGGCCCTGTGGAGTGTCCTCCTTTTTTTAAATTAAATTATGGTAACCCTAAGTAACAAGAAGTCTCTAACAGCAAGGTGTTTTTCTTTTTTGGTTTGGAGGTTAAAACTTTGTCCTTAACTCACCCTGTCCAAGGCACAACAGGGTAAGTCAGGCAGATTCATCTATGAATGTCTTATAAAATCTTTAAGAGATTTGGAATGTTTCTTGGGATTAAGTTAGTTTTAATCACAAAAAAGTTATTAAAAATCCAGCAGAATGAACCTTCCAACCATTAAGACATTTCCACTACACCTCCTCATCTGCAACAGATAAGTTTCAATAAATATATTGTTTTGGATGGAAGTCACATTGAGAAGAATGTTGTTTCACTGGCACAGTTTGAGTCATGTTTGCATTATTAGAGTTTATATCATCTTAAATCTGACTTTCCCTACCAGGTCATGGGAGTGACGTTTCTTTTTCACGATAGAGCTGCTGAAGAATAAAAGCTGTTCAGTCCCATGGATTACAGTAATGCATTTAAAGCTACATTTTGGAAAGCAGTTCATAACATGGAACAAAGTCCCTTACTTAGGGGAGGGTAGAAAATTGACACCTGCTGAAAAATATCACATTATTGTGTTTATTGCACTTCAGTAACTCAGTGCAGTTATGCTGATTGACTTATCTATACTGGGTTAAAACAGCACAAGAGAGTTACTGAGCATCATCTTAAAAGCTAAACTCTCCAAAGTTTGCAAATATAACATGGTTGCCCCTACTCTCCAAACCTGTCCGTGTACAGACCTAATCAGGCCATGCATACCATACCTTTTTATTTAATCTTTCTTGAGCAACAATTGAAACAAAAGTTTACATTAAATTATACAGGACATTTCACACGATACCAGCTCTAGTTTACCAGGAACAGAGTAATGGACGACAGTCATAGTTGGCAACAAGGAAATATCAGGAGGGGAACAGATGGCAACATTGATATGAAAGAAGGCAAGAGTGGGAGGAGAAACGGAAGGTCCGAAAATTATATAATGGGAACAGACAGAAATGGCAGTTGTTGCACACTAAGGGCACAGTTTTCTGCTCTCTATCCCGCTTAGAAAACGAGAGGGAGAGGGAGGAAGAGAAAAAAAAAAGATTAGTGTGGAAGCATTCCAGGAGCACAGTCCATTACTAATACTAAAATATGATTACACATGACGGGATAAACTTAAACTCATAACATTATTCCAGATATGTCAGTAACAGACTAATGTGCATCTGCTGCCACCCAGTGGAGATTCAAATTCATCGAACTCTGAACAAACCATCTAACATCACATAGGACTGTAGATTACTAACTCAAATGGTAAGTAAAGCCATCGTCAGATTGAACCACACACATTACAGGCTTTATAAAGGTTCATAGCAGAGTTCACTCATGACAATAGGTTTTCCTGTGAATACAGACAGACAAGTCTAAGCCTAATTTATACTGCTAATGGATAAAGATTACAAAGATGTTCAAGTCTGAGGAGTCAGCCTACTTAGGTATTCATGGCATGATTCTTAGCCCACTGAAGTCAATGGATTTTGTATCAGATTCCTAGGCTCCAGTTCTGCAAAGCATTTAAGAGCATGCTTAACTTTGAATTGAGCACTGAGTCAATGGGAATTAAAAACAGAGTGTTCACTACTTTGCTGCCTAGGGAAGGGTTGTTGAATTGGGACTTTATAAAGGGGAAATGTTTCAGAATTGCAGAAAAGTCAGGCATGTTTAATCTCGGAATTGCTGCTTCTACTTTCACAAAAGGTTCAGTCTGTCCAACCCAACAATTTGAATTAAGACCATAAAGAAATTTACCAGTCTCTAAACAACATTAACTGGTCATAGCAGTTTTGCCTCACATCCCTTCCCTGCCCAGTGCAGATTCTGAGCATGGCTCCCCAGTTATTTTGCAATACAATTTCAAGTATGAACACAATTTCTATTTAATTCTTACCACACACATGATGTAAGAGAGGATGGCACCAGAGGAACCAATGAGAGCACCAACAATGGTCAGCAAGTTGTTGTTGAGCAGGAAGCCTTCAGCACACAGAGCCCATCCAGAGTAACTGTTCAGTACAGTAATAACTACAGGCATGTCAGCACCTCCTATAGCCGCTGTTAAAGTGACACCCTGAAGATGAAAAAATATATACATTTCACCATAATCTTACAAATTGTAAGCAACCCAGAGATATTATATTTAATAGTGCAGATATTTACTAAAAAGCATTAAATCAGATTCCAAAATGATTTGATCCACACACCAAAGTATGTTCTATGTAAAAGAGATTAATAAGAGATTAACCTATAGGATTTCTGATCATTTCTGCCTTCAAAGATTAGACAGAAAAAACACATTACACAGCTTCATAAATAAGGTCTTTTGTGAACACTGGCCTTGATTAAAAATAAATGATTATATCCCTAAAAGCAGCAGGTTTACAATTCAAAGAGAAACTGTGCTGCTGATGTACCAAGGTGAAGAAAAAAAAAAAAAAAAAAAAAGACTTGTAGAAGATCTATAAATATGTTGTGGCATCATTAAACAGGTCTCTCTTGATCTACTTCATTTTATCCTATTTGTGAATAGTTCCATTAATTCATGATACTTGAGTTTAAAAAGGTGAATTGCAATTCTACTGTATTTTATTTTTAAAGTGAACGAAAAAGGTATTTGTATGGTGCTGAATGCCCAAAATAGCAGAGGCAAGAAGGATAATTCAGCACAGTAAACTAGCTTTTTCCTTACCAAGGCCCAGATTCAGCAAAACTAAACATATGCATAAGTACTTTACTGAATCAAGGCCCAATTTCAGATCCTTTAAAGTCTCACGTCAACTCCCATTCCACTCTAGTACCATCGTTTTTACCAGAGCATCACAGCAGAGTTGTCTAATATACATGGTAGGAAGTAACTTATGATATAGCATACTTCAGCAAAAAGGTGATATTTTATATTTTAAAGGGATATAAAAATTACACATCTTGCAAAGCTAGATACTAAACCAGTCCTTACCCGAGTTCTTGCAGATTAGCTTCATCTGCCCACAGGGGTTCATGATACAGTAGCTCTGGTTTATGGCATGATAACCACTGTATCACAATATATTGATGGGACAATTTTAGTATCTGGGGAAAAAAACAACTGACAATTCTGTACGTGCTGATTCCCCCCAGACTCTCTTGCTATGTGGGCATTCAGCGTATATTGCAGCAAAACAGATATTGCAACAAAACGAAGTCTATATGTCTGTAATTGCTGTTCACTTTGAGTATTGTGCAACTCCCTGACTTACCATAATAGCAGAGAGTGCCGACACTGAACCTAAACAGGTAAGTCCTGTAGTGTAACTAGGATCAATCATATATGGAATCATTCCACCAACGCTGGCGGCCAGCAAACTTGCATTCAGTAAGTGCCGTCCTGGCAGAAGGAGCGGTGCAGAGTTCAGGACACCTGGAATCAAACATAGGATCACATTTAAAACTTAAAATGCATGAGTGACACCTGACTCCCCCTGTTCCCCTCTGAGAAGTAAAGGAAAATAAAACACCCAAAAACAAAATGAAATTCAAAGTTAAGGCAGAAACTGGCAGATATGGCAGTTTCCTAGACAAACCTTATTGAACTAAGTTTCAGTATCTTAGGAGCTCATTGTATTAAAAATGCAAGTGTGTATCGTGGGATTGTGTGTAATGTCTCTAGGGAGGAGACATAGCTAATGAATATCCAGGGCAGTGTTATGAGCTTTAGAGAACTCGTTGAAACAATGTGCTAGACAGATAAAGTTAAGTAGGACTCCTAGGAACATCAAATCTATTCTTGCTTGAGACTTTTTGGGGGGGGGCGGGGCGCGGCCCTCAGAGAGGAGTATTTTGACTTTAACATGAGGAAGGAACAAATATATCCTTTCTCTCAAGTGCTTTATGATGTTTATTAATTTCTAAAGTTCTCCAGTCACCACAGAATATTCCAAGGTAAATCTGACCTGAATTTCTCATGATAAAAACAAGTGGGTTGGGCTCGGTTGGAGGGGGGGGGGGGGGGCAGGGGAGAGAGAGAGAGAGAGAGAATGAATGTGAAGGTAGAGAGGAACATGCATTACATAAACAGTTCTAGCTCTGAGGTGAAGACTTACTTGTGCTATCCATAGCAGGACCAGAAGTACCACATAATGCCAATCCCCATTTAGGTACGGATTCTACATTCGTATATATTTCATCAGAAAGTAACAAAAAAGGGCTCTGTGACAGGGGGTACCAGACCTACTGAAGGCTTTGCGGTCCTCCACACACCAGGAAAGGAGCAGTGAAGGTGGGTCCTTCACACCTAGAAAGGCTGCAGGGAAGCAGCCAATCAGAACCCAAGAGTCTCAGTTAAAAGGACCTGCAG
The DNA here is from genome assembly GCF_027887155.1 of Malaclemys terrapin pileata. Classification (NCBI taxonomy): domain Eukaryota; kingdom Metazoa; phylum Chordata; order Testudines; family Emydidae; genus Malaclemys; species Malaclemys terrapin. The sequence goes on from NC_071510.1 coordinate 104,323,535, forward strand.
TTCCTGAGCAGGTCAGTTACTGGCTGAGACCAAAAGAGCAAGGAAGAGTGCTTGTTGCTGATTATTGAAGCTTGAGAACAAAACCAGAAGAAAGGTTCTGGTGGTACTTGCATTCAGTGAGGAGAAAGAGGATTTGAGAACTTCAGCCCGGAGGTCAGGGTGCAGAGAAAGGAGCTACAGGGGGAAAGGACCAGGCAATAGCAGCAGCAAACTGAACGAATCAGTCCGTGGCTGCGGTGTGTAGGGGTCCCTGGGCTGGGACCTGGACGAGTGGGCCGGTTCCCCCACCAGCCACTAGCAAAGTGGCCTCAGCCCTGAGAAGGGGACAAGATTCAGTTGAGCCGCCCAAGTGAAGAGCAGGACTTAAAGGGACCCAGCGGTGAAGACCCTGGTGAGGGTAGACCTCCAGTTCCAGTGGGACTCTTTACCTAAGGCCCAAGAAAGGGGCTAGATTTAAAGGGTCCCGAGATAGTGTTGAAGACCCCAATAGCACAGACGGTGTGTTGAACTTCTGTTACCCCAGAAGGGGTTCATTCATCAAGTTTGACTGTGTGACTTGGCCAGAGGGCTGAGACTCTGGAGACCCATCCAGCAAGGGCAACAACCCACAGGGGGTGCCAGAACCAAGAAAAATTGCAGCACCTCATCCAGCAAACAGGAGGCACTCAGGAGGTGAGTGTTTCCTGTCACAGGCCAAAGCCTGTTTATTCAGAAGGAGGACCATTCTCAGGGGGAAGGCAAGAAATGGGCAGTCTTCCAGTGCTAGGAACAAAGAAGAGTACTCTGGTATCTCTGGCTCAGTCATGGAAACAAGAATGTCCCAACAATGGTACTACAGAGGTGAAAAGGGAGAGGTGGGAGAGGACTGGGGCAGGCATCTCGGGATTTGAGCTCATGAGGTAGCGAGAAAAAGCAGCACACTGAGTGGCTGCTCAGGGTAGCCGGGTACTTCGCTTGTGATCTCCACTCACAAGCTGCCTTCTCCTAAAGCTCTCTACCAGAGAAATTGCTAGGGCAAACCACCTTGTTTGTATATTCTATTTCCACCTTCTCTGTGAGGCCTTGTTTATACAGAGAAATTTTAGCTAAAAATTCCCAATGGTGCTACTACAAGCTATACCAGGGTTAGCACTGGTGGGAATTTTTAGCTAGAGTGCCCTACTGGGGACAGGTCTTAGATTTCTTGTACCTATGCACTAAAGTGTTCACTCAATCACTTCCACAGCAATCAACTTATGTCAAATGAAGGATTAGTACTTCAGGTAGAGAATAATCATCAGGTGTTGGTGAATCTTTAAAGATTCTATGTTTCATAGGAATGTTTATAAATGTAAAAAGAAGAGACAGATTTTATGTGGTATGTAAGCAGAAATGCATCTAAATAAGATAACTTTAATGAATTTGACTGTTTAAAGTAGGGTCATGTAACATTTGCAACAGACCTAGTAAAAGAAATCTGTACTCTAAGTCAGAAATCCTATGGAAGTCAGTGACAGAACCCCTATTAACTTTAATAGAACCATGATTTCACCCTAAATTGTCTACTCGACCAGATGACATATGTACTTTTAATTTTAATACATTTCAGTAAAAAAATTATGTCCAGACAGAAAGTATGTACAGTACATTAAATAAGAAATCCAAATCAGTACTAAGTTTTGGATAATGTGGGCTGGGGATTGTTTACATTATTTGGTGATTAACATGAGAAATACTGTCCATAAGCACACTGAATGCAGATCATCCATAAAAAAGCACTATACAACAAATAAAAAAAAGTGCAAAGCAGCAATTAAAAAAAACCCTCAAGTTAAGCCTATATCAACTCACTTAATACATTTTCTGTAAAACAGAGTTTTTTTTAAGCTCTACACACACAGTTTATTAAATGGGTGCTAGAGTCAAAGAAAAATGACAAACACAAAATAAATTTAAAAATTCGCTTTTGCCCACCATGGACAACACTCACCTTGCAGTTTCCCGTAAGCTATGAGGGAGCCACTGAAAGTCACACCACCGATGTATGTGCCAAGATACGCCACAATCTTGGTGAGGTTTGCAGCTGGATCAGTAGCGAAGTGAGGATACTCAATCATGTACTCTGCTACGCAGGTGAGCACAGCAGCCAAACCTACCAAACTATGGAAAGCAGCCACTAGCTGAGGTAAATCTGAAATCTGGATGCGTTTAGCAATTGTCAAACCTGGCAAGAGTTGGAGACAAAGAATTAAAATATTAGAAGGTACTGTTTTATGTGATCATGAGCTTGTGTATTCTGTTCAATATAGTAATGTCAGTAATTTTGTGCCTTGGGGACATTGTGCAAATAAGGAAATCAAAAAGTCAGAAATGTATTAGTATTAGACTACAGCCACCTGAGAAGCTTCCACTGGACTTAGTATTCTTTTTATATGAGGCAGCATAGTCCAAAAAGAGAGGGAATCTGACTAGACTCAGGAGACCAGATTTCAATTTTTCAGTCAGTAACTAACCTGCAGTGTGAGCTTAGCCTCTCTGTTCCTTAATTTTCTTACTGAGCGAGCTGGGCAACTACAGATCCATTAGTCTGACCTCAACAGAATGCAAGCCTTTAGAACAAATTTTGAAGGAAATAATAATTGAAGACCTGGTGGTAAATGGAAAACGGGATAAAATGCAACAAGGTTTAACAAAGGTCGATTGTGCCAGACTACCCCAAAATCCTTCTTTGATAACTGTTTTTGTTTTTTTTTTTTTTTAAAGACAAGGGAAGTGTGGTAAATTTAATCTATTTGGACTTTAGTAAGGCATTTTATACAGTAATAAATGGGAAATTATTTGTTAAAATGGAGAAAATTGGGATTAGTACAGCGATTGTGAGGTGGCTGGCTAAAGATATGACACCAATGATTGTGCTGAAAGGTAAATTATTGGGCTGCAGGAAGGTTACTAGTGGAGTGTCTCAAGAATCAGTCTTTGGACTTGATCTCATTGAATATTTTCATTGGTATAGAGCCTTGCAGCAGGACTGGGATCCCACCCATTATTATGGCAGAGGGACAGAAGCTGTTAAAATGTACTTCATTGTAAGCAGGCAGCTCCTTATCTGCTAAGTGGGGATCACAATTTTTATCCCACCAGAGTAAAGTGCTTTGATAGATGGATAAAAGCACTCTATAGCCACTAAGTTAGAGTAAAGATATCAAAAGTGGTATGTAACCATGAGCTATTAATTTCACCTGTAAGTTATAAAATTGAATTTTACATGGTGCTGTACTCACCTATGGTGCCACCAAGGGTCATTGCACCTGACATCTGAGCCAACAATTCTGGTGATGGTTTAAGGCCTCCAAGAGTAGCTGCCAAACCTCCAGCAACACCTATCATACCCAAAGCGTTACCCAGACGAGCAGTTCCTTGAGTGGACAGACCAGCCAGAGCACCAACACAACACAAGCCTGAGCCCAGATAGATCATCTTTAAAATAACAGAAACACATATATTCATTAAAATCTTTCTGATCATTACATAAAAAAGACAGATTTTTAGTGCTGATGGTTCACAAAGGTGGATTTGATCTTAACGAATGCTACTGAGGAGGAGTTCGAGATTTTACTGTGGTGTGCAAATTTGTTGTTGTAATGTGACTGTGGTCATTTTAAAAGGTTACATTTAAATCAAATTTGAGGATTTTTGCTTTATTAGTTTAGTTCACCTGCTTCTCATGACATTAATTTTAAGTTTTGACGACTTTCCAGAAGTTTTCCCTTCGTAAGCACAAGATTTTCTTAGCATAACACCAATTAATGTTGTCAGAGTTCAACTGTCCTAATGGGTAGGGAAACAATTTTTGATGTTTACTTATGATACCTTTGGCTTCCTGTTTACAAAAGAAAAAAATGTATCTTACATGCATATATTTAATTTCAATAATAATTTAAATAGCATAAAATGGGTGTTTGTAAAATACTATGTTACAAATCCCTGAGACAGTTATTTTAGACTGTTACTTCAACAAAAAATAAAAGGTAATTGATTTCCATTTTCTTAACTAGTATGATCTGAATCTGAACAAGCAGCACTATAATAAGAGGTTCTACATTGTGAGAAACGGGATTATTTTTAAAGACCTTATCTCTTCTCATTCCTTCTGGGCTGAAACTTTGTAGACATGGCCTTAGCTCAGAATCCCATCCATCCATCCATCCCTCTACAAATATGGTTTACAAGTTTTAAGACTTAGGTAAAAGAACTCCTACCTTTTTTGCCTGATCTCGGATTTAAACTTTCAAAAAAACTCTTAGCTCTCTATTTCGTTCTTAGGTATTGTTAGAGCATCCATTTCAATGGCATTTAAAAATGAATAGCAGAAATAAAGCTTAAGAGATTTGTCCATAATGCGAAAAACCCTGCTATTTTAGAAATATAAAGATATTTTAAAGGAAGTTGTTATTTAGAAACTTTGCAACACTAAAGTCAATGTCTAAGGTTCATTTGCAGTTTGGCGCTAGCTTGTGGAGTTAGCTAATACGTGGCTGCCTGTGTGGAAATAAGCAGAGGATGAAAAGTCATTAATAGTTTGTGTCCTCCAAAGCCCATCAACAGAAAAGTATGCCATGTCACTAGCAGTCAGCGGATGCTTGCTCTAAAAGCCTGTACTTGACATACAGATAAGCTCCATATCCCAGCCATCAGGTAAAGGGGAGAGGGAATTCATAATGTAAACTGGAGCGTGATGCATTCCCAACAAGTGGAAAGTGTGGCAAAGCACAGAGAAGAAAGGAATACTGAAAGAATAGCAATTAAGTGTGTGGGGGGAGAAAGGGAACAAGACCGACAGAGTGAATTTTTCCCTTTCCCACAAAGAAGTTAAATGCCAAAACTACTGTCGCATCAAGTTACTTACAAACCTGCAAATGTCAAAAAAGTTCTTTGACCTTGTCTTGACCGGTTTTGATCCCTTGCCCATGTCATCTTTACCAAATGTATAAATAAGAGGTAAAACTAGAGGCAATTTGAGAAAGAGTTGGGTGGGAGATGAAGGACAGTAGGATACAGCCCTTTTGTAGGTTTATTTCAGAACCTGTTTGATCAAAGTGATTTGAACACTGTGTACTTTAAGTCCAGTTGCCAAATGGGAAAGAGACCTGGTGAAAGCTGGATCAGCAAATGACTGAAAATGAAGGATCTTCTTACCTGTTCAATATTATAGCCACCCTGGAGAGCAGCTGCATATCCCCCTACAAAAACACCAGCAGGGAGCAGGTACAGGTAATTGTATTCCGGGGGATCAGTAGGACGCTTGAACATATCCAGCATTCTCTGTGTAACCAGAAAGCCACCTTGCCAAAGTACAAAAGAAAAAAAAAGCTGAAACTAGGCCTTGGCCAACCTTCTAGGAAAATATTTAGTTAATCCTAGTACCCATTAAGTACATGGAACATGAGTAAGAGCTTTGGAAAGCTTGGAATCTGGTGTACTAGCCAGTATGCAGATATCTAGGATTAAGGTCAGATATAACTACTTTCTTTAGACTACACAGGGAATTCATCCAATTGGAGGGAGGGGTTGGTGGGCTGGCAACCACATATAGATACCAAGATCTGTCAGACACCCCCCATCGATTTGCAAGGTGGCCTGCCCATCTACCATTACTCTCAATTGTCTACCTGTTCAGCAGCACAGCTCATTGATGATCACACCACTCATCATCCATGCCTGTATCGTACTTCTCCTCCCTACTGTGGGATAGAAATGCACTGACACACACTGGAGTTTCCAATGAAAATTCTGCAGTGGATGTCCTCTGTTTCTGCCACCTAATCACATGTCAGAGCTTTTACTAACACAAGTATAGGAAGGGAGATTATGCCTGTTCTCTTCCCTCCCAGTCACAGCCAGGAACAGTCTTCATAGGAGTCAGGTGCCCTTCCATGTTACATAGTGGAAAGACTTATGTTCCCTATTTTTGTTATGAGTCTTTTTGAAGATTGGCCACAATTTTGATCCTGAAGAGGGGAGATGGATAAATACAATACCATCTCAAAATGCAGAGGAATGCATGGAATACATGCAATCACTAAAGTGATTAAACTATAAAAAATAACTGGTATTCTTAGACTTTCTCCAATGGAAAGTCACATCATAGAAGGGGCACACAAGAATGCCACTGTCAACAACCATACTAGCTTGTTTGCTTTTTAAGTGATCCCAATCCATAAATTAGGGTCATTTCAATCTATACCACTAGAAAAATGGAAGGCATTAATGGACTGTGGTCACAGTGTGTTTTGATTCATGTTCATAGAAAGTTAACATGCTCATACCTGCAATGTTGACAGATGACACAAAAGCAGCAAGCACAGCAAGACCTTGAGGAGTACTTTCAGGGAAATAGTTTCCTCCCATCAATGCCAACCCACCAACTGCAGTCAGTCCTATTAGAAAAAGATACGAGTAAGCTACTGAATATAAACAGCGGATTATATACCAAGCAGCGATCTCTAATTCAAGAATCAACAGACACCACTTGATTATAGTTTTGCCAAACACTGTACACATTACTGTAGTTTAATCCTTCTGAACCACGATTGCAGTGAAATAAAAATTATTGGCAAAGCTATCCCAGTGTGCCACAGAACACATTAGTAAAGCAACAGACCAATACATTTTTGGAATAGAACACATCATATGTTAATTTAAGCAGCACTGGCTGTTCATCTATAAATGAAAGGCTGAGTTATTAGGCCACCAATGTGACCGGCTTTGTTGTTCATGAGGGCTGAGAACAGCAGTTATTTCCAAAGTGAGGGCCAGTTTACTGTCTATCCTAATTTCATTATTAAGCTGGCAGTAATCGCAACTCTGTATGCTGCTGTACAAACATTAAGAGGAGACGGCCCCGTTTGAAAGAGCTTACAGTCCAGGAAAGACAGACAGAAAGCTGTTCAGACTTGTACTAGCTCAAGTGCAGGTGTAATTTTTTAAGGGCAAGGAGAGGGTTATAAACCTCATGGAGGTCATTAGTGGGAGATTTTCCAGAAGCGAGTGTGAGGAGGAGCATGAAAGATGGCCACTCCAAGTATAAAAGAGTAACATGGAAGAAGGCATGAAGAGGAGAACAGGAGAAGGAGAGAGAGGGGGCAGTGAGGAGAGAGGCTTAGGAGGAGTGAAGGGAGTAAAAGAGGAAGTAGGAAGAAGAGAAACCAGAGATGTAAGCACAGTTTGTTTATGACCTGAAAGGTGAGGACTAAGAGACTTGAATATGATATGGAAGGGGAGGGAAGCAGAGAGCAACAAGCCTGCCAGAAGGGAAGGAGAGGGAGATGATTTTAGTAGCAGGATTTTGGATAGATTGGAAGGGAGAGGTGTGGTATGCAGGAAAGAGGTTGCCATGTCCCAAGCAAGAGACAACCCAGTTACATGGTAAATTGCTTTTAAAAATATGCAGTATGTTTGCTTGTATAGATTTGTAACTAGTTCTCTTTGAAGGAGGCTACCAGTAGTAAGAACCACACATGAAGTCTCTTATCTTTGCTATTTATGACAAAAGGTTCAATTGGAATAGTCCCAAATCTGGCTCCTTAGCATCTTAAATACAGAGGATTAAACTTCTACTAAAAGCTCATAAAATATCATAACTACACCCAATGTTTCCTCTACACAACACAAATAGCTGCAGGGCAATCACCTACCTGAGATGGCATTAGTCACAGACATGAGTGGAGAGTGAAGAGCAGGGGTCACACCCCAGACCGTGTGGTACCCTACTATTCCAGCTAAACCAAACGTTGTCACCATCTGTGGGAATGCAGCATTAGGAGCTGCAATGCCCAGTCCCAGCAAGCTAGTCAGACCTAAGGAGGACAAGGTTAATGCAAAATTGTGATCTCTAAATGGTTTGTTTACATTTCTCCACTGAAACTGTAGGACATATTGAATATGTAAATCAGATTAAGCAGTTGATGAATGTGTCCACCCCATTGCCCTAATGTACCCAACCATACGCTATTGAACACATCTTATTTCTTGAGAACTCTAGGTGCTCATGGTGAAGATACTATGGTGAAGATACAGCTTGGATTAAAAACCCTCCCTCCTCCTCCATCACAGCATTTTACATTCATTCATTATTACCTTAGACAAATGAGTAGTACACACCTGATGCCAACATTACATTACTCTGAGAACAAAACACAGAGGCTTGAAATGCAGGCCTACACTGAAAAGTGACTAATTATGGAAGCATGTAGTTCCATTTTGGTGTCCAGATTAAATCTGCACAGTTTACAGAAATAAAAGGTTTTTGTAATGGTCAATCCAAGCAAATGGCACATGGGACGTGAAAATCAGATGGCTGTCAAAGAGGACTGTGACAGAGTGTTGACCTAGGCAGTACAACGAGAGACCCGCAATCAGAAGGGACAAGGGAACATCACTCCCAATCTGACCAGACCATGAATGCCACAGAAGATAGCCAACTATGTCACCCTTCCTGCACAGGTCAGCAGGAGTGCGTCAAGTAGCACTGGCTGTGCACCCCTTGTTTTGCTGAATATTAGTTCTTGTGATTAAAGACAACAGGAAATGCCAAGGTCTGAAGACCAAGGAAGATTGCTGCCTTGCAGCGTAAAAGGTGAATGGAAGTCCATTATTCCTTCTGGCAGATCCAGCCCTAAACACGAGCCAAGAGGAGAAGGTCCAGAGGGCCCTCACCCATCATCTCCCTCCCAGTGCTAAAAAAGACATGGCAAACTCCCATGAGGAAAGAAAGGGGGAAATGCCATCCTCTTCAAACTTTGCTATTTATGACAAAGGTGCCACAGGACCCTCTGTTCCTCTTCAAACTGATAGCCAGAAACAATGGAACAAGTCAGTCTGAACCAGACTGCACTGGGCTCACTATTTAAATCAAGTTACTCAATAGCTTGTAATGGCTCTCTCTAAAATAATAATGCCCACCTGGAAACTCCTTGATTAGTAGATCATTAACCCAACAGTTATAGTTATATGGGAGCAATTATAGCTTATCAGCTCAAAGCCTACTTTGAAATTTGAGTTGACAAATTCAATAGACTAATTGTCAGTGTCAGCCCAAATGTTGGGTGGAGTTCATCTCACATTTCTACTACTATCCAGATTGCAAATGTACTTCTAGCTTTTAATTCTGTACAATGGAAATAAAGCATTTGTGACAGATATAACAATGTCTTGGACAAACCTGACTGAATTAAATTAAAATTAATTCAGTAAGGTTTAAGTACTGTAGGAGCTCATTGTATTAAAAATGCAAATACTTATGTACTATTGTAGGATTGTATGCAACTTCTTTTAAGGGGTATGAAAATACCCTCACTCCAATCATGTAAGAAATCAGCCTTCTGAAATTTCCCCTTGAGGGGGAAATCCATTGTCTGGCTGATTATCTATTCATGGTGTCTTCAGAGACCCAAACTGGATCAAGGAGGGACTCCTTTGTTTGCTTGTTCTGAACTGAAGCGGTGATGAACCTCTGACCACAGGAAAACCCCTGGGTGGGGTCTGAAGGACTGTTCACCAGCCAGAGCCCTTGTTAGAGTAAGGGGGTGATCTCTGGTAAGCTTATTTCCATGCATGTAGGTTCTTTTATTATTGTTAATGTTTTCTCTGTAATGCTTTTACCTTAAGAATAAATGTGCTTGCTTAGAAAGCCCTGTGTGGTAGCTGAACTGTAGGCAATTATATGGTCTACTGTCTCTGAAGCAAAAAATAAAGCAGGCCAGCTTAGGGAGCTTCAGTTTCCTGGGGAGGTCACAGTACAGGAAGAAGAAGTGGGCTGTAGTCCACGAAAGCTTATGCTCTAATAAATTTGTTAGTCTCTAAGGTGCCACAAGTACTCCTGTTCTTCTTAGTACAGGAAGAGACCTGTGCAGTCGGGAAATACCCCAGTCAGGACAGAGAGAGACATGGATCTCTGCCTAAGAGAGGTAACAGCTGAGGAGCAGGGAGCCTAGAGCAAGAGCTCTTGCTGGGCCATGAGTGGGAATACAGGTGCAGCTGCCCTGAACTGTGACAGCATTGAAGTAAAAATCAAGTACAGTTTTGTGTATGAATTTATCAGATCTGTGGGCCTGAAGAGAGGCTCTGCAGGTGCTGATCTTTATTAATAAACATGCTCTCCGGATTTTTCTTATGCACACAGACAAAGCTACACTGGTAGAAGAGCTTTCTACCTTAGGAAAGATAGTGCTGAATGTGGTCTCTCTCCTGTTTTGATTAAATGCAAAAGCTAAATAAGAGTACCACAATCATGCTGAAATTCTGTTGCAATACTTAAACCATGAGTTTTAAAGAAGAAAAGAAAACAGACATGCAATTACATTCTGAATTCCTTAATAGGCTAACTTACAATATTGGTGCATGTAAAATGCTAATTGAAAACCTACTGGCAACTCCTATTGCCTGCTGCTAATTCTTCAAAAGCAAACACTTGTTCCCAATACTTCTCAAAGTTGTTGGGCAATTAGTATCTCTTTTTGTCCAGTAAAGCGTAAAAAAATCCACTTCCTAAAAAGAACTCAAACACACATACTTCAAGGACTTTGCTGGAATACTAAGTATTTCACAGATTCTTAATTAAATACACCAAACATACACCCATGCATGTCAGATTACTCTGGACTATTTGAGATGTTGAAATACCAGCATTTCTGGTGAGATTATTTAAGTTTTGCTCTCCAAGAAACAATTATTGCATTGTTTTTACACTAAGTCAGTAATCAACCAGTCGGTTTCTCACACACCAAAATAGGGTTAGAACTAGTTACTAATGGAATGATTGAAGTTACTATTTTTCATTAAGAACTTGTCTACATGGCTATGCCCAGGAAAATTCATGTGAATTAACTTTTAAAGTGGATTAGCTACAATGCATCCTGTGTGATTGCTCTTATTCAGAATTAAAGTGATCTTAATTCAGTTCAGCTTGATTTACTTCCAAAGTGAATTAAGATAAACTACCTTCTTCCCCATATAGACAAGCCTAAGTTTCCAAGAGGCTGAATTTAGCACACAACACACAGTCACCTAACTCTGGATGTAGTTGCAGTGTCAGAGTTCTCTCACCTGCAGTATATGCAGATGCAGCAGTCATTGTTTTTCTAAAAGGTGTGATCGTGGCTGCTCTCTCAGCTTCCAGCTCAGCCACACTCTTCTGTTTCACAGGGACTCCCTGAGGAATGTTGTTTGGTGGAGGTGCTGGAAAAATCACCTTGCCATCCTGACAATACAAAAAGTTACAGTTACCCCTAGAATGACAGATGGCTTGCCCAGCTGGTCATTGCTTGTTCTTCAAAAATAAATTCTTCAGACAAGAGTCAAGATCAAAATCAAAGAATGATGGGTGAAAATCTGGTCTGTGGCTTGCCAAATAAGAGCCATAATTATGAATAGAATGTTCTTCATAACATCTCTTTTCAGTCAAAGCTAAAGATTATTGTTCGGGACAGCGGAGCAGAGGTGGGCAAGGGCTAGCACCCCTGCAATGGAAATATTGAAGGGGCTGATATATGTTTCTGGTCTCTCCCCCCAATATCTCAGAGGCAAGGGCAGGATCCAGCTATGTTTCTGACCCAGAGGAGGGGCCGGTACACGAGACTGGGCCAGCCACCAGGAAGCAGGTAGGAACAATTCTGCTCTCCCCATCTTCCAGCCACTACAGGTCCTGGCAGGAATGTGTGTGCCAGCCACTGGGGTGGGGAGCCAGGGCACCAGGCACCAGCCACTGGGGAACTGCCATACAAACAGGAGTAGGAACTTCCAGGTCATCCCGCGCCAGCCTGGAGTCTGTTCCCCCGTCACATCCAGTCTCAGTAGTGTCCCTCGCTCCCTCTCTTGTCCCTCCCCTTCCTCACTGACAGTAGTATCTCACCCCACCACCCCATTATTATTTATTCACAGAATTAACATTGTGCTAGGCACCTGAGGGAGTATTATTATACTAGCAGCTAGAATCCCCAGTCAATATCAGGGCCCCACTATGCTAGGCACTGTACAACATAGAGTGAGAGACAAGTCCTTTGCTAAATAACTTACAATCTAAATACACAAGACAAACAAAGGACAGGGGGCAAACAGAAGTACAGAGAGATTAAGCAACCTGCCCAAGGTCATACAGCATGTCAGTAGTAGAGCGGGTAATAGAACTCAGGTCTCCTGACTATCTGCCCAGTGCCTTATCTAAGCCATGTTGTCTCTCAAACATATAGACAGACATATTTCCTGCTCAGAGGAGTCTGTCTTGATTATGTGAACCGTTAAGCATACGTTAGGACAAAAAGCACAATACAGTATCTATATACAACCCACTCCCTTCCCAGCTAAAGTTGGAATACGAGGAAACTAATTTGAGGTCTTATTCCAAGTTCTAGTGGACAGACACCGATATCACAATGAACTATCCCTCTCACTTAAATGTTCCATAAGATCACAAACGAGGCACATTAATATGGAAAGAGAGGAGAAATTTGTATTACCATTGCCGATGCTGGACCTATTCTATGAATAAATTAAGACCTTCAAGTTTCCTTTGGCTTTGACCTATGCTAAAAAACAACTTGAAAGGATACTGTCTACTTGATCTTTTTTAAATGTAATGTTAAAATTATATTTCTGCTAGAGCTCCCTTTAAGTACCATCTCCTGATTTTTATTTGTTTAAATTCCTTGAAAATAGATTCTAGAAGTGTTTTTCTGCTCCCTTCGGGATGCTTATAAGGATCTTTTCAGCAAGGGGAAAACTGACTATATATGGGAACAGCATAAATGTCTACTCAGAAAGTGTTGTCAAAATTCACAAAGCAAGCAAACAAAAAGATACAGAAAGACATTTTTGTTTTTTGCAGTTACAGAAATCTTAGGCTTTTCTGTTAACTGTAGTAGGCACAGCATTTTCAGATCAATGTGATTTTCACATTGACGGTGGCCCTTTAATAAAAAAAGTAGTGATAATAAAAAACCACAATCATCACAGAGACCAGAGGAATGTTTAACATGAACACAAAAACAAGGCTTTGTTTCATAAGCTACATATAAATACAAGCAAATATTTACCTCCTTAGGATGGATTTAAGGAGATTTCAATTATAGGTCTGGAAGTAAACAAAAATACAGTTATAAAGATATAGCATGCTGACTTACCTTCATTACCACAGTGCCTCTAACAACATGGTCCAGAGTGCCATAGTCAAATTGGTCCTTCAGATCAAAGTAGAAGTTTTCCTTGTCAGGACTTATAGCCTTTAGAAGTTTGGTAACATTGTTGGAGTACAAAGTACTGGCCTGGGTAGCCATTCTACTTGGAAGGTCTGTGTAACCTATGTGTGTAACTCCCTAAATAAAACCAAGTGAAACATTTAAAAGTCCAGTACAATTCTCAGAAGAAACAGTGTTTCTCAACATCCAAAACCTTTCTAGATATGCACATCAAGTAGCAAGTTTAGTTTTAGTACAGGTTTGTATAGATTTTAATGAGTTACAAAATAAACTGTTGCATTAAGATTTACACTTACTGTTTGTGTTTTTTACCAACAGTGTTTATATCACAAAATGAGTAAATCCATTCACTTTGCACACCACTGGGATTAAGCCTGAACATTAAGAGGGATGCACTATGTGAGCATTTTTCCATCTCTAATTTCAAAAATACTCTCTTACAACTTCAGGTACTTTAAAACAGCCAGATGAGAGGTGGACAGAATAGCCTATTAAGTCTTTTGGGAGAGCATTAAGAGCGTATTCCCAGACTGATGAGGGAATGGAAAGGAGCTTTTATGTAATTGGATGTCTGGCTGAGTCGAGTTATTTGTCCTTGGCTATATTTGCTTTTTTAATCACAATCATAAAAATGGGGGGCTGAAAGGGATCTTAAGAGGTCATCTAGTCCATCCCCCCACGCTCAGGCAGGATCAAGTATACCTACACCAGCCCTGACAAATGTTTGTCTAACATGATCTTAAGAACCTCCACTAATGGGGATTCCACAACCTCCTTTTCCAGTACTTAACTATTCTATAGTTAGGAAGTTTTTCCTAACATCTAACCTAAATCTCTCTTGCTGCAGACTAAGCAAATTACTTCTTGACCTACTTTCAGTTGATATGGAGAACAACTGATCACCATTTGGTGACAGTATTTGGTCCTGCCATGCGGGCAGGGGACTGGACTCTATGACCTCTCGAGGTCCCTTCCAGTCCTTGAATCTATGAATAAACCATTGTCTTTATGACAGCATTTAACGTACCTGAAGACTATTATCAGGTCGATCCTCAGACTTCTTTTCTCCAGACTAAATATGCCCTCCCCCCTTCTTTTTTAACCTTTCCTCATAAGTCAGGTTTTCTAAAAAAAATTATATTTTTTGTTGCTTTCCTTTGGACTGCCTTCAGTACGTTCACATCTTTCTTAGAGTGTGGCACCTAAAACTGGACACAATACTCCAGCAGAGGACTCACCAATGTCTAGTAAATTACCTCCCATATCTTAGCTACAACACTCTTGTTAATTCCCTCCCCCCCACCCCCCGAATGATATTAGCCTTTTTGCAACTGTATTTCATTGTTAGCTCATGTTCAATCTCTGATCCACTATCATTCCCAGATCTTTTTCTGCAGTACTACTGCCTGGCCAGTTATTCCCCATTTTGTATTTGTGTATTTGATTTTTCCTTCCTAAGTGTAGTACTAAATGTTGCAATGTTTAAGTTAGTTTCAGGGTGCTTAGAACCTCTGTATATGTATCATCTTATTTTTCAAATGTAAAGAAATAAAATAATTTAACTTCTAAGACTATGAAGACATATTTCTGTTCTGTGAAACTGAAGTCTGCCAAAGAGATGTAAATTATATTCACTACCAAAAGAAAAAATTGTTACTATCAATTTTCAACAGAACATAACATTTAACTGGTAATTTAGTCTTTTTGAATTAGGTATCCCAAAACAAGTTGAGTTAAATACAGAAGAGGAAAAAAATATCAGGCCATGGCTACTTTACAACTTATGTTGATATAAGTTATATCACTTAGGGATGTGAATAAGCCACCCCCTGAGCGACAAGTTACACCAACCTACACGCTGGTATGGACAACGCAATGTTGGCAGGATAGCTTCTCCTACCAACACAGCTACTGCCACTTGTAGGGCTGGAGTAATTAAGTCGACAGGAGAGCTCTCCCATTGGCACAGAGCATCTACACTAGCAGTGCTACAGCAGCGCCCCTGTAAGCTCTGTAGTGTAGCCATAGACTTTGTCACAGCTGGGTCAGATCAATCTCTACCAAGTCTAAGAAACATGATCTGTTAAGGCAATCCTTCCTGAGCAGGCCTTGAATTACATTTGTCTTTTAAAAATATGACTGGTGACAAAATGTTAGTCTTAAAAACAATAAAATAAAATAAAACGATTTAAGCCTATAAGGGTAGACCAGGAAGCTACACATTTTTAAGTGTTTCGTTTAAAAGCTATGGAGTCCTCAAACAATGTGCACTCTTATAAATCCAGAACTGCTACTTAAGAAACCCCATACCTTGTGAACGTAAAGCTCTCCTGGCTTAGTAGTTTCAAAGTTTCCTCCTGCTTCTGAAGCTAAATCCACAACAACTGAACCTTCTTTCATTGATTCAATCATGTCTTTACGAAACAAGATAGGAGCTTTTTTACCTGGTAAGACAAGAAAATATAGCAGGCTACACGCAAGTATCACATCCTGTGGATAATGTCCAAGGGCCAAATTCTCCCCTCAGCGAAATATACACTATTTGCATATAGCTACCACAGAACTCACTACAAATTGTATATGAACATTGAGAGAATTTGGTCTCTAATTTGAATGTTTTCAACCCATATGTGACCTACATTTGTGTGTCTTCGCAGAGAGAAAAGATAGTATAATTTTTTCCCCAAATAAGTGGAAAACCTCTTCTTGACCCCTCAAGAAATAATAAAATGATGTTCTCCCAAAAGCACATTTTTACTTACATAAAAAACAATGTTAGAAAATGCTATTCTGCATTTACTTTTATTTATCTTTAGGATATGACCTGCAAATTTACCTTTGAAAAAAACCAAAAGTATTTTTAAAGTGCCTCTGGTCTCCAAATACAAGCAGCAATAGGATCTAAGCCCATTATCATCCCTATTCATTCCAGAAAATGAACCTTCAATATCTTTCTGAAAGGGTATATGGTTTCTGCAGAAGTTGGACCTGGATCCTGCAAAGGGATTCAGCCAGTAGAATCCCAATGAATCCAGCCAAACTCTGTGCAAGTGAGTGTCTTTATGCAATAAAGGCCTTAAAAGAGCAACTTCAAGCTTGTTTAAATGAGAGCATGCATTTATTTCTGGATTTTTCTTATGTAAGCAAACACTGAAATACCCTATTGACAAGAACTGAAGGAAAGAAAGGTCTATGAGGAGAAATTTCAGATCTCACGGCTGAAGTGATACCCAACAATCACCAATGCCACACAAACTGTTAAAAGAATATTAAGGTTGCAAAACAAAGCACTCAGAAATTGCTTGTCCATGCAACCTTAAACTCTAACCCCCTTCCCCCCCCACTCCCCCGCTTGTTTTGATTCAAATTTTAATTACATGGTCACAAGTTACTATTGCAGCACAATTTGTCTTATTCACTGCACATGTTCTAGAGTCAATTAAGCAGGAGTCATATTAGACTTCATGTTTACACCAGAGCATAATTTAACCACCACCAAGTTGGATAGTATAGAATTTAAATAATTTTAGTTATGTTATATTTACAAAGAATATGAGGGTTGTATTTAAAAGGAGAAATATTTAAATTAAAATTTAATCTGCACAGTTTTTTAAATTCTGACTGATAAGTAACAGTGTACATTTTCCCAATACCTCATTATTTTCTAGCAAGACTGAAGGAACTTCACAGAATCAAGAGACCTGGGGCTGCTGAAGAGTGCTGAGTGAGTGGCATAGTAGTACACAAGATAGAATCAGGTGAAAGAGAGAACCATCCCAGAAAGGTCTAAGGACCAGGAACTCCAACAGCAAAGGAGGCCTCTCTAACAAGAAAGTCCTTGATAAGAGAGGAATAGTGCAGCATGACTTGCTGGTTACTCCCCTCTGGACTGAACATCTGTTTTACACAAGGCATCAGCTGTGGGAAAGACAAATATGGCAACCTCTTCAAAAACTGGAACCCACCAAAAGAAGAAGAGGGACAGATTTATGTAAAGCTGAATTACCAACAGCTTCTCTGCCTTCTGCTCCCTCGCACTGGAGTCAAGATAGCCCCAAATTTGCACAAACTTACCTGAGCTTAGTGGAGATGGAATATTAAAAGTATTCAGAGCAGAAGAGGAAAACATGTCTGTTGCATTGGTGACATACCAGGAATAAGAGCTGTACTGATGATGATATCAACTTCTTGGCATTGTTTGGCAAAAAGTTTCATTTCAGCTTCAATAAACTCTTTGGACATTTCTTTTGCATACCCGCCTTGCCCCTCTCCAGATTCCTTTAAATCCACTTCTAAAGGCTCAGCACCAAGAGATTTGAATTGCTCCAAAGCTGCAGCTCTAAAGGTTTAGACAAAACACAGACCACAGAAAAGTCAAGTCTGTTTTTGTAGTGACAATTCAATCCATCCAGGATTTTATTGGAGACCCTTACAGTAGCAATCAGAGAGGAAGAGCAAAGAGAGAAAGTATGGTCCAATGACCAGTTACCCCTCTGTAAAATGGGCATAGCAGCATTTTACTACTGACAAGGATGTTTGAGGATACATACATTAAAAATCGTGAGGCACTCACACTATGATGATAGAGGCTATAATCACCCCAGGTAGATTGCAATTGTTCCTGCACCCACATACTCTTCTTATTGCAGGATTTTATTAAGATCAGGTGGCAGCACTGTGCAAAATATTAAGTTTTCAGAGACTACTTTCCAATTTCAATATAATCTCAACATGCAAGGAATTATGCACACAAATCCTTGCACATCAAGATGAAAATATTCAGCTTGCTGAGCACATGCATTTTGAAAACTTGGAAAATTTAAGATGTAATTTAATTTCTGCCTCTGAGAAACAATCCATTGCGAAGAATGCTTGCTTCCCTCCCCTCCCCCTTCCCCTTCCCACACACACTTTTATATAATCAATTGTTATTTTTAAATGTAATGGATTGAAAGCGGTTTCCATAATCAGAGAGCTTCTGCCAGAATTTTTGCAGCATTTCACTCCATAAAAAAATTGATATGTATTCATTTTTATTTCTTCAAATTTGACAAAAGATATATCCAAACCCTAAGCGCTTGAAAATATAACCAAATACACAGTATAACTACCAATACAACATATAAGGTCTAGAAAACCTATGAGAGAAGATTGAAAAAATTGGGTTTGTTTAGTCTGGAAAAGAGAAGACTGAGGGGACATGATAAGTTTTCAAGTACATAGAAGGTTGTTAAAAGGAGGAGGGAGAAAAATTGTTCTTCTTAACTTCCTAACTGTCCGGGTGGTTAAGCACTGGAATAAATTGCCTCGGGAGGTTGTGGAATCTCCATCATTGGAGATTTTTAAGAGCATTTTAGACAAACACCTGTCAAGGATGGCCTAGATAATACTTAGTCATGCCATGGTGCAAGGGACTGGACTAGATGACCTCTCAAGGTCCCTTCCTATCCTATGATTCTAGGATATGCACACAATAATTCAATAAAAGCAAATTCTTTAATGAGAGAAACAAACATTTAAGGCTCATGAGGGAATTTTTTCTTGGCCACCATTACCCCATTATTCCTGGCTTGCCTCTTAAAAATGCCTTTGGGACAGGAGAATGATTTCTGAGGCAGAGGAAGCAGTCTTAGGATGGTAGCATTTAAAATGGCTCATACTGCTGACTCTGCTTCCCCCTCTGCAGGAGCAGAGTGGGTTGGATCTCTGCTCCCCATTCAATGGCAAGGAAAAAGCCTTGCTCAGGAATTCCCAGATGCCCTTGCTCTGGGATACAGGATAGCAGGGTTTCTGGGAAGCATAGTGGGGTCTGACACTGCCACTTCTTATGAACAATGTGAATGATTGTGGATAGGATTTCTCTATTTTGGGGTGAACTGAAATAAAATCCTTGGCAGGAGGATTTGTTTACACTCCACCATTTCATGAAAAATGAAAGATGAGCTTGAGTTGCCACTAAGATTTTAAACACCCACACTTACCTGGTATCAAATCCACGAACCACTGCGCCCATTGATTTAGCTGCTCCTGCAGAAGCTAGCCCCGCAACTCCCCCTCCAATTATAAGGACCTAGAATAACATTTGTTATTAGAGATCAAGCTACATACAAAGTGATCTGGAAAAGCGGCACCAATTCTGTTTGACATAGTACAGAATTTCCCATAGGGACTATGGCTCATTGACCAGATCTATTTAACAGATTACCTTAGAGTACAGGGTCCAAATTGACTAGGGTATAGTTCATAATATCACATTATTTAATTAAATTCATTTCTAACATCTAATAATTTGGGAGTCAGCCCATATATAGTATGGAGTCTACATAGACTGACATAAGGAATGTACATTTCCCCCATTTTACATAAACTTTGGATTCCCATTCTCAACTGATTTTCTCTCTTTCCCCTCACTAAACCCAACCAAGGGCCACTTCTATCAGAATTCTAAGACACCAAAGTTCCAGCCTGACAATCCCAAATAGTTTCCAAAACCCTCCCCATCCTGCCAATGCATGAACTGATTTTATATCAGAAGCTTGAATTGAAAAAGTTAAGCATAAATGAAATTTATTAAAGTTCAACATTCTTTATATTCAGAGTAGCTTCCATTGCAGACAATGGAAACTTTGCCTGAATAAGGAGTGACTCGGAATTAATAAACAGGTTCTAAACTCTGAAACTAAACACAGGTCTATCAAAAAATATTTAACACGCATCAACAGTGGTTTGCTATACTCATGAAATCACCTCTGCTCTTAGTCCACATACCTTGGCAGGAGGAACTTTACCAGCAGCTGTGATCTGACCAGTGAAAAATCGACCAAAGTGATTTGCTGCTAGTACAACAGCCTTGTAACTGTCAACGGAAAAAGATGAGACCATAGTATCAGTATTTTTCCATGTCCAACTCCCACCCAGCCATTGCAGCAGTCAAAGTGGCACACATTTAAGCATAGGCATAGTTTGACTTCTATACTGGGGGGGGCAGGAGGAAGAGAACGACAGCTCCAGTAAGGCCAATGGGGCCACACGTGTGGGGGCCAATTCCACGGCTTGCAGTCGGGGGGGGGGGGGGGGAGGGAGGAGAGAGAATACCCCCCTACCTTCCCCCAAACAACACCCATGCATTTAAGTGAAACATGCAAATTGATGTGAAAGCTATACAGTTATGCTCAAAAAACATTTGAAAATGTAGCCCAAACAAGCATTTGTCATATGCCATGGAGAAGTGCTAGCCAGTTAAGGATGCAACTAGCTTATAACGAGCTACTCTAAAGGCTTATTTTTGCACCTCTAATTTTGATTTTGATTGAAACTTGCCCATATTTATTCTGAACATAAATGTTCTTTAAAAATGTTTGAGTGTTTTTGCAAAAAGTTAAAGTTCCAGATCATTACAAAAATTTAGTCTGAATTAAATGTCTGTATGCATCCCTTTAGCTCAAAATGCTTATTATTTCTTTCTATACAATTAGCACTTAAATCTTCTTGAAACCTTACAATGCACTTCTTTGTACTTAAGAGCATGCATTTGTGGGGCAGTGGAAGATTTCTGATGTCTCTAACCATTCATTCTCTTGCTTAGGGTTTTAAAATGTGATAAATATACTGAAACTTAGCAACTAACTTCAACAGTTTACAATCTTGGAAGGTAAGGTCTGCAGCATCAGCTCTGTTATGCATGCATAATGTGAGGATCTGCACACAGGGAAACTGCAGAATCAAGCACAGTAAACGTGGTGTAAAGGTAGCACAATCTAGGAGAGTAAGCACAGAGCTAGGAGTCAAGAACTTTCTCATCCCAGATGTACCAATCCTTGTGTGGTTTTGGACAAGTTGCTTAATCTTTGTGCCTCAGTTGCACCATCTGAAAACAGATAATACTCCACTTGACCGTAAAGGTGTGTTTGGAGGCTTAGTTAATATTAGTACAGCAGATTGTAAATGTAATATGCTTATCACTAGGTGCTGCCTCAGTAGGTCTTTCCCTTGGCCAAGTTGCATTTCTGTAAATAACATGTTGACTAGTGTACTCTTTTCCTATTGTGCTCAATCTTCCCTTTTTTCCAGTGATTTTGCAAAGAGTAAACTGTAAGAAAAGGTATGAATGTCCTTTTAAGTGCAGGGACAGTATTACTAACTTCTCCAGTGTAGAATGCAGCTTAGTCTAGCAGAGAAGGAAACAAAGGAGCCTTGGGGCCTCATTAAGGGACTAAAGTTCTTCTGGTGTATGCTTTACGCCCGATTTCCCAATTCTCTTATTTTGGTCTCTTGTTTTGTTAGAAACAAACTGGGACTTATTTCCTGATCACCATGGGTCCAAACATTTTATAGTAAGATATGGGATACTGACAATCCCATATCTGTGCTATATAGGCGTTTAACACATTTATTAGAGCATAAGCTTTCCTGGGCTACAGCCCACTTCTTCTGGGCTGTAGCCCAGGAAAGCTTATGCTCTAATAAATTTGTTAGTCTCTAAGGTGCCACAAGTACTCCTGGTCTTTTTGCAGATACAGACTAACACGGCTGCTACTCTGAAACCTAACACAATTAGAAACACGCTAATTGTTCTGGATACACCAAAACATTATTTTAAGTGTATATTCTTTAGGAGGTCTTATGACTTTCTCTAGCTCTGTACACAAAAGAATGTCTATTCTTTGGGTCAAAACTTATAAATTTTATAACTTCCTGTCATATTCTATTAAAACTATACAAGATGAACGAGAAGACGCAGAATAATTATTCAAGCTATTACCTTGTTTTCTCTAGTATAATTTAAAAAACATCATCAGCTATATACATCCACAAAGAAGCTGGTAATTTGCCTAGAGCAAGCAGCTAAATACATTTTGAAGGGCACAAAATGTTTTCTTACTTTGAAGGGTGACACTTTCACACCTGTACAAAAAAGCAAATGCTCATAATACTTGCTGACAGCCACTTTACCAACTAAGTTGCCACCACAGAAGCTACAGAGAATGCAAATCCTAGGGAAGTTTAGACTTTCAGTCCCATCTGCCATGCTGGTGGGTTTCATTTAGAGCGCTTTATACTGTCTTATCCCCAACCTCTGTGTTGGACATTAGTCACTCTGTGCATCTTAATCTATCACTATCTCAACTATAACTTAAGCCCATTCTGATCTAATTCATTGGGTGAGGCACTACAAACAAGTTCTCAGATTAAGAACTACCTTCCAATTAAAAAAAAAAAAAAAAAAATCTGATCACTGCAAGGCTGACCATAAGAGACTAAAGTTTAGACAACTCAGACTGATTCCTCTTGAAACAGCTGCATGAAAACAAGTGAAAAATTGTTTTGGACACAACACATTAATACCAGAATGTTAGGTTACCTTTATCTAGCTATATTTACAGTCAAGGTGAAAAAAAGTTAGTTTCATACCCAGCAATGTTGGCCATGGAGCTTAGAGCATCATATCCCTGAGCAATGGTGACCCGTGGAACCTGATCCATAGCCAAGACAGTAGTTTTCCTTTCTGCAAGTTTATTCAGTAGGTCTGGGTTTTGAGCTGGGTAGATAAAACTAATCAGGGTAGCAGCTGTCTTAAAAAGATCTGCCTCATGTACTCCTAGTGCAGGGTTAACTATAGGAGCCCTCACCTGAAGGAAAAAAGAAGGGTTCAGATTAATCAATACAAACAAATCAGTGCATGTCCCATGGAAAAATATAAATAGACAATGAGATTTATTAAGAATTGTTTACCCAACTAAACTAATGAAAGGTGCCTTTCACTTGTAGGTCACTTGTTAAAATCAGACCTAGGTAATTAAGTGGCAGTACAGCAGGACCTATTAACTCTCCTGGGTGCCCGGGGCTATAGATTTTGTGGGGTCCCTGTATACAAGTCTTTTTCTTCCTAATTTAAAACAAAATGATCACAATTATGGCATCGAGGCTATTGACGCTATACTAAACTTGCCTTTTAATTAACATAAAGCCGTTTTGTGGTTACATTTCAGTCTTAAAACACATAGAATATAGTTAAGTTAATTCAAAATAGCCTACTTCTGACCTTAGAACAGCTGTTATATTTGTTTCTTTCTGGGAGGGAGTTTGGGTGCAGGAGGGGGCTCCAGGCTGAGGCAGAGTGTTGGGGTGCAGGAGAGGGTGAGGGGTGCAGGCTCTGGGAGGGTGTTTAGTGCAGGAGGGGATTCTGACCTGAGGTGGGGGTTGGGGTGCAAAAGGGGGTGCGGGGTCTGGGAGAGAGTTTGGGTGCAGGAGGGGATTCTGTCAGGGGATTGGGGTCCAGGAGGGGGTGTGAGGTGCAGGCTCTGACCGGGAGGCACTTACCACAGGCAGCTCCCGGCCGGTGGCACAGCACGGCTCAAGCAGGCTGCCTGCCATAGCCCCACGCTGCTCCCGGAAGCGGTCGGCTGCTGGCACATCTCTGCGTGCCCCTGAGGGGAGGGAGGCCCCCACAGCTCCCATTGGCCAGTTTCCAGCCAATGGAAGCTGCAGGGATGGTGCTGGGGGCAGGGGCAGCACACTGTGCCTCCTCCTCCCTGCCCCCCCCCAGGGGCTGCAGAGACTTGCCAGCAGCCAGGTGCTTCTGGGAGAGGCGTAGGGCCATGGCATGCAGGCAGCCTGCTTCAGCCCTTCTGCACTGGGGCCCCAAGCTGCTGCCCCTGAGCTGCTGCCCCTAAAGCCCCTGCGTTAATCTAGCCCTGCAGTACACAAATAGAATTCAAGGGACCTGTGTGAAATGAGTTAATGGCCCTTATTCAACTGGTAATAGTTTTTGTGAAGGCCATTTGGATTACTGTAATTAACATGTATGCTGGCAGTCTCAGAGCTACTCCTGAAGAGATCAGGAAACCAGGCTACTCTTAACGCTATCACCACCTCTAAAGGCTGAAAAACATAAAGAAGCTTGTACTGCTGGTGACTGTATTAGACTCAGAGGGCTTAGATGTCCAGATCTGTTAGCTAGCCAGTCCCTTTTTTGAGCATATTTTTAAGATGGCCAGCATTCCATTATAAATCCCCACTTTTCTGAAGGGTTGATAGTTTGCCCATAAAAATTCCACTGTGCCATATCTAAATCTTGACACACACAACTAAGATTTCTGAAGGAAGTCCCACCATCAAGCTTAAGCTTCTCTACTTCATCTCCAAGGCTCTATGCAACTTGGCTACGACCTACATTTCTTAATACGCCTCATGCTTCTTTGTTTTTCCATGTTCTCGCCATATCAGCTGCCACTGTTCTCCTGTCTCAACTCCACTTCAGAACACACTGCTGCCATAAGGTCTTTGAATGACAACTGGAGGATGGTGCGTGGCATTTATTCTTAGCTAGCACTGCAAGTAGAGCTATTACAGGAGAAAAATAACTGACTTCTTTTCTATTATTAGTCTTAACAGTGCAGGTTCCTTGGGGCAGGGATCCTCTCTACTCAGTGCTCTGAACAGCACTCTCCTACTTTGCTCTGGGAAATGCCATTACTCCGAGTGTGCGAACTGTAGATAATCGTCCTCAAACCATTTCAAAACTGCTGTTCAAAAGTTTAGTTCTATTTTCCAGCTTAGTAG